>NC_133770.1:208345650-208459386 GCF_003597395.2 Chelonoidis abingdonii
CATGAAAGTCAGTACTGTTGTTTGCCATTTTGAATTGCATTGAGTAAATTTGTTTGGCCAAAAATGCGTGCTTACAGATCCTGATTCAATTTCAATATTTTTTTTTTAAAAAAAAAATCACAGTATTTGCCAAGAAACAGAAAATTAAGTTGTACAATTTAGTTTGTGATAAGTTTGGTATGGGGAAAGGAGTGACAATTTTTATCAGAGAAAAAAAAATGTTTGACTTGACTTTCCTACTAGCTCTGTTACTGCTAAATAGAGGTCCTCCAACAACTGTTATATGTTCATTCTCGGCTTTAGTTATTAGGAGGCAGGGGTCGCAACCTACGGCACATTGTTGCCAAAGGCGGCACGTTGAGCTGGATTTTTGATGACACGCAGTGGATGGGCTGAGTATGGCTTCAGCCACCGTCTGCGTCTGGGATTCCGGCTGCATGGCCCCCTTGCCACTCGGAGGTCCCATGCTTGCCAGCCCAGTCAGCACCGGCTGCTGGCCTGGAGACCCCAAGGGAACCGCCAGACTTGGCAGCAGGTGAGCAGGCCGAGTGGGGGCTGAGACCCCAGCTGAGCCACTGCAACCCGCTGTCGGCCTGGGTTCCATTCACTTCAGCTGGCAACGGGCTGAGAGGGACTAAATGTCAACGAAATAGGAAAACAAGAGCAACTCATGACAAAGTGCAAGAACCTAGAGCAATGTCCCAACCTTTTTTTGTCTGGCGGGCCGCCAGACGAAGGACTGTGGTGGCGGATGAGCATGCCGCCAAATGCTGCGAAATTCGGCGGGCAAGCAGTGTCATCCAGAGCGGCGTTGGGCTAAAAATGCTGTCTGAATGTCGGTTGACATTTCGCAGATGCTTGTCCTCCGCCAGTATGCGGGTGCACTGAGAAGCCCCTGTGGGCGCCATGGCGCCCACGGCACCCCTTTGTGGACCCCTGACCTAGAGAGCTCTGAAGCATGTTTGTCATTTTTGATTTAAATGGACATCGAACTGTACGAAGAATTGGTTGTTGCCACATGCAAATCAATGTGATGTGACATTGTTTACAGTTGTAATTTCATACCAGCAAACCTTGCCACTCCATATTCTTACTTGACAATTCCTGTAACAAGCATTCAGGGAGAATGGAGTTTCTCAGAAACTAAAGTCATTAAAAAACTATCTCCACTCTACAATGAGTCAGGAACAGGTTGACTGGTCTTCTATTCTTACAATCGAACAAGCATCACTTTGTCTTTGTCTACGATGACTATGATTACTGATTTTGCAGCCCAGAAAGCCAGAAGATTGCCTTTTAATTAAAAACTGAATACTTGTTTCAATACCTCTTTCATATAAATTTCCAATAAGAATGTGACAATATTAAAAAAATTATGTTATTTGCATCATTCTGTTCGAAATCAGGAATTTTTTTCTATAGTGCTACTTTTTAGTGCTAGATTCTCAGCATTACAGTGTGCTTGCAATTAAGTTTAAAACTGGGTTTTAAGTAACAATGCCTGTGGCAAGTTTCCAATACTGTAGCTTAAAGTTGTGTTGCTAAGAGCCAAAGACAGGCACAGGGGAACACCAGTTTTAGTAATTCGCCTAGGGCCACCAATAAATCCTGGAGGACAGGCCCTGGCCCTTCTATCCCTTCTTGTTGGAGTGTAGGAATATCAGGACAGGATTGTATTCCTAATAGCCCAAATAGCACCTTTATTTCAAGTGTGACTAGTTTGGAAGTGTGAGGATGTGATCCATTACACTATCCGCGCTTATGGTGCCTAACTACCTCTTAGCTGCAAGGCTTAGGACCTGTCACAGTAAAGAGAAGGCCAAGTTACACAGACAGTGATCTTTGATTCCTCTCTTTTATACCTCTATGAACTAGCTAAAGTGAGTAAGATTACACCTAATTCTTAAAGGATAGGCCTTGCAAGACAGGCACTGAATATCTATACCACTAACACTCCATCCCTTTTTTTCCTTTTTCTTTTGGGATCTTTCCATGCTATGGTATCCCTGACAAAGCCATAGGACAATATGCGACAGATGTTCCTGAAGGTCAGGCATCAGGTGGAAGATGTCAATTATTCCATTATTGATTCCGCACTTGGCCGTCTTCGTGTGAGTGTAGTGCCCCTGCAACTTCTTCTCGTATGGTCATACCACACCTAGTCCCATTAGTGTCCAGACTTCCCATTATATTGCGGCCCAAGAAGGCGTTGGATCTGGGCTTGTTCTTGCACACTGACGAGTGGGTGGGGAGGGCTTACTACATTTACTTATAAATTATCTGCAGGGGCCGACGGTTCCATTTTAGGCGACTTTGGCGGTCGCCTAGGGACCAGGATTTGGACTGAGGGCGGCATTTTGCGGCCCTTGGGCAGCAATTTGCAGCGGAGCGGTCTTTCCAGCGCTTCCGGGGTTCTTCGGCGGCAATGTTTCTGCGGTTGGTCCTTCACTTGCTCCGGGACCCGCCGCTGAAGTGCCCTGAAGACCAGGAGTGCGGAAGGACTCCCCCGCCGCAGAATTGCCACCGACCGGGAGCGCGGAAGGACCCCCGCCTAGGGCGCCAAAAACCCTGGCGCTGCTCCTGCGTAACACAAGTACTGTTAACAATATACAATGCACAACAACACCGAGTCCTGACCACGGCAGTATGGTCCCATGTCTGAGCCACGACCAAAACACTGCCTCTCCTCCTTCGACAGGGTTAAGATCTTAATGTGTCCAGTTGCTGGCAGTTGCAACAAGCTGCCCCTGCAGGTTTTACGTGCTTTTGTCCACATCATAAGTCCATTGAATGTCCACAGAGAAATGGGTTATTGTCCAAACCAACTTAACCACTTGGTATGGAATCAGGTAGTATGCCCTGGTTTGATTATTTACAGCAATAAGATTTACAGATCCCTTTGTGCACCAGAGTCCAGATAGCAGCATGTAGATGTGTGTAGTTTGGTATGAGAGGATGTGACCATACATTTCCCAGCTTATGGCTGCCTAACTACATCTTAGCTGAAGGCCTTAGCCTGTCACAGTAAGAGAAGGCCATTACACAGACAGTGATTTTGATTCATTCTTTTATACCTCTATAACTAGCTAAGTGATAAGAATACATCTAAATTCTTAAAGGATAGGCCTTTGCAAACAGGCCTGAATATCTATATCCTAACATCACCCACGAAAGCTCATGCTCCAATACGTCTGTTAGTCTATAAGGTGGCTCAGGAGTCTGCTGCTTTTACAACCATTCATGGCCAGCCATTACTTGGCCAAGAATGTAATTTACTTTTACGTTAGCCACAAGATTCCAAATGTGATTTATGGGGATCAGAAAGTCAAGCGAGTTTAGAAAATATTTCTCACCTCAAAAGGCATGTCCTTTATTTATTTGCATCATGAATGCTAGATGACCAGGGCCAGCTCCAGGCCCCAGTGCTTGGGGCGGCATGCCGCAGGGAGCGCTCTGTCAGTTGCCAGGAGGGTGGCAGGTGGCTCCGGTGGACCTCCCACAGGTGTGCCTGCGGATGCTCCACCGGAGCCGCGGGACTGCTTGGGGCGGCGAAATGGCTAGAGACAGCCCTGTAGATGACTCAACTCTTTCTTTAGTTTTTCTGTTAATTCTGTCAGTTGATGCCTTGAGTAGACACAGGCTGATTTATGGGGGATCCCTGAGATTCCTTGTCATATCATTGTATAATCTGTGACCTCTGCTTCTCTTTAGGAATTTATAAAAATTCACGAATGTGAATGTGTTCTACAATGGTTACAATTACACATATTATTGGCGTATTTCAGCAGCTGAATGTAATGCATATGTATAGCATGAGACCACAGAGCTGAAAGGAAATTGAGCTGATTCTCCTTCCTCCCTTCAGGGACTGAGAATGAAATCAGTAAAGTTTTGTTACTTATAATTTACTGCTTATGATAAAATTGTTTTCCAGATTCCATCTCAGTCCTTTCATTTTATTGTCTGGCTGTTATCTAGTTGATAGATACGAGTTTAAAGTAGAAAACCACATCACAAGAACCTGTTTATATCATTTAAACTAAACACTCTAGTTGTCCTGTTTCCTAGGAGTAGATGGAAATTAAGGAACAATGTACAAGTGGGGATGTGGCTACCCTGTTGTGTGTGCTTACTTCAGTGTATTGTATAGCACAGAGCACAGACAGGAGCCCTTTCTTTTCCGAGTAGTTTGATTGTTTTAATTTAACTTCTGTTTATAGGGCAGAAAATAGAAGGAAAAATGTGTTTTTTTTGTTTTTGTTTATTTTTGGATCTGGTTGAATATGTACTATATGCTTAAAATCTTTTATTTTAAATGAAGTTTTCTTTGCTTCTTTTACATTAAATAAAACTTCTATCCAGATGTCTGAATAATGGGGAAAATCCAGATTAAAAATATGTTTATATTTTAAAAAAGAACAAAAAAGAGTATTTAAAGAGATCTGAATGAGTTATGTTTACTTCTGATATTTTAGGTCATCTAGAGTCTAGTGGTCAGGATTAAATACTGAATAAGTCAAAAATTACTCTAGATTTACATTAGTTTAACTCTGGACTTCAGTAGAATAACTCTTTTTTTTACACCAGCATGCATGCAAGCAGATTGACCCCCTGCATTCAGACAGAAGTAATAATCTGGCTAAAATGAGGTTAGCCTACCTGGTAACAAACAAAAACCTATGTTTAATATAGTATGATAGAGCATAATTCTGCAGCATTTCTTTTTCCTTTATCCTGAGATGGAAAAAAAATTAGGGGCTCTAGCTAGCCAGAATAAACTGAAATTTGGTCTCCACTGATAATTCCTTTTACTACTGCATTATCTGATTAAATATTTGCATTCGATGGGGTGCTGAAGGCCTTGTGATATTGGTAATGGAGCTTGTTTAGTTGTTGTGAAATGACTCTCTCCTGGAGAAGAGAGAGGAAGGAGACAAAAACAATGAGAAGTCCTTGTTGCACCTTAGAGACTAACAAATTTATTTGGACATGAGCTTTTGTGGGCTAAAACCCACTTCATGAGATGAATGGATTGAAAAATACAGTAAGCAGAATATATATCATAGCGCATGAAAAGATGGGAGTTGCCTTGCCAAGTGTGGGGGTCAGTGCTAATGAGGTCAATTCAATCAGGTGGAAGTGGCCTATTCTCAACAGTTGACAAGAATGTGAGTATCAAGAGAAGGAAAATTACTTTTTGTAGTGACCCAGCCACTCCCAGTCTTTATTCAGGCCTAATTTGATGGTGTCCAGTTTGAAAATTAATTCCAGTTCTGCAGTTTCTTGCTGAAGTCTGTTTTTGAAGTTTTTGGTTGAAGAATTTCCACTTTTAAGTCTGTTATTGAGTGTCCAGGGAGACTGAAGTGCTCTCCTACTGGTTTTTGAATGTTACAATTCTTGATGTCTGATTTGTGTCCATTTAGTCTTTTGCATAGAGACTGTTCAGTTTGGCCAATGGGTGGCTGGCTGTAAGTGAGGACTGGCCTGTCTCCCAAGGGCTGTGAGAGTGAGGGATCATCCTTCAGGATAGGTTATAAATCCTTGATGATGTGCTAGAGAGGTTTTAGTTCGGGACTGTAGTAGGTGATGGCTAGTGGCGTTCTGTTACTTTCTTTGTTGGGCCTGTCCTGTAGTAGGTGACTTCTGGGTACCCTTCTGGCTTTGTCAGTCTGTTTCTTCACTTCACCAGGTGGGTATTGTAGTTTTAAGAATGCTTGATAGAGATCCTGTAAATGAGTTTTAGCCCACGAAAGCTTATGCCCAAATGAATGTGTTAGTCTCTAAGGTGCTACAAGGACTCCTCGTTGTTTTTGCTGATATAGACTAACACGACTACCACTCTGTAGGAGACAAAGTTGATCTACATTGATTAAGCAATAAGAGCAAGCTTGTGCTGGCACTGCCCGTGGTAGATCTGTTATTAGAGTAAAGTGGACTTCATTCTTCAGGGGCTACAACTCTGATGCCTGGCATGAGTAGTAAATTCACTTACAGCAACAAAATAGAATAAAAATGTGTTCCATTTCTTCAGTGATGTAGATGTGACAACCACCATACTATGTGGTTTTTTTTCTTTTTTCTTTATATAATTGAGCTAGTTTGCATCTGAACTTACTTTTTTCTTGACAAATTCTATGCTTTTTCACTTTTGCAGGAAAAAAAAAACCCTTTATATTTCTTCCATGGTTAATTTACTCTGTTAATTTTAAGCAGAATAGAACACCTTTTCTTTTCTTTTTTTTTAATATAATCTCAGTTTTAACATTTCTATAACTCTGACATTTTACGCTACATTTTGAAATGTAGAACAATTTACAATGAGATGATATTTTTAAAAGGATGATTTCCCTTTTAGTGGAAAAGTTTGTCACATGACTAACGCACTTAACTAGGAAAGGAGTTAGTAGGTTTCTGCCTTTTCTTAAACACTCCCTTCTACGAGAGCCATGATTTCACTATGAATTTTTTTTTTTTTGAAAAATGTAATCCTTCATTGAAACATCTTGACTTGCTTCTAGTCTATATCTGAAAAAATTGCTCAGAATCCTCCGTTTCCATTTAAGCAAGAATCTTAATGCTAATGTAAATAGTCTCTAGTTAAAGTAATTACAAAGATCATAGACATCCTCCAGGGTACATAACTGCAATACGCCAATAAACTTGCTTCCCTTGTGTTGATTGCAGTTTTATTGGCACCTTCTTTTTATACAGCACTGAAAGCATCAACATGAACTTCCTAGGGAGCTGATTCTGCAATCCTTAATCATGTGAGTAGTTCTGCTGACTTTAAGAAGAGGACTTATATGAGTAAGTGTTGCAGGATCATCAACCCCTGGATTGGTTGTTAGTGGTATAAATAAATGAACCATATATAATTTAGAGATTGAAAAAGGTAAGTGGGCAGCATGACAAATAGTCTGGAAGTAAATCATAATGTTTGTTATACAAATAAAACACAGTTGTTGGATCAGTAAGATTTAATACTGAGTGTGGATATACTAAAAGTCAAGGACCCACTTACCCACAGGTGGAAGGAGAGACATATTTCCCATTTACTCTGCTGTTCACCCATCAAAAGTTTGGCTTGCAAACATCCTGAAAACAGGTCTTTCATAAGTAACAACTATTGGTGTTTAAATAGTCGAGTCTATTGACTGTTTCAAATATCCATGGTAACTCATTAATCCTACCGCAAAAAGTAGTCACATAGCAGTGTTATTGATCACCATGCACTTTGCCAATAGACACCGTAATTTTTTCTATAAAAATAATTGTTAGGCTGTTAAAGACCCATACTGACAGCTAGGAGACCAAACTCAACTATTTAGCTACAGGACCAGTTCATCACCAGCCATGGCAATGTAAACTTGCCAAAACTCTCCCACAAATGTTCCTCTGCAATGAGAAGGCATTGCAATGAGAGGGTGGTCTTCATTGTCATTTTCCTCCTTTAACTAATCTTCTGAGACTACCAGTATGGGTGCGGATTAGTACTAATTGTAAGAGATATTTTTTTTGTTGGCATCCAGAGGCCATTGATTGTTGGTCCATGAAAAATCAAAACGTGTTATAAATAAGATACCCACTCTCCCTGTATTAGAAAGGTACGTTTTTCTAAATCATCTTAATCCAATTTTCAAAACTGTCTTAAGCCTGAAGTTTTTAAGTGTCTAAGTCACTTGAAAATTGGATTTAGGCTCAGAAGTCACTTAGAAGCTTTTGAAAATTGTGCTTGTCATCTTTATGTTCCAATAAAGTATCCAGACTGGTTAGATCAACTGTGTGTTACCATAAAGTATCCTAAGATGCTAGAGACTGGTTGGATCAGCTTTGCTTTTCTAAACAAAAGGAATAAATAAATCCACTTCCCCAGCAATGTTCAGTAGTCAAATACCTGCTAACCACTTTTTACTATTTTTTAAAAAATGTGACAACAGAAACCATTGTTTTGGTGAATGACTCCCAGTAACCCTGCATTAATTCCATGATTCTTAATATGCCATGTGCTAATAAAACAACAGTTTCACTGCATTTTGCATTGTTAATTTTATCTACACCATAAATTTCTTGAGTAGGGAAAATCACTGGGGAGAAGGGGCATATAAAATAGCTTCTGTTGAAGTACTGTACTTAACAGCTGTAGAATATTTTTGTTTTTCTCTCTCTCTCTCTCTCTCGATAAGGTGACATTCTACAAGACTTTAGTTTTTGCTTTTATACCCGTTGGGTCTGCTGTTCATGAATAAAAGCTAAGCACACACGGAGACGTCTTTCAAACAAGTCTGCCATTGTTATTCTTCAGCCAGTGGGAATGTTTTCTTTTTACTTTTTCTGTAACAGCAGAGAGAGGGTGTGTGTAAAGGCCACATTCAATCTGTTCAATAAGGTTATGTTCCATTTAGTCTAATCATGTGTCTACCTTTTAAAAAGTTGAATATTTCATCACCAATGATAACTAGACTGGACTAAATGGACTTAAACTGAAACCCCGGATGCTAAACTATGAACCTCATGAGGAAATTCAGATCAAAATTCAAATTGTAATTTTGCATTTTAGGTACATCTTTAATAAAAAAAAAATTGTAGTTATGTGTTCTAAAAATAAAGGTATTTAAATTTCTTTTGCAGCGGGTAGAAATAATTTTTCCCCTTGTATAGCAGTACTTAAATTTATATTTAAGCACCTCAGACCTATTTGACTTCAGTGGAGGCTGAAAGTATTCAGCACCACTGAAAACCAGGTCACTTATTAAATACTTGCCTTCAGATGCTTAATCTTCAACACTCAAGTCTGAAAACTTTGCCTATTTTGTTTTGTTCGTTTTCTGTTTCTCTGCCTCTCAGAAGCATCAGATACTAGGCTCTGCTGGAGACAAGATACCAAAGGTCAATCTGATATGGCAAGAGGTGCAGTGCAGGACTTGCAGCCCAACAGGAAGGCTTTAAGGTTTTAAACCACCTTAACACCTTTGCAATCCTGTGCTTTTTCTGGGGTGCTTTGCTCCAGGTGTACAGCTCTGTCTAAGTTATAACAGCCTCACAGGGAATCTGTGTCCCGGTTCATGCTATGGCCCCTCCCTGGCACACCGCTACCATCCTTAGTCCCACCATTGACACATCCCCTATAAAGGCCTTGTGAAAGAATCCTCAGAAGGCAACCATGTTTCTCCTCCATGCATGATGGTGGCTTTTAGACACCCTTCACGCCTCTCTGGCCCTATTTCATGTAAAGGAGATGAATATATTTACAGTATTCAGAGAATTATAGGCAACATCTAGACTCTTGACTGTTTCATGCCATATTGGCCTTCTTAAAAAATAAGCATGACTGATGTGAAAGTTAAAGAACAACATAACAATGTGTACAAGGGAAAGGGAAAGGTCACATTTGTCAATGTGATCAGATTAAGCAAAGTGTAAAGGATCTGGATACTTTGATTTAATTAGTACAATAAACGGGGTCAGAATGAGACTTACAATCAAACGTCAATAGTCAACTGTGAGCTCATCACAGCAGAGAGGCAGGGTGAACAGTGCTCTGGGCTGGCGCTGGCTTCTACTACCGGTTCTGCCACTGGCCTGCTGAGTGACCATTGGTGATTCACTTCACCTCTCGGTGACACAGGTTCCACTCCTACCTTTATCCTGTCTTGTCTATTTAGAAATGGTGGCAGTCTCTAATTTATATGAGTGTATGGGGCTAGGACAATGGGATGACAACCTTGGTTAAGGCTTCCAGATACTACTGTAATACAAATAAATAATAATAAATTGCCTGCAGTGTTACATTTTGATGAACACCATTAGGAGACTGATTTAGGTGGGTGTCAGGTTTCTCATTCTGTGTGTGACCAAACAGTAAAAATGGAAGTGGAGGTATGGGTTTTAATTTCTCCCACAGTAATGCAAATAGCAGCACTTTTCTTCTACCTCTTTCTGTATATACCATATGACTACCTGGCTCCCATTACTGTAGCATCTGAGCATCTCTTCCTTCTATTTCATCCTATAAGAAAAATTGTTTGATTAGTTTATAGATATTTTTGACTTTTTATTTTGATTAATTTGCAAGTGTGATGTGTGTGTATTGTTGTTTTTAAATATCAGTGTTCTACTCTTTTAATATATCTGACATCTGTGGTATAGTAGCGGTGTGCAATGTGCAATATATAACAGGTGGATAGCTCAGTGGTTTGAGCATTGGCCTGCTAAACCTAGGGTTGTGAGCTCAGTCCTTGAGGAGGCGATTTGGGGGTTGGTTCTGCTTTGAGCAGGGGGTTGGACTAGATGATCTCTTGAGGTCCCTAATAATCTATGATTCTAGGTCTCTTCCTAGGGAAAACTGGCCTATTTCCCTACTAGCCTTTATTCTGGAGATGACATGTGTCCTGCAAATTGTATCCCTGTGTTCTGTTCTGAAGTGACAGCTACAGCGAACAAGATTCATCACCCTAGCAGATACATTTCTAAGAGAACACTCAAATTACAGATGCTCCCCGACTTACCCAAGCATTCTGTTCCGGAATGCCTTGCATAACTCAAATTTTGTGTAAGTCAGAAACATATCTCCAATCATTATGCACAATACTACTACTACTAATAATAATAATAATTTAAAAATTCCTATGTCTAGCTTACAGAACGTTTTCCATAAGCTCGGATTTGCATACATCGGGTTTACGTAACTCAGGGAGTGTCTGTAGTTGTAACTGTTTCCCATTTTAAAAAATGAATCACATGAAGGAAAAAGCCAAGTGTGTTCATGAGAATGGTAAACAATTAAAATAGTGACCTGCAATAAGACCTACCATGATTGAAAGGAGATACAGTACATTAGCCACGTTAATGTTATCTGTACAGGGATGCTTTCAAACTACGGTAGAGTGATTGTTTTACAACTAATAATGATTTATTTGGAAAACTGGTTAACAATGTATCTACAGCATCTTCAGCATGCTACTGTCTATACAGCAACTACAGTATGTTCAAGTCATACATTCAAAGTCTCATCAAATATGCCTTTTATTGAAAGCTCTGGAGCTTTCCAGTGACTGGAACAGCAAAAGAAATCAAGTCAAATACACTAAGGCCTTATTCACACACAACCTACCATTAGTTTAACAAAAGATCTATTTTGTAATTCTTTGTGTAGACAAGACCTATAATTACGCTTAAAGACGCTGGGCAAATTGTGGGATAATTTAGAAGGGTCATGTAAGCTGGTGGAGTGATTTAGTACAAAAATGCCAGATGCAATCAGATGTCTTTTCTTCAGGAAGTAATGTTTACATCAAGAAAGTAAATTAAATTAATGCAGGCAAAAAAGAAACAGTCTTCAACAATAAACTTTAAAAATCCATATGAAATTTGTGGAACTATTGCTAGATGCAAGTTCCTCATCATCCCTGTTACTTTTTCTTTCACTGTATGTTGTCTCTCCTTCCCTCGTTCGTATGTCGTCTGGGCAGGGCTAAATTATGGCACTTAGACATAGACCTGTGTTGAGGACGGTCAGGTGCTCCACAATGAGCAGCATATAAACTGCTCTTTAAGGGGCACTGCTGCTTGAGTAGCTCGCCAACCTTATTTGTCAGGAAACCGAGGGGCAAAACCTTGCCTTCATTACTCCCGGGCTCTTCACTTCTGTCTGGGGCACCATATGTTTCTGTACCCTGGGGCAGACAGGGGTAATCCTCCATGCATAAGGGAGGCAATTCTGACTGGCCCTTATGTAGGATGCACAAGAGGTCAAAGATACTCCTTACTCCATTCCCATCTCCCCGTGTACCTGCATAAGCAGCAGCCAGAATCTAGTCTTTGTCTGTAGTCTATTCATGGCAGAGGCCTTGTCATAATGGCTTTCTATTGAGCACCGGACACACAATTGATTCTAGGAGAAAAAGAATCTGGCAGTCTAAATAGAGTTTTAAATCTGATGATGATAGACGGGAATCATCTTAGCCCGAGACAGTCTTTCATCAGCATATGGACAAGAAAAAGAATAGGCCAGTTTTCAAAATTAGTTGAGGAATAGGGTTTTACTGTAGGATTTTTTTAAATCCAGTTTGGACATTTAAAAATTGTTGTTGTTCAATAAATACACAACCTATATAATTCACAGAATTATTGTATTTATCTGACATGAGCCAGTTAAAATATTTTTGCCATTAGCCGTTCAAATGAACTCAGCAGATAAGGTGCCAAGTGAAACAGAGTTAGCAGCTTTTTAGAAACTTTGACTTAACAGCCCAAATCCATGAAGCACCATTTTAGATGACATAAAGAAAAACATTGCCAGGAAAGCTGCAAGATGTCTAAGAACAAAAATATTGGCATACTATACTTTTCATGCATGTGAGTTTTGAGAAATTGTCCTCAACTTGCTTTTGTGACAATGAAAACTGTACTGCAATGCACATTAGATGTAAGGCTAGACCTGTGCTTCTGTATACCCATGGAAAAAAAATACAGCCCAATGTTCGGCTATACTTAATTCATGTGCCTTTGATAAGGACAGGGGTGGGGTGCATGTAACACAAATGTGTGCTGTGCAGAAAATGTCTTGGGAAAGCAAATTTGTTGTCCTTTATAACCAATGCTAAACATAAGTAGCATGTGTGAACTGTGAAATAAGTTTTGCTTTGCAAATGTGTAGGTAACAAAATGGCTGTTACTTGTGGGTCCGGTACTTTAAAAGTACACAATTCTTCTGGGAGGCCAGCCTGAAAATTAAACTCAGAGATTTAGGCTAGGTCTATATTACCGCTTATGTCACTCAGGGCTGTGAATAAGCCACCCCTTTGAATGACTAGGGTTGCTAACCCTCCCGGATTGGCCATGAGTCCACCAGAACTGGCACTGAACTCACAGTGACTATTGAAAGCAATCTGGGAGATTTTAATAGACCACTAAAAGTCTGGTCATCTGGGCTAAGGCAGACAGCTTTCCTACCTGCCCTGGCTTCGTGGGGCTCCAGGAAGCAGCTCACATGTCTGGCTCCTATGTGCAGGAGCGGCCAGGGGATCGCTGAATGCTGCCCCTGTCCCAAACACTGATTCTGCAGCTCTTTACCAGCCAATAGGAGCTGCGGGGGCAGTGTCTACAGGCAGGGCCAGAGCCACCTGGCCGCCCCTGAGCCTAGGAGCCGGACGTGCTGGTTGCTTCCGGGAGCCACCCAGATAAGCACTGACTGGTGCCTGCACCCCTTACCCCCTGCTGCACTCTAACTTCCTCCCCCAATCATGAGCCGCCTCCCACAACCAAACTCCCTCCCAGAACCCGCAGCCCTTCCCACACCCCTGCTCCAGCCCTTAGCCCGCTCCCTCACTCTGAATCCCTCGGCCCCAGCTTGGAGATCCCTCCTGCACCCCAAACCCCTCAGCCCCAGCCCCAACCCAGAGCCTGCATCCCAGCTGGAGCCCTCACCCCCTCCCACAACCCAACCCTCTGTCCCAGCCAGGGGTGAGTACAGAGGGTGGGAGTGACAGAGGTAGGGGGGATGGAGGGAGAAGGGGTGGGGCAAGGGCAGGACAAGGGTGTTTCAGTTTGTGCAATTTAGAAAGTTGGCAACTCTATAGTGACATGAGTTTCACTGACCTAAGCATTGGTGTGGACAGCGCCATGTAGGTGGGAGAGCTGCCACTGCTTGTGGGGGTGGATTAATTAAGTCAACGGCAGAGCTGTTTCCCCCGTCAGCTTAGAGTGACTACACTAGAGAGCTTACAGTGGTGCAGCTGTGCTACTGTAACCACCCACCCATCCCAGGATTCCTTAAGGACACCCTACGTAGATTTCAGGCTTCCTAGTTGCCATCTGTGTAGGGCACAGACTCATGTTTTTCTTTCTCCATACCAGAGCTTTAAGTTTGCTATCCCTCTGCACCTCAGTGTAATTTCCCCAGCAGCTCTGATTGGGATCCAGCACGTGTGGTTAGCCTTTCTCCACAGCGGCTGTAACAGTGTATGTCAGTTAACAACCGAACTTCACAAAGCAAAATACAAATTCAGACAGGCCCCTAGCAAATATAGCAACAAAGAATGAAACCAGGAGATTAAGACACACTGCAAAGTGTGGGAAGAATAACTATAACTAATGTGGAGAAAGGAGACTGAAACCAAATACATTGTTTGCTAACATAGTCACCACTTGTACACCTTGTGATATAAAGTTTATTGAAATGAATTATACTAGAGAGAATACGGAGCTCTGGGGAACATGTTAGGAGGAGAAATGGGATTGCCCAAGAAAGAGCGTTCACTAGACTAGGATCTCCAGGGTACGGTGCACTCCAGGCATGTCTCCTTTAGCCCCCTGTCCATGTCTGATGTGTTCCTTCACTGAGGGAGGAGAGAGAGTTTACACAGAACTTGCTACCCTAGTGTCATAAACAGGTAATATCTCTTTTACCTGTAAAGGGTTAAGAAGCTCAGTGAACCTGGCTGACACCTGACCAGAGGACCAATGGGGGGCAAGATACTTTCAAATCTTGGTGGAGGGAAGTCTTTGTATGTGCTGTTTGTTTTGTTCGTTGTTCGCTCTTGGGAAATAGAGGGACCAGACCCTGCAAATCTTTCTGAATCAGTCTCTCATGTTTCAAAATAGTAAGTAATAGCCAGGAAAGGCAGATTAGTCTTATGTTTGTTTTCTTTCAACTTGTGAATGTTTTTCCTTTTGCTGGAAGGATTTTTACCTCTGTTTGCTGTAACTTTGAATTTTAGGCTGGGGGGGGCGGGGAGTCCCTCTGAGATATATGAATCTGAATACCCTGTAAGCATTTTCCAACCTGATTTTACAGAGATAAATTTTACTTTTTCTTTCTTTAATTAAAAGCTTTCTTTTTAAGAACCTGATTGATTTTACCTTTGTTTTGGAATCCAAGGGATTGAGTCTAAACTCACCAGGGATTGGTGGGGGGAAAAGGAAGGGAATGGTTAATTCCTCTTTGTTTTAAGATCCAAGGAGTTTGGATCTGTATAGCTTCCCAAGGCAACCCAGGGAGGGGAAAGTCTGGGTGGGGGAAAGGAGATGGGATGGTTTCTTTCTCCTTGTTTTAAGACCCATGGGGGTTGGGTCTTGGGTTCCCCAGGGAAGGTTTTGGGGGAACAGGAAGTATGCCAAACACTATATTTTTGGCTGGTGGCAGCATACCAGATCTAAGCTAGAAATTAAGCTTAGAAGTGATCATGCAGGTCCCCACTTTTTCAACGCTAAAGGTCAAAGTGAGGAAAAAAGCTTGACACCTGGCTTTGTACCAACAAGGGTTTTTCACCCAACTTCCCCTAAGTGGCAGTTTTAAGTCTCTCTTGTGCCACTTGAGTGGCGAAAATCAATTTCACCTATGCTGACATCTGACTCTCAGCATATTCATCTTTGAAAGGAGACAAATGAGAGATTATATGATAGATATATCTAAAAGAATGAATAGGTTAGAGCAGAGGCTCTCAACCTTTCCAGACTACTGTACCCCTTTCAGGAGTCGATTTGTCTCACATACCCCAAAAGTTACACCTCACTTAAAAACTAATTGCTTACAAAATCAGACATAAAAATATAAAATGTCACAGCCCACAATTTCTGAAAAATTGCTTCTGTTATCACTTTCACCATATAATTATAAACAAAGTGGAATATAAATATTGTACTTACATTTCAGTATATAGTATATAGAGCAGTACGAACAAATCATTGTACGAAATTTTAGTTTGTACTGACTTCACTAGTGCTTCTTATGTAGCCTGTTGTAAAACTAGGCAAATATCTAGATGAATTGATGTACTCCCTGAAAGACCCCTGTGTACCCCAGGAGTATGTATATCCCTGTTTGAGAATCACTGGTATAGAGAAGGTATATCAGGAGTTCTGTTTACCCTCCCTCATAACAACAGAACAAAGAGAACAACGAAACAAAGAGAACAAATTTAGAGCTGAAAAAACAATTTTTTTTAACAGAATACATAATTAATGCATATCCCCCAGGCTACTGAGATCAAGAGTTTAGCTACTCTCAAATGTGGAGGATTGTTGTTTGATTTCATTTCTAGCGACAGACAAAGGTGCGCCAAGCACCTTCATAAACAGAAAAGACATGATTCCTGCCTTGAGGCTCTCACAAACGTATAAGAGATCCAACATAAGGAAAAGATCTGAAAAGGCAGTGAGGCAAGGGAATAATGGTGAGTAACATCAGGAACATCACACGGTTACTCAGCGAAGGCACAAACACAGTACCATGAAGTTATAAAGGGTTTTTGCCCTTTATAAGACTATCCACTGTACATCAGATAGCATAAAATTATATTAACGATAAAAGCTCTCTTGTTTACTAAATGACTGGAATTAGAAAGAAGCTTCCACAGGTTATTCCATAATTGTCCATTTGGGGTTTTTTGTACCTCTGAAGTATCTAGTGTTGGCCGATGTTGGAGACCATGAAGTGGACTAGCAGGATCATTCATCTCTTCTGGTGTGTCAATTCCTATATAATAGAAATTGATTGTATGAGAAAACATTGTCACTCTCTGTCTAATAATAGACCATTTGGCCCAATGTTAGTACAAGATTTATAAGTTGCTTTGTTCCTGCCACCCCATGTGCTTCTTATTTTCTTTTCATGTACATTAATTTCAGTTAACTTTTCTCATGCCATTTTAATGCAGGGATTCATATGGAAATGAACATCTGATACATGGTACTTATTGCCAGTTTTGTCTGAGCACTGAATTGTTAAACTGTTGTCAGTATTTTTCTTGGCATAGCCTCGCCTCCTGTAGACCACGGTAGCTGGGAGAGTTACAGTCATAAATTTACCAGCTGTAGAATATGAGCCAGTCTTTGTGTTAATCTGGAGAGCAATCAGCATTGCCTTTAGTGTCCAAAAATGTCCTAGGATACATGTGTAACGGTTTGGCTTTGTGTTTTGTTTTGGTTTTTTTATGAATAAATCATGGGAGAACTCTAGATAGAAACTGGCACAGAAAGGGTAATGATGCTCATGGCCAGTGGACTACTAACTGTTACATAATGTGCACAAGGGTTCTGAAAAGAGTGCTGGGGAGCTAATGCCAAAAAGTGCATGTCACAGGTAAAAGTGGGAGGTGTTCCTGCAAATCATTTTCCTCCCGTTTAAAGCTGAAAAATGTCTTCCTGAGTGCTCTGCCAAGATGCTAGTCTTCCATGTTAGAGAGACAAGTTGAGTGAGGTAATATCTTTTCTTGAACCAGCTTCTGAGCCACACACAGCTCTTCTTTTCATTGCAACATGCTGCAGATCTTTCCTTAAGCTACCTCACCTGAGGCAACAGTCATGTTGCAGAATGTTACTCCTCAAAGTAATTTCTGTTTGCAGCCAAGCCTTTTCAGACCAACATTCACGCGTTATTCCATGAACACCTACCTCCCACTGGTTTACATTTGTGCATTTATGTAGTTGCTAAATGAAATAGCTCTGGGTGCATGGGTAACACAAATGTTTTCTGCCAAATATATGTTTGACACAAATTAACTCTGATTTTTTTAAAAAAATGTGGGATTTCAGGCTGCAAACTCATTTACTTCCACTCTCATTTTCTATTAGTGTCACTTTTTAGCTTAGTGCCATAGACTGGAACAAGATGTACTGTACTGTAATCATGGTGTTTCTTATAGCCAAACTTCATGGAAATCATCTGAGTTGTGGGGAGGTGGGAGAAACTGGGCTGCTGCATGATACTCACTTTTAGAGCCCCAAATCTGTGAAGTTTGTACTCCACAAGTTTCCATGTGTTTTTGTTACGGGTTCTTCCTAGACAAAAATTTCTTCCAACCATTCTCCAGGAAAGAAGTAGAAAAGGCACTGAACTCAGTCAGTCAATGAAACCAGGGAAAGCATGTAGCTTTGACAATGTATGACCAAAAAGATTACAACATATTAGAAACCAAAAGCCAATGGTGGATTGTCTATCTTCATCTACTGTGTCATATAGGAGAATATGATATTCAAGATATTCTTAAGGTGATAGTTTTACTAAAGCAAGATAAAGGTCACTCTTCAGTAGCCAGCTATCACTCAGTATCAGTCATCGTAAGTTATAGCTGCAAACTCCTGGAGCAAATGAAACTACAGAATATTACAGCCGTGTAACAGAACAACTTCTGAGAAAAGATAAGATGGGTTTCCAAACAAATCAAAGCACCTCTGACCAAGTGTTAGCACTTACGAAGCACATGTTGAACTCCAATTGATGAAAATTGCAGAGAGAGAGAGGGAACATTTTGAAATACTTGCTGAACTCATCACAGAATAAATCATCACATTTTAAGTTTTTGAGCACTGTTTGGTCCAGTTCATCAGGAATGTATTGTAACATACAAATGTATTTAGGCTGGCTGTCAGTCACCACGTAGATACAAGAATTAATGTGATGAGACTATGCAGGAGTTTATATTGAGGGATGAACCAAACCTTAATTACGACCATTTTTGATACAAGCTAATTAATATTTTTTGGTGAAATGCATACTTATGTGGAAAGCAGATGTATAAGTGAAAACAGGAGATACCCACCACCAAAATTCACATAGAAGATTCTAGTCCAAATGCACCTATAATTGAACTGTCTTCAGCTATCCCCTGTTTACTTCAGCACTGCCTCCACCCAGGAACTTATCGCTTTGATCTGAAATAAATTGCACCTCAAATTGGTGGGCCATTTCAACAGCTTTCTTGGGACTGGCATGCACAAGACCAGGTTGAAAACGTACCCGCTTGCTCCTTGGCTTATATCATCTATTCACCTTGCATATTTGGAGCTGTGGAACACAAGTAGAGGTGGCATTATGTGGTACTTCCAGGATTCAAACTGCGGCACACAAGGATGATCTGCATGATGTTCATTAATGTCCCTATTAAATTTCACCAATTTTGTGCCCTGCCCTGGACACCTCAGAATTTGTATCTTTTATCAGAAGATCAATAAATCTTAAGAAATAGTGGAGGTGTTTAAAAAATTGACATAACCCAGCTTTTCATATGCAGCGCAGACCCATAAATTTCCCAGTGTTCGATGTTTGTGTCTTTAATGGGGCACCGAAAACCTGACATGTGCATTAGTTTTCAATAGAGGTAGTCTCTCTTGTAATAATGTTTGGAAAGCAAACATTGGGTTAATATGTGGTTAAACACTTTGTAATACAGAAAATGTTCTTCCTTGCAAGATAGCTATCCTGAGAAAGTGAAGTGTACTTTTGATTTTAGAATCCATGCAGACATCATTTGTAAGTGATTATTAAGATTTTACAGATACTTCAGGAATGCTTTTAACTTGTGGGTTGGCTAGTCCAGTATGTGCCAAATGTTTTTATAAGTAGTTTTCTGTGCATTTTTACTTCCCTCTTTCTCCCACTGTTTTACTTTAAGTGACCAAAATTTTCCCAAATTGCAACTTCAGCTATTTTTGTAAAAACAGGTATTGTGGTATTGGTACACTGAAAGGATGTTCACATTAAAGGAATGCAGGGTTTGCGTGATAGCACGTAATACTGTGGGTTGAGAGTCTAACAGTAATTTTGCCTTTTGGTTTTGTAACATTGTTCATTTTGTGTGTGTGTGTGTGTGTGTGGAATGGATTACAGGCAGACTTACCACTGCTCAGTGCCTTATACACAGTGAGGAAGATGGGAGGGTTTGCTGTAGTGACCATATCTAGCAAATCATGCTAGCCAAAGCCAGCATTACTGTTGGCCTTGGGAATGCAGTGATTAGTGGGATTTTGGCTGTAGGTCCAGATTAGATCCTCAAATCAAGACAAGATCTGCTCCTAACTCAAAGGAGAGCAATGGTGGCTGTACATTGACTTTATACTCCCCTAATCGTGAGGCAGTTTGATACTCTATTCAAATTAAAGCGGCTTTAGGCTTTCCTTAATTTGTGCCCATCTGCAGTAGTCTCCAAAGGGCCATTCTGACAATGAGGATTACCAAATCAGATGGGCACACAAGCCATATCCCTGATAGCATCCCCAGCACACCTCTGTGTTGGGATTATCAGAGAGAGTGCAGAGCTAGCTATACTGGTCATAGACCATCAGGGGAATCCTTGCACTGGTGGCTAAATCAACTTTGTTATTGTTTTATGCTGGTGACAAGTGCAAAGCAGCCTGCAGCAGATATCAACATCTGGCCCCATTTTTTTCATTGTTTAAATCTTGTTTCTTATTGAATAAACCAGTTTTTCATTGTTGGCACCTTGTGAGTCCTCAGAAATCCATATGAGTACTACTGGGAACTTTTCTATTGCCACAGTCATATGTTACATAAAATTGCATAAGAAAAAAAAAGAACAGGTAGAAATGCCTGTCTGTAGGAAGTACCTTAGAATCATCTTCAGGATCATTACACATATTGAATCTATTTCCCCATGTTAAGTATCCTCACATCTTGTCAACTGTCTAAAATGGGCCATCTTGATTATTGCTACAGAAATTTTGTTTTCTCCTGCTGATAATAGTTCATCTTAATTAATTAGCCTTTTACAGTTGGTACGGCTACTTCCACTTTTTCATGTTCTCTGTATGTATATATATATCTTCTTACTATGTTCCATTTATGCATCTGATGAAGTGGGCTGTAGCCCATGAAAGCTTATATTCAAATAAATTTGTTAGTCTCTAAGGTGCCACAAGTACTCCTGTTCTATCTTCAGGAAGGATGTTCAAGAGTATTCTTAGATCTGATGGATAAGTTTCATCCTGTCCTTTTAAAAAAAGGCCCCATATAGAAGCTAGGTATTATTATTATTTACTATTTGTTGTATACATTCTCAGTATTTTTATAGTTTCACACACTTCCATTGTATATTTCCAGGCAGCAGTTTCTGTATTGTATATCCAAGGTTTGTTTATTTCTAATGTGTTTCAGGAGGATTTTGTAAATATCATGAATCAAGAAATAACACTGTACTTTAAAATGTATATTTATTGCTATATTTTGTTTTGATCCATAAAAATCTTATGATTTTCCACTGATCAGGGTGTCCAAAGATGGGTTTCCATTGCACATTTTTGTGGTTCTGTTTCATCAATAGATGCATGTCATCATTCCAGGCTGACCCAGTGACCTATGCTTGCAGGCAGGCATGGTGTTTCAGGTGAACTCTTACTTGATTTTTCCCTCACCCAGCATTATCAACATGTCCAGACAGACCTCTTCATGCTAAATAGCACTCCTTTTTGGAGGGCCTCATTCATTAACAGAATAGTCAATGTAGAAATCAACAAAACTTTCATTCCAACATCTCAGCTGGATGAGCAGGTTGTTCTTGGTCCATCTTGAGTCTTGTGCTCTCATCTTTCCAGGCTCTTCCTTATGTGTTCTCTGTTCCAGTATTTGTCCTCGAGTAAGATCCTTCTCTGGAGTGAGGGAGGTTTATCCACTCTGACTCTTTTCATAGAATATCAGGGTTGGAAGGACCTCAGGAGGTCATCTAGTCTAACCCCCTTCTCAAAGCAAGACCAATCCCTGGACAGATTTTTACCCCAGTTTCCTAAATGGCCCCCTCAAGGATTGAATTCACAACCCTGGGTTTAGCAGGCCAATGCTCAAACCACTGAGCTATCCCTTTACCCTCCCCCTGGTTCTTTCCAGAAACTATGGGTCATCCTTGCCAGGTGAGGCCTCCAGCCAGCATCAGGGAGACCCTTGGCTGATATTAGACCCTCTTGAATGCCTGCTGACAGCAGCCCTCTGTCTGTGAAGCTTCCATCTCTAGGAGCACATCTTCCAGGGTTCCCATTCTGGTGGATTCCCCCGAGACCTCATACACTTGCCTTTCTGCTCAGGCCTCTAACTCAGACCTCTCTTGGAAGCTCTTCTCCAGAGGAGCTTTCTGTCTCTCCTCAAACTAAGCTTATATAATCTTTATTTGCAGTCTTCATAAGGCAGTCAGTCACAGGCAGACTGGGCTCTGACGCCTCACAAAGGGCAGCTGCCCAGAGACAGTGCCTTATAAGGATAGATAGCAAATTTACTTATACACCTCTACCCCAATAGAACGCTGTCCTTGAGAGCCAAAAAATCTTACCGTGTATAGGTGAAACCGCATTATATCGAACTTGCTTTGATCCACTGGAGTGCGCAGCCCTGCCCCCCCTGGAGCGCTGCTTTACTATGTTATATCCAAATTCATGTTATATCAGGTTGTGTTATATCAGGGTAGAGGTGTATCAGGTGCATTTACACTAAAGTAGTCTATTACCTTAGTTGAAAGTGATGTGTTCAGCACTTCAGGAGTACAAATGATTAAATGTCATCTTTGTAAGTGTTGATCAGAAAATAATTTTCCCTATGGAAAACTTCAACAAAAGTTACTATTTTTTGCCAAAACAGCTGACAACTTAACGTCTACAGTTTTATGATAAAAAATTGTAAAAAAAATTAAGGAAAAAGTTAAGCAAAAACTTTCCACAAACTACTAGTTAGTGACAAATGCAAATTTTAATTTTCAGGGGGAGATTTCAAAGGAAAGCTTTCAGCTTAGTCTAATATTTCTAAAACAGTTGATCAGGAAAAGAAAGTCAGATCCTGAGTTACTGAAAAGATTAATTTTAAATGGAATTATTTCTATCAACTATAAAATTAATCCTGCCTACCTTCCATTTCTTTTATATATATAAAATTCCTTTGTGATTATGGGCAAGGCACTCTAAGCCAAACTTTTCACTAGTGGTCACTAATAAACTGGGTTAAAAGAACATTATTAAGGTTGCAATATCAAGCATGCAAAAGTTAGGAAATGGGAGAATTAAGGTACATGTGCAAACTTAATTTGATCATTGTATGTATAGTTTATGATACAGTCTTTAATTACATGATCATGGACTCTTTTTCCCCGCCGCAGGACCTCTGCCTCATTCAGAGCTATATTTCAGTGTTTGCCCCCAAATCTTATTTACTGTATGTTATTCAAAGTCTGCTCTGAAGACAGAATTAGTAATTTCCTCATGGGCTTTTCAATGACGCTCATCACTGTAGCATCTGAGGGTCCCCCAAACATTAATGAAATTATTTTCACAACACCCCTATGAAGTGAAGGTGGTGGTATCCCCACTTTACTGATGAGAAAGTGAGGCATAGAGAAATGTAGATCAAAAATATCATCCACTAATTTTAGATGCCCAATTTGAGATGTTTAGGACCTGATTTTTCATATAGCACTTTATATGTTTAAAGCACAGCTCGCATTGACTTCAGTTGCAGCTGTGAGTGCTCAGCACTTCTGCAAATCGGATCTCAGGATATCTAGTTAAGCACTCAGAAAATAAAGAATTAGTGACCATCAGTGAAAAGTTTGGCTTAAATTACCTTGCCCATAATCACAAAGGAATTCTGTGCAAAAGCAAGAATAGAATCCACTTCCCCAGGGCAGCATTCAGCTGACTTAATCATGAGATCATCTCTCTCTTCCTGCAAGCCCTTACTTCATTCATTACACACTTTCCAACTTCTGCATCAAATGAAGCAGGGTCTCCAAACAGCCTCTTTCACTACACAACCGTGATTCATCTCCAGAGCAGGTCCACTCTTTGCACTGAAAAAATAATTTGTGATCATATAATTAAAGATTTTATTGCAATGCATATGCAAAAGCAGCCTTAATTCTGGCATTTCCTACCTTCTGAGTGCTTGACTTTGCAACCTTAATAATGTTTTTATCATATTTTTCTATGTAATTTCTTAGGTTTTTAACAAAACAAAACAATCCCCACCACCTCCAAAATTGCATTATGTAGCATCATATTGATGCTCACATAGTTGAAGCCTTGAAATCTACCACACAGACCTCTGCCACTTAAACTAACAGAGTAACTGGTAGCAGTAATAGGTTGTCATCTTATATGTGGACCAGCACTAGAGAGTTTGCTTTGCCAGTGGATTTCACAAATATTTGCTGACAGCATCAGGAATAGTGAGACATAGAAATCCTCCATTCCAGGCTCTGGAGGGAAGGGTTCTCAAGTGGGCGCAGATCCTTCTGCCCATTTCCCATGCCATTTCATGTGTCCCTGTCCTGCCTTTTCCCCCATCCTTTGCTTCTGATCCTAGCCAGTCTCCTTGCCCAGCCAGTCCTAGTTTCCCTCTCCCCCTCCCTGCCAGCGTCCTGTCCCAATTTTTGCCTCCCATTTCCTGCCCTCTCCTCCAGGCTTTTTACCAATCCACCCCTCTCCCTACAGGTATGGCTCTTATTCTCTCTGCATTCAAATCAGACAGCTTCTGCCTGCCTGGGATCAGCACAGAGGTGTCATTGAATGCCCAGGAGAGACTGTCTGCTCTCTATGTAGCAACCCATACCTGCAGTTGCAGAGAAAATCCTGCTCAGGCCTGGGATGAAGCATGCCCAATGCTCATGAAACGTTCAGGGAATTTTGCTGCTAACTTCTAAGAAGTCTCCACTGAGCATGTGCAAACTGCAATAACTTGGCTACATTTGGGCAGATTTCATTGGGGGTGGCAAAATGCACATTCCTGACACACAAGCCACCATGCTGCCAAATGCCAAGTACCTGCTCCACATCATGGGGGTCCTAGAGCTTTTCAAATAAAAGGTCTCTGGATTTTTTTAACTTGGGCAAAAAACTATGTTTTTCCTTAGTCTCATTCTCCGAAATGGCTGAACCATTTTTGCTAGAATGTCAAATAAATAAATAAATAGTCTAAGGCAGACACCCAGCATGGAAAATTTCACCTTCAAATGACTAAAGTATGGTAAAGTTATAAGCACCCTAATTCTGGGTCTTATAGTGGAAAGTATCTGGCAATTTTAATAACAGATGGTGCATTGTGTTTGTGTGTATCATGCTTTGTTCATTTCAAACAAGAAATAATTCATTCTAATTGGAGAGAAAGAACTGCCCAGGAAAGCTAAACCTGTAATTTTATTCCCACTGATTTGTGAATCATAATGTGAATATAACAAATAGAAACTATGTTGATTTAGTTTCTTATGGGTATTTAATTTATGTTTAAATAATAGGGAGTACATCTAAGCTTACATACACGTTGCCAGCAGTGAGCTAATGCCCAGACCCATCAATTTAATTCCACACATTGGAATCCTGTTAAATCGATCTAATAATTTAATCTGTTTATGCTGCATGTTACAAGTGGCTTTAGCAAACAGCCATTTCTTTTTTTTCACCTAACTATCAAAATCACCTGTCTTAAAAATTCTCTTTTGAAGTTTAAAATCTAAAAAAGTTGAAATCCCGGTGTTATAGTTTCAAAAAATCCACGCACACTTTCAAATACACATACATAATCTGTTTATTTTAAACTGAGCATATTTTATCTCATTTAAGATATATTTACACCGCATCTGGGAACATAACCCACACTGGTCCCACACTGGGCCCACACTAGTGGGGCTTGTGCTGGCATGCTAAAAATGGTTGTGTAGACGTTCTGGCTTGAGTTGTCAGCCTGGTGGGAGGAAGACGACTTTAGAGCCTGAGCAGCAGCCCGAGTTGCAATGTCAAAGCAATTTCTACACAGCTATTTTCAGGCAAGCCCTGAGAGACAATAGATATAGAAGCTCCTGGTGTCATTCTAAAAACAACACTTTTCAATGTATAGCTGCAGTTTAAGGGCCAAATTCTCACTTTTATACCTTAAGGGACAAATGCAGCCCCCTCAAATCCACAGCTGCCCAGAGCCTCAGTGCATAGGAATTGGTATAGTTTCACTGCATGGGGCCAGGGACAAAGGCATGTATGGCTCCTCCACTCCGCAGATGCAGGGGTACTGCATAAGGGCCCCAAGTCTCTGCATTGCACCTCAGCTTAGGAAAGGATTTCTCACTCATGCATCTTCTCAGTGTCTTCCTGACCTTTTTCAGTGGGTGTTTGGGTCTAGATTTTGGCTTAAGGGTTCTGCCCTGCACCACAAAGTCAATATGATGTCTGTAGGATTGCACGCTAGAAGCAATAGTTATTAGATTGCAGGACACCTAAAAAAGAAAATGTAATTTGTATATTATTTTTCTTATTTGTGTTGTAGTAACACTTAGGGGCCCCAGTAAACCACGAACACCTTTTGCTAGACGCTGTACAAATGCAGAACAGAAAGATGATCCATGCACAAAAAGTTTAAAATCTAAGTGTAACACTAGATACACCAGGTGGATTCAGATGGACAGATGAGGAAAACTCTGTTTTGGAATCATGTTTCTGTGATACTGACATAAGCTTCACATATGACTGTGAAAGTCATAGATGTCTGTTTTTGTCCCCCAGAATAAAAAAGCAGCTATGGCAACCCTAACATATTCTTGTCTTCAAAAATGCGCAGTCGATTCTATATGGTCAACTAATGTTTCAAATCCCTAATTTACTTTTTGGCCCTCCTACAGAGCAACCTTTTAAGTGGTCTAGCCCATTTTTCTTTAAATATTGAAAAAAATCATTCAAGTTGATGTTGATTATCTCAAATTTGACCCCAGAACATGTTTATGGCTTTGTTATAAACTCCTGACAATAATCTGTGTAAATAGAAAAATTAGCCTTTATGGCAAACTTTTGAGTTTAGCCGCATGAATGGTGCCATGCTAATTAGGGATCAAAGTCTTTGCCAATTTGTTGTCCAATGATTCTCACCTGGGGGGCTGGGAGGCGGGGAGAGGAGTTGATTCTTAGGAACATATGCTATATATGCTCTTGTGTCCATTCTGATTTTAAACTTCTTCAACGAGGCTCTGTTGGGAATGAAGAACACAATGACTAGGCTGTTAGCAAAATATGGCCATGTGTGAATGGAGTCCTTAACTGCAGTCAATCTGTAAATCCTTTCCATTCTTTTTGTTGTGCAGACGTCCCCAAGTATTACAGTATGGGCTTTGGCATCCTACTCTTAAATCCTGTTTTAAATCCCATTTCTCATAATATCACATTTCATTATGCATTTTGTAAAATCCTACAGGCACGTGATTTTGTTTAGTAAAAGGAACTGGGAACAACAGCACACAAAACTTTGACACAACAGACTTTCATGTTTGTTTTCTGGAATGTGATTTGTAGAGGAGATAGGGCCTGGATCCATAGAGATGTATGTTCCTGAGAACTACTGGTATGTTAAAATCACCTTTTTAATCTATCCTAGTATAGCTGATTGGATCCAATGGAACTGAATTTTAAGCCTCAATAAGACACATTTTATAGTGGTTTTATTTCTAGAAGGGTCTCAGTAAATTGCATTGAAATGGTCTATTCACAGCATTATTTCACAGGAACAGATCAGATCCATTTTAACAGTGAATCTTGCAAATTTGATGTTGTGTGTCCAGTTAATCTCTATTACAACAAGTACAATCCTATCAAGAAATTTACTTCTTAACGTCTATAAAGCCTTCACTTCCTGTGGTGCTGAACATATTGTCTTACAATGTGATATACCATTCAGTCCTATAGCATTGAAACAGCAGCACAGGAAACATGCCGGTGCTCTACTAATAAAGAGGCTAATTTAATGTGTTGACTGTCTTGCAAGCCTTTCTTGGACACTTCAGCCTTTTTTCTCTGCTATAGTACCACTTGAAAGCATTGGCCAAAACAGTTTCAAGATACTCAGCTATCATGGAATGCATGTTTGCAGTGTTGTTGTAGTCATGTTGGTCCCAGGATATGAGGAAGACAAAGTGAGTCAGATAATCTCCTACTGGACCAATTTCTGTTGGTGAACGAGACAAGGTTTCTTCTCTGTGACACTTGAAAGCTTGTCTCTTTCACCAACAGAAGTTGGTCCAATAAGAGAGATTATTTCACCATTTTGTGTGTCTGATACAATACATGATCACTCCAGTTTAATACTGCAAGAGTGTAATAGCTGAGAGATTCACAAGTCGGGAAGATTGAAATAAGTCTTCATTATGTACCTTCCAGAAGAAAGTTTATCAGTTGGGTTCAAGTCTATTTGAATCCAGAGGCAAAGAAAGGACTTAAGGCTTGAGGGGATGACTACCCTGCAGCTGGGAAGTGTGACTCTCAGCCTGTATAGATGGACTCATGCTACCCCAAGCCGCCACCAGTGGCATAACAGCCACACTGCTATTTTAGCGCACTAGCTCAAGCAGCATATTGCACCATGGGTAGTCATTCACATCACACCTGTGAAAAGTGGGTGTTAAAGCTAACAATCTTAATTCTTAGCACTTTGTATCTGATTTGCACAAACAAGGTGTGAGGCAGTGAAAAATCAGGTCCAATTTGAGTTTTGCGTGAGTTAAAAACTATAGGATTTGATCCTGTGTGTGTGCATTAATGGGGAAGAGTCCTGTAGGCAATTATGTATTTCTTTTTCTACATAAAGCATTGATTCATAGCAGTGATGCTAAAGGTATTTTGGTGACTCCAAAAATACTGGACTGATACCCAGTTATCAGTTGCACCTTAGCAAAGATTTCTTCTGTAAATTTCACTGCTGCTAGGATATAGACACAGAAAGACAGAGATGGTAATTTTTAATAGACCCTAAAAAATACGTCAGGTGTTTTTGGTTTTTTTAAAAGTCATACAGTTCAGGCACTGAGCTGGTAATCTAGCCTATTCATCTGTACCCTGTGTGTTCCCAGAATCCATTGCAGTCATTAAACCTGAAAATAGTTCTAGATGTCTATCCTTTTAAAAAGTCACTTAATGTCAAAACTGTCTATTTAAAATGTGCTAACCTAATGCTTGGCAGCCTTACACTGTACACTTTGAAATAATTAAGTTTGTATCCTGTTAGTAGTAGTTAAAAAGTGTAGGAAGTCAATGCAGCAGTTTAAATAAACCAGTCATTGTGTCAACTAAATGCAAGTCTAAATTTTGTTAACAAAATGAATCAAATTCAGATGCAGCATCCAAACCCATAGAGGTAATAGTCCCCAGACAAAACATTTTAAATCTGCACAGTGCAGCGTATTGTGCACTTTCCATTAAATTCACTGAGCTATCCAAGTATTTAGAAACAGGAAGTGGGAGTCCTAAGGAAAGACACAGCACTTTCTCTCTAATTAGTTCTTAAGGATTAAACTGTAGCTTTTGTGAAAAGTAGTAAAAGGAAAATGACATACAGCGTGTATGTATTCCTGAATACTGTATGCATCATGGGGTCTTCAACAGATATACAATTTTATAGCTCATTAAAGTTTCACAATAGAGGCCAAAAAAAGATTAAATGGTATTTAAAGGATCTGGTTAAAGAAAACATTTAGTTAAATATTATAATAAAATAGAATATTTTATTTTTCATATCTTTTAAAGTAAATGTAGCACTCCTGAAAGATGTCAAAATATAGAGAGAATGAAGTTCAGTTTTCATAGTATTGGTATATCACTGGGCTGCATCCTTTTGCATACTGCTCGCCTATTTCTCAGTTGTGATTAAGGGATAAGAGTGAGTGGGAATGTAATTTTACCTCCATGACCATGCAAGAGTGTTGCTCCCTGCTATGAATACCACCCAGGTTTATGATTGGGACTGTGTTTGTACACATCTGTCCTCCTGGAACTGGACTGAAATTTATTGAGAGCCATCAGATTTTAATGTTGATTCTAGGGCAGTTTACTCTCTCCACTAAATAACTTTGGGATCTACAAAATGACTTTTGATCAGCCAAACAATGTGCTGGAAAGTTTGCACAAGAACACGCTATTAGGAATGAATCATTTATACTGTAATTACATGGCACCAAGGCATTCTGTCACAGCTGTACAAACTACTTACTCTTTCACTCTTGGAGGTGCACTCTCCTTCTCTTTTAAAAGAATGGTGTCCAGTTAACTTAATGTGTCAAGCCAATGCAGAATTAGAACTAACAAATGTTTCCTTTGTTTTTTCAATCCATACAGTGTGAAGGGAGCTGATGCTGGCAACGTGATCAGAGTGTTTGTACCAGATATTGGGATGTTCATTGCTAGCTTGACCATATGGCTTGTCTGCAGAAACCTTGTGCTGAAGCCAGTGACAGAGGATGCAGCACAGTACAACACACAATTTGAAAATGAAGAAATGGTATTAGATGCACATTTATACCTGTATAATGTTTATTATTATTATTTTATTATTTATTATGTATTTGTATTATAGTACAATAGTACCTAGGAGCTGTAGTCATGAATCCCATTGTGCTTACTATCCTTAATCCCATAGGGTTGGATATCAATACCCTTTCACACACTGAATTGTATCTTATTCTGTGAGCAATCTCACTGATTTTATTTTACTGCCCAGCGTGGAGTAAACTCTCTTCATCATGAGAAAGAGTATCAGAATTTGGTGCTTAACCACCAAGAATCTCTCATGTTTAACTTAATTCAGGAGTGATGGGGTAAAATCTGACCTTAACAACATCTGATTATGAAAAATATCTCAATTCTATCAGATCTTTTATATGTAAATTTTATTTCAGAAGGTAGATGTTATCTTTGTTTTTTACACCACTTACATCATGTAATTCCATGTCCTGAAAACAGAGAGAGCACTGAGAGTACATGGGAATTGTTCTGTGTAAAAGACTATCTGCCAATACACAGATCAAAAAGACAGTCCCCCAGGGGTGAAAGTAACTTAAAGGACTTACCAGTACGCCAGAGTCCTGAGCGGGGGCAGGGCTTTAACTGGAAGAGGCGTGGCCTTTCAAGATTTAAAGGCCCTGGGGCTCTGGCTGTGGCTGGGAGCCCCAGGGCCTTTAAATCACCTTGGAGCTACCAGCTGCAGAAGTGGCTGGGAGCCCCAGGACTCGGGGTGAATTAAAGGGCCTGGGGCTCCAGCCACTGCGGAGCTCCAGGCCCTTTGAATCTCCACCCAAGCTCAGCTGCCGGAGCTCTGGTGGCGCTTTAAAGGGCCCAGGGCTCCTCGCAGCAGCTGGAGTCCTGGCCATTTAAATCACCACTGCGGAAGCCAGTCCAGTCCAGCACGGCATACTGGCACTTGCTGGTATGCCATACCGAACCGTACTGGCTTACTTTCACCTCTGCAGTCCCCATTCCAAAGAGTTTATAATATAATATAATATAATATAATATAATATAATATAATATAATATAATATAATATAATATAATATAAACAAGAGTAAGAGACGACATATGGAGACAGATGGGGAATATAAGGAAATAACTAGAAAGTATTGGTCAGTGGGACTTTTAGTTAATACTGTGTTTTGTCTGAGCTAAATTTGGAAAATATCTCAAAAGAGTATTTAAAAGTGACCTTGATTTCAGAAAACAAAAACAAATGTTCTTAAGGAGAAAAACATACCAAAATCATTAGCCTAAGGAAGCAAAATAGAAAATTAAAAATTGAATAATTAGAGATTGACCAAAGATGCAAACATTGCATTAGGGTCTGAATTATTCAAATGTTCAGGGTCTTCAGATCCAGGGTTTTGGTTCAGCCCATTATGGTGACAAACCAGCCAGACATTTGGATCTGTTTCTTTTCCAAAGTTAGAGGGTACTGGGAACGGGGGGAGTTGTTCAGAGTCACTACTAGGTATTTTGCAAAATTGCTTGAGATTGCAACTTTTGTCTGTATTTCCCAAAGCCTAATGTCCACGACCAGCAGCATAGGAAAGGGAAGATACCTCATGCACCATGCTTTTTGGAAAGAGATTGTTAAATTTGTGAATAATTTTATTGCCTTTGCCTACTTTGGGTACATAGTGCCGTCATGGGAGCAGAGGGTGGCAGAAAAGATTAAAGTAGAAAATTACCCTAAAACTAGAGAAACAAATTGACAACGAAAAAAGAAGTCCATTTGGTCACAATAGGGATTGGCCCAGACCACATAATGGTGTCTCATGTAAATCCCAAAGTGATTTTTTAAGGACAAAATGTCAAGCTGGTTTAAATGCTTTGAATTTCATTTTTCTATCCTTTTCTTGGTGTAAGTGAGAGCCCTAACATCACTTTAATTTTGTTTTTCTTTATAGTTTATTGTAAAGATATTTTTCAGAGGGGTTTATCAGTAATTTCATATAGAAGAGGTACTTAGAGGTGATCTACCTCATTGTGGGCTAAAGGCTGGGGATCAGCCACACATTCTGGTGCAGCTCTGGAGAGGAAGAAAATGAAAAGGCTCCCATATGTCACATTTGCATTGCCTGTATTTTGGGACCACCAGACGCCGGTCCAGTTCCTGGTGCACGTTACATCAGCTACTTTAGACCCACTGCCTGTGGTTCTCATGGGCTGTTCAGGCAGCCAGGGATCAACTGAAGATTGCAGCTCCTGGCCACATACACTTTCTCTGGCTGTGCCCTGATATCTCAACCAGACTAGGCAGGCTCTTCTGAATACCCTGGAAACTAGTTAAAACAACCTTTAAGGCTGTTTTTTGCTTGAGTGGTGCAAAATAGCCTTAGCAGAGGCTAAAATCTGCTGCTATATCTGCAATGGGAGATGTTCCAAGTGGTGTGAAGAGTGGTACCGTGAACATGACTGATAAGCAAGCTGTGTTCTGCCCGTCTCTCTTAAAATAAAGTTATTTGTTACTGAAGCAGGCCCTGCCCGACGTCTTTAAAGTTATCCATCTTCTGTCCAAGCATAAAATACGAGAAATCTGAGTACAGAAGCAAACTGGAAGAAGAAAAGGGCACATTCAGGTTCCTCTGTATCTGAATGGTGCTTTTACAAGACTCTGATCTGATGTCTATTTTTGATTAAGGCTAGAGATGAGCCCCAGCCTGGAGTCTGGGTGAACAGGAGGTGATCCGGAGGTAGAGGGTGTGAAAGGGCATATGAAGCTGAGCTATAGCATGCAGAGAAGGTTACATGGTAACTCGTAAATACTGATTAAATAGAACAGAATGAGGTTTTAAATGGGATCTTTCATACATGGACTACCTCAAGGCAATCTTCCAACCAATTAGATATTAGGATTTTCTTTAAACAGGGGCGGTGGGGAGGAGAGAGAGAGAGAGAGAAAACTTATTTGGCTACATTTTTGTCATTACAGCAAAACTCAGCCAAGAAATTATAGATTATTTACGTATTATTACAAAGCACAGTGGCTATGTTTTTATGTTAAAAAATTAGCCATATAAGTATTTTAAGGTGGGAGGAAAATAGTACATCAATACTTTACACAGGACTGATTACTTTTCACCATCAACTCATTTACAGCAGAATAACCTATATATTCTTAAAGTGAAGTAAAAATTAGTGAATGATAAGTTAAACATTTTTTAAAACTATATCAACTTCAGCTGTCTGTAGGCGTTCTGCACATAACGTCCTGTGGTCATGTTTGCTACTTAGAAAGAGTGTTCATAAAATGCTACAGAAGCAGCTAAAAATATCGGGAGTCTGTACACCACTGTGCTGGCTACAGGGAGTCTGATGCATATATGGAATGTATCACTGAGTTTCTGAGTTTGTGAGGATTTTGAAGGATTCATAATTTTTTGCACATTGGCCCTATTTGTGTTGCTTTTAATCAATATTTTGGATTTATGCTTTGAATGAGTATATTGAAACAGGAAATCTAAATAAATAAATACACCAGTTCTTCAACACTGCACTGGCTTACAGATTACCATGTTTTAGGAAGCACACTGGACTGAGTCTTTAGTTGGCTTAAATTGTTGTATTTCACCCTTCAAATAAAAGCATCTGAAAAAGTGATAAGTAGCACAGTGCCACAAAGTGAACAGTCTGGGGGTTTATTGTACCAGCAAGTGAAGCAAATTCCAGAGTTGAGGAACTTCTGCCAGGAGTCCCTGCCACCCATCTCCAGACATAACATTAAGGATCCATTGGCTGATGTCCCCAGCTACACAGTGCCTGAAGAGATAGAAAGCTTTTTAGAGTACTAGGTTCCAAGCCATAGAAGACTTTATAAATCAAAAAGTCTTGAACTGCACCCAGAAGCAAATAGTATGCCCTGCAGCTTTACCTATTTAGAGCAAGGAGTCATTTACGAGAACAGTTCCCATGTACTCTGTGCTCTGTCTGTTTTCAGAGCATGAAATTACATGATGATAAGCAGTGTAGAAAACAAAGATAACACATCTGCCCTTTGAAATAAAATGTACATATAAAAAGATTTGATAAAATTATGATATTTTTCATAATCAGATGTTAAGGTCACACTTCATCCCATCACTCCTGAATTAAGTAAAACACACCAGATTCTTAGGGTGGTTAAGCACCCAATTCTGATTAGTGTTTTATTCCACAGGCAGTAAATCTGTAAAATAAAATCAGCGAGACTGCTCACAGAATAAGACACAATTCATTGCATGAAAGGGTATTGATATCCAACCCTAAGGGGTTGAGGATAGTAAGAATCAATGAAAATATGGAAATCCTGATTCATAATAGTGCATCTAACTTTCAGAGAAACAAACCAGCACCAGAACAAAAAAAGTATACAGTATTGTGAAGCGCTGGAAAGGGAGTGGGAGGCACTCAATTATTTGTAAGTAATGCTGCATAGAGTGTGGTTTTAATTAGCCGTTAAGTCATGAAGTAGAAAGGTTTGCCAGATACCAGGCTGCAGTCCAACTCATTACCACCCCTGAATGGTTGCACACTTGGAGCAAATGTGTCTGCAGGCCTTTTCTTTATTAGGACTCAGAAAATCTAAAGCAGGTGAATTCAGCTGGAGAAAGGCCCAGACTGCAAACTCAGAGAAGCACAATGCCAGTCAAAAAGTTTAAAGTGCGGAGGGGTGGGGGGAGAAAAGAAAAGAGAAATGTTAACTTCCCAGCTGTCTCAGAAAGTATAACAGTGACTGAAGCAGATGGTGATTTTATGTGCCAACATGTAGAGACAGTATATACAGTTTAATAGGTATTGGGGAAAAAAAGTTGTTTTTCTTGAGCCTATGGAAGACTATGCCAGTCAGCATGTATTTATGGAAAATAGATCTTGTCAAACTAACTTGATAACTGTTTTGATTTTGGATGAGATGACAAGTTTGGCTGATAACTGTAATATTGTTAATATAATATACATCATAAGTCATTTGGCTTAGTAACATATGACATTTTGATTACAAAATCTAGAATAATACAAAAGTAACATGGCACACACTAAAGAACTAAAAGCTAGCTAACTGACAGGTCTCAAAATTGAATTGTAAATTGGGGATCATCATCAAGTAGGTGTGTTTCTAGAGGGTCCCACAGAGATCAGTTCATGGCCTTATGATATTGAATATTTTTATCAATATCTGGAAGAAAACATAAAATGGTTACTGATAATAGGGCTTTAGAACAAAGCCTGGAGCATGGAGCAGCTCCGGAGCAGTGGAGCTGCAGATTTTTGCCTAGAGCTGGAGCGGAGCCGGAGCACAGCTCCAAAGCCCTCACTGATAAAGTATGCAGTTGACCCAAAGATTTGGGGGGTGGTGAATAATGAAGAGGCCAGGTCACTGACTGTGGTAAACTGGGTGGAAGCAAACAATATATGTTTTAATACAGTCAGATATAAGGTCTTGCATCTAAGAACAAGTAATAAAAGCCATAGTTACAGTCCTGGGAAAAGGTGACTCTGAATAGAGACTTGAAGGTCATGGTTGATGATCAGCTGAACATGGGCTCTCAGTGTACCACCACAGTCAAAAGGGCTAATGCAATCTTTGGATGTATAAAGAGAGGACTCTTGAGTAGGAGTAGGGAGGTTATAATACTTCTGTACGTGGCACTGGTGTGACCACTGCTGAAATACTGTGTCCAATTCTGGTGCCCACAGTTGAAGAAGGATGTTGATAAATTGAAGAGGGTTCAGAGAAGAGCCGCAAAAAGGATTAAAGAATTGGAAAACACACCTTACAGTGATAGACTAAAGTAGTTCAACATAAGAATGGCCATAGTGGGTCAGACCAATGATCCAGCTAGCTCAGTGTCTTGTCCTGTAATAGTGGCCAGTGCCAGATGCTTCAGAAGGAATGAACAGAAAACAGGGCAATTTGAGTTGAGTATTCCATCTATTTGGCTTAACAAAGAGAAGGTTAAGGGGTGACTTGATTGCAGTGTGTAAAATACCGACATGGGAAACAAAAATTTGATAATGGGCTCTTCAGCCTAGAAGACAAAGGTATAAAACGGTCCAGTGCCTGGAAGTAGAAGCTAGACAAATTCCGACTGGAAATAAAAAACATTTTTTTAACAGTGAGGGTAATTAATCATTGGAACAATTTACCAAGGGTTGTTGTGGATTCTCCGTCATTGGCAATTTTAAAATAAAGATTGGGTGTTTTTCTAAAGGATATGCTCTAGTTCAAACAAGAATTAATTCAGAGAAGTCCGGTGACCTGTGTTTATACAGGAGGTCAGACTAGATGAACACTTTGGTGCTTTCTGGCCTTCTAATCTCTGAATCTATGGATTGTCTAGTATTGTAAGTGACTGAAAAAATCCCTGTAAAATTGTACAACTTAAACTTTACCAGATGTGGTGATCTTAATTGAAATGTACATTTTTAGTTTTGCTCTCACTGTACTTATCACCTTCCCCCTCAAACTTTATTCTTGTCCATGCTACTTAGAATCCTAAAAATCCCTAGTCTGTGCTTTAGGTCAAAGAATATGAACTGGGTTTAGGCTCAGACTGTCCCTGACTCTCAATTTGGAATCTCAGAAATGTTTGATGAAAAGGTTCTTAAATAAAGAAAAGTTTAGAAAATGAAAGTCAGTAAGGAAGGATAGTCTTGTGGTCATGACACTGCAATGGATTCAGGAGATCTGGGTCAATTCCCAGGTATGCCACAAATCTCTTTTGTGGCCTCAGGTCAGTCTTGTAATCTCTCTATACCTCAGTTACAATCTCTCAACTAATAATTCTTTTACATTATTTTATCAAGTCCCCTCTTATTTGTCTCCTAAGATAAACAATCCATCTCTTCCCTTTCTGGGACCTTAGTCACTTTTGTTGCATATCTCTGAACCCCCTCTAAATCTGCAATATCCTTTTGAGATTGGGGTGACCAGTATTACACACAATAATACAGATGAAGTCACACATTGATTTATATAAAAGCAGCAAAGAGTCCTGTGGCACCTTATAGACTGACAGATGTTTTGGACCATGAGCTTTCGTGGGTGAATACCCACTTCGTCGAACTTGTGGTTCTTGCATTTATTAACACTGAATTTTGACTATGTTATCCATCCACTTTGCTTGATTATCTGTCTAGGAAGTTCCTCAGTCCCCTCTAGTCATCAATAACCTAAATAATTTTGTGTCTTCAAATTTTGCTATCTCACTGCTCACCCATGCCCTGCCGCCCTGTTTCCTTCCTTCTCCCCCCACACATCATTAATAAACAAGCAACATGGAAACTTGAAACATGCCACTGTTGTGAGTGATGTCTTAGCCCGCAGGTGGTTAAGTTTGCCAGGTTCCCTCTCATTAACAAATGGTGTTTCAGCCTCTCCGGTCAACCTGCCATAACTCACTGTCTGTGATTTTCCCTCTTTCGCCTTTGCTTTATAATCCTCACAGTCTTTGAAGTCAAAATGTAAGATTTTATTTCCATATTAGACATATAATCCTGTGTTGAGTTCATATGAAATTTGCTTAGGATTATCTTGGGAAGTGAAATCTCTGTCCATTCCCTGTGCAAGAGCTATTGAATACAATATTTAATTATGTGCCTCCCCCCATCCCACTCTAGAACTCCAGTTTTCTTTTCCAATTTCCTGTGTATTTAAAAAATTCTTTTGATCCTGCATAGATTTCAACCAATAATGCACAACTCATTTTTGCATACACTCTGGGGAGCATAGCTTTGTAAGTTAAGAGTTCTCCCCATAGGAGGCTGTTGATTGCCTTTGCCTACAGAGTTAGATCAAAAAACATTATCTTTCTGTCACAGCCCTCAGGTTCCCCTAGTTTTCAGTAATTTCCTACGTGTGAAACATTACTGTAATCTCCGGTTCATATTCTCCTTTCTCACTGGTGTAACTCCATTGACTTCAATGAAGTTACCCAGGATTTACACCAGTGGAAATGAGAGCAGAATAACGCTTGCTAGAATCACAAGTTCAGATCCTAGCAGGGTTGACTCAGTTCTTTCTGTTCTGTATTAACTTCAGTGATCTCATGAGGCTTTTAACTTGAATAGGAGTTTGCACACTTGTCCGTGGCTTGAAGTTTTGTCTATAGTGTGTTTATTTTATATCAAACTGAGGAACAGTATTTAATTCATTGTAAAGAGGGTTTCTAATGCAGTTTAACTTTGAAAATCTCTTCTTCATTATCAGTATTAGGACTCAGTTTTAAAACATGGTATGAGTATGAGTTGATCCTGTCCACAGCGACCAGTTGAATTGTGTTATGAACAAATTAAAAATTCAATTTTGCCCACTGTATGTAGTGTACTATGTGCTGATCAGTTGTTACTCTCCTTCCAAAAATTGGTGCATTTTTGAGATGCTATATTTATATCCTTAAAGTGTCTGGGATCTTTTTGGAAGTAAGGAGATGAGTATTTGAAAAATGATGATAATTGCTTAAGACATGTAAGAATCTCGTCTCACATTTATATTTTTGTATACTACCATAATGTTTTAAGCTTGTTTTCATCAGCACTATTACTTTATTCCTGTTATAACTGATTTTCAGGCTATATAATAGAGTTGTAAACTCTTTGCAAGAACTAATCGATCTGCAGTTTATCAGTACTCTGAGCTAAGTATTCAGTGCTTCACATAAGTTACTGCAGGTAAATGTTTACCACTATACAGTGTTAACAAGGAGTATTTTGATATCAGGAAATGGCCAAATTCATAGAATCCTCTTAAAGATTGCAAGTCTAGTCTTGCAGACTCTTCCACATGAGTAGCCCCATATGTCTCAATGGCATTATTTGTATGAGAAATGATTCGTTACCTGAGTAGGGGGTTGCAGGGTGTGTCTTCAACAAATGATTTTACTTTTTTCCTCCTAGAGTGAAATTCAGTGGCGGTTTTGCAGTTAATTTCAATAGGGCCAAGATTTCATCCCTAATTTCCTTGTAAATATTGGGGATTAGATTGTGTCTGTTAAATGTAGGTCTGTTCTGGGGTCGTTGTGCTTGGGCATCACTCCAAGGGAGCTTTAGGGAGACATTGTGCATCAAGGAGCCTGCCAGGAGCTCCATCCTTTGATATGCTGTGTGACAGGCCAGGCCAGTAGGCAGTTGTGTCCAGTGGGAAATGCCATTCTCTGTCTTCCCTACCTCATTTTGCAGAAGAGAGCAAGCCACAGTTTCTTTTGAGCAGTTATTCAATTATATTTCAATTTTTACAGTAACATTGGATGGTATTTTATATGCAGGATTTAGCCACTAAATCCTGGATATAAAATACCATCCAATGTTACTGTAAAAATCATCAAACAGAACAGCAGGAGAATTAAAAATACTTGGAAAGCTCATGACAAAAATCCCACACATAAACCACAATATGAGAAAAAAAATTCATATTGATTAACATGAATGATATTCTTATGATTTGTTTGGTTTGTGTTTATCTTTAACAGAGTGTCTCCGTTTGTGTTGAAGAGGGGTGTAAAAATGATAAATGCCATATTTAATTCAGTATCAATATGTTTATTGCATCCTACTGTCATCATGCATTGATTTAGGTTCCGGAATGAGCAAGCATTAGAGTTGATAATGCTGAGAGTGGACTTTGGGAGCGCTGTTCTTCCAGTCATAATTTGCAACCCTACTATATTTTTTTAAAAAAGAACCCCGGTCACTTTCTGCTTAAGTAAAGGCCTGGTCTATCTCCCACTGAAATCATTCAGAGGTGTTTAGGGGCCATAAGTGTCTGTGACACCGCAATAGCTCCTCCAGCTTACATCGTCAGAGGAAAGTTTGTCAGCAGAATATTGCATTGTCTTGCTTATTTTTTCTTTGGACATTTCTGGGTCATAGCCTCTTCCTTCCAGTTCTCCCATTTTTTAAAGTAAATGGTAGGTAGCTTCTTAAAAATTTTTTTTTGCTTTGTGCATTGTGGACCTTTAGACTTATTACAGATGAGCTTAAAAATGTGACCTGCAAAATGTTATCACAAGTTACATTGAGAATTAAACAAAGAGGTTTGGGTAAAAAAAAAATCGAATCAAAATACTGAGATACCATAAACTATTCTCATAGTCCAGCTGAAACCAAGATATTGGAAGCAGAGATCTTGCTTGCAAACCTGGTGGTGTAAGATTTCCAGACCAAACAGTTCAGATACAAACATTATTCAAACAGAAACTTTTTGAAGTAATCCAGTTACTAGTTACAATATCCACAATGATCTATATCAATTATACCTAACAGGGCTATACAGGCTTTGATTAAGTAATCCTCACAACACCCCTGTGAGGTAAGTATGGAAGATAAATATTCTCCCTATTTTACAGGTAGAGAAACAGACACAGGAGGTGACAGTGCAGTTGTAGTCTGAAAAATGTCACTGTGAAAATGGCATTGTGGGGCTCTCCATGTGTTGCTCTTTTATTTCCAGATAAAGTATGTGCATACAGGGGCGGCTCTAGGTATTTTGCCGCCCCAAGCACAGCAGGCAGACTGCCTTCAGAGGCTTGCCTGCGGGAGGTCCCTGGTCCCGCGGTACCAGTGGACCCTCCGCAGGCATGCTACCGAAGACAATCTGCCTGCTGCCATTGCGGCGATCAGCAGAGCGCCCCTGGTGGCTTGCCGCCCCAAGCACGCACTTGACGTGCTGGTACCTGGAGCCGCCCCTGTGTGCATATACCTTTTCTGCAAATGAAACCAGAGATCTCAGAGTTAAGTTGGTTTAAAAAAAACAAAAACAAAAACAAGTGTCAGGAATCATATTAAAGGTTCTACCGGTCAAATTGTGCCCTCTACCACATTTATGCAACTCCTGCTGTCTCTGTGTTATGCTCTCTCAGACACCTGGGGAAAACCATTATCTTCTATGAGTTTGCACAGGTGTAACTGATTGGAATTTAGTTAAGAATTCTCTTAATGATGAACAAAAAGGAATAGAATCCAGTTTGCTCTCTCTTAGCTGAGAGGGCTCTGGAAAGCTGACAAGACTTCAAAGTTGTAAGAATTTATTTCAGCCAATAAACTCTCTGACTCACAGGGATCTGTTGAATAGGAAGGAATCATTTTAACATAGTAATTTTTCAGAGTATAATTGCACTACATGCAACTTGCCTTAGGTCACTCATCAAGACAGCATCAGGGCCAGAATTAGAACTCAGAAATTCCTGTCATCTTAGTACACACTGTATCTCTCATTATGTTTTGCACTTCTGCACTGCCTATAATCCAAACATTCTGAAACATGAATACATTCATCAAGTTTTATAATAATTTGTCCTGCCTTTATGTTCCTGTTTCTGTCTATAAGCATCATGTACAGCTTGATACACATAAATTGATGGTATAGTCTTTTACCACTGCATTTAGAATAAAAATTGATTCCGACATAGTTGCTCAAAGCTCAAAACAAACTTTGAGGTTTGGATAAGTTCAGATAACCTTTTTTTCCAAAACTGATTTCTCATTTTCTCCCTCCTCTGTGTTTCCTGGTTCCTGGGAGGAAATGTCAAAATACTGCAGAAGAGGTTATTTTTGCAGCCTTTTTATGATCAAACTGAAGGAGGAAGCACCTGAACTCTCATGAGAGATTATTCTTATGAGCTTTCCAGTGCCATTAAACAGATTCAAAAGGTCAAATAGTGTAATACATTAGCAAACTTTGAAGGTTTTTTTTTTCCATTCTGAGCCACAGAACCTTTTGAGATCCACCTCTATCTAGCTATAACATCTCTGGTTAGTAAAAATTGCAATGGTGACAACCATGAGATTTTTAAGGGTTAGATTCCTGTCCTTTCTAGTGTCCAAAAGTCACTGAATGACTGCTCTGTGTATTTACAGATGTAGTATCCTTAGCTGTAGGTACAATACAAAAAGGTTTTCTGGTGCAGGAATGAATTTAAATTGAGACGAAGGCTGCCTGTTAGTAAATACATTTATGGGACTTAGGATATCTCAGTGCATTAGTGTTTATATTGTACCAGATGAAACGTGTAAAAGCTAGATGTTATTAAAGCAGTCCCCAAAAGTAGCTAATGGATATTCTGGCCCTAGCCGTGATAGTAGCTGCCACAGAGGCAAGATTTTCTCTGCCTGTGCTTTATGTCTGTTTGGCAGTTTTAAAAAGTGTTGTACAGTGAACACTCCTGGGACTTGCACAAAGTTGAAAAACCTAAACTACATTTAGTTTGTTTATGAAAAAGTCGCGGGGCCCCATTCTACATAGAAAAGGCAATGGAAACACATTTTTATGACTTCAAAAATGTTATATACTAGTTGAATGGAGAGATTTATTTGTTTTAATCAGAAACCACAGGGATTCTGTAGTTGCATAATAAGTAATTTATTAAGGAAGTAAAAGTATTTTTCTGACTATGTCCTATGCAGCATTAGTTTATAGTCTCAGGCTGACCCATTTGGGGCGAAGGCTTTGCAAAACAGTCTGTCTGGAATAATGCTGTTTTTTGATGAGTGTGTCCATATCTTACAGCATATGCATCAAAAACGGTTAGAACAACTGACGTTATCACCAGATGGAAGTCAAAATCCTTAGTCCATTCATGTTGTGCCCAACCTCAGCGATTAGTTCCATTTTTATTTGAGAAAGCAACAATAGAAGCTTCAGAGTTGTAATTTTAAACAATCTGTTAGATATAAATTGGGACTGGTAAACAGGGACTGATAAGTCCAGAAAGACTCTTCTTCCTAGTGGTTCTCCCCCTCCACACTGACACATACCCTAACACCCAAACTAGAGGGGAGTAAGACAGAATGTGCATCAGATTGACTAGAACTATGGGGAACCAAACTAGAGTGGCCAGACTCTCAAAGTGGAAAAAACAGGATCCCTGTTGTGTTTGTAGGGAAACCAAACAGCTATTTTTGGCAGAAGTTAAGAAGATATGCATAGGATGAGTTTTAGCAGCTGAGATGGATTGGAAGAGAGAAAAAGGGTGTCTGCTCCACCATCTATGCAACAAAGAAATTTCCCTCCTTTTCCTTACTTGTCACCTTTGGTTTTTTCTTATTTCTTTTTTCCTTCCTTCTTTTCCCTTTTTAAATTCTCATTTTCCCCCCAAGACGAGTTTTAAATTCATTTTTCTGTTCCCTTCAGGGTAAGGGTTTTGTTTTTGTTTTTTGTTTGGTTTTGTGTGTTTTCTCTGTATTCAGTTTTATATTTCCCATTCTTGCACATATGTGAAGGTGCTGATTCAGGATATTAAATAATTATTATTGCTTCAAAAGAGCTCTCTTTTTAACTTGCAATGAAAATGGCTTGTGTATAACATCTTCCTATTTAGTATAGATTCCTAGCGATAGTATTTATATAATAATTTTTATATTGAAGGCATTTTACGCACATTCATCTATGCAGATCCATCTATGCCAAATTCTGCATAGCAGAAGAAAGTGGCTGTCATCGTGGTCTCCTAGAAGAGTGCTGCTCTGCTCAGATACCGATTTTACCAGCATGGCCAGGGGATGTTATGATTCGCTTGTAACTTCTTGGAAAATCTAGCATGAGAACTTGCAAATATGTGTGTGGTAGCTAAATACTATCAACATTTACAGATGGGGTAACTAAGGAAGATAAATTAAGAGCATTCTTTAAGAGCATAAATTCCACCAATGGAATCGCTCTCCGGGCTGCGATTAGGCATTGGGAATTTTTAGCCCAAAGGTCTATGCTCTGAATACCGGACATGCCAATCTCTAGTAGAAAGCATAATTTGTATATATACACAAACAAAATCTGTTTTCAAAAGTTTCCCTTTGAGCTCATTGTTTTAATCTACATTGTCATTTATATCCAACGTCTGCCAGTCTCCTTTGTAAGAGCAGTTACTTTGAAATTACATTTTTATCTTTGTTGCAAACAGTATCTCGATAGATACAGATAAATAAATGGAAGAGCTGAAGATGTCCTCTTTTATATATATATATATATATATATATATATATATATAAAAGCTCAATCCCTCATCCCCGAACATCCAGAATTTCCACTGATTTCATTTGTTTTTTGCATGCACATAAGAGTTAGGCGTTTAATGATCACATTAAACAAGAAACATAGAGCTACAGTTGGCTTGGAAACATAGGACTGGACCCAACAGGCTAAATAAGGAATTCTTCTAGTAATTCTAGTACATAGAAAGTTGCCATTGTAATATTTTTCCTGTGTCTTTCCCATTGATATAGTGATAGTGGTATGAAGAATATTTTGCAGCATTTAGCTGAACTGCAGCATTGTTTTGTGGTTAATTATTTAGGTAAAGTATCATCAACTAGAGAGCTCTCTAGACATGAGATCCAGCAAGGGTAGCAGACAATAATAATTCCTCTCAATACTAAAACCCCACCGGAGATGCTTACTGAGTGTGCACACTGCAACCTCCTAATGATTGCCTTGCTTCTAGAGCTATTAACCTTGTTTGTTGAAAGCCATGAAAATGAACTGTGACGATGGCAAAGTGGTTGTGACGCCAGCGCACTCCACTTATAATGGTCGTAATTAGTGAAACAGCCGGACATGTCTGAGAGAGAGGATTTCCCACAACAGCTCTACAGCATTTAATACATATTTCATTGTCTGCAAAATAGAAACTCTAGATGGAACAAGCTTTTTCTGGGCAGTCACAGACAATATTAATGGGAAGAGAAAGTTGGCAAAAAGTTTAAAGGTGAAATGGAACAAGAGGGAGTTTCTTTTCCTTGGGGAATCCACCTAACAAAATTGTAATGAAGTATTCTGTACAGTTAAATATTCAGAAGGATAACAGTTCTGCAATTTCCACTGAAAGCCACTCAATCAATGCTCTCTAATCTATCATTTCCAATGGCCGCAATAAATGTGTTGTTCTCCTGAAAAGTCATTACAGATATTATACTCACATGTGCCCCTGGCTATCAAAAAGAAATTAATTGGGTCAGATGGTCAGCTGATTTAATTTTGAGTCACTCCGGTGAAACAAATGGAGCTATGCCAAGTTACATATGGTGAAGATCTGGCCCATTTATTGTTAGATTTTTTTAAAATGTCCTTTGTGTTGTGTCTGGATTAATATATTTTCCTTCAATTGTATTCATGCTGGGCCTCCTGGTAATGCAGATGCCCCCCACCCTCTGTCAGGCTAGGGTGATTAAGGTCCCTTCACTCAATGATGCATATCTTTCTGTTCTTCAGAAAGTTTAATCTATTTCCCTGCACCAGGGTCACCACCAAATCCTAACAAATTACTTACCTATTGTGTGTGTCTTTTCTGGTTTTCTTCTTCTTTCTCTTTTTTCATTATTTAATTCCCTCTTCCCTCTCATTTTCGTTGTTTAATTGCCACTTAACTTTTTTCACATTTGTCTTTCTCTTCCTTGTATTATTTGTTTCTTCACCTTCTTTCTTTCTCACATTCTCTTCCTCTCTCTCATCCTTCCAGGCTTCCATCTCTCTTTCTTTGAACTTCCATGGTACATCTCTTTTCTTCCCAGTCTTTTCATCCATCCATCCTGAGCTATCACTCTCCTCATAGCTTTTTCATTCTACTCCCCTCTCCCAAACACATGCACACATTGCTTTCTTCTCTCTTTCTCTGTTGCTGAGATTCTCTTCGTCTCTTTCTTTTCTCTGTCGGTGGGAACTGTTACTTGAATACCAGTCCCACATGCTAGGCCTCCTCTTTGAACCCATTTGTAGCCGGATAAACTGATAGTATAACATTACAGAAACAAAGTAGAATGGGGATGTGGGGACCAACTGGGATGCTCTTTTGGTGAATTTGATTCAGTCAGGTTTGGGTAACATAGTGCAATCAGTGGATATATTGAAGAAACAAGAAAGCTTGTTTACTGTAATGTTTTTATCCGTGATCTCTTTTTGCATTTATACTAATAGCACACTGGTATTAATCTCTTTTAGGGAGTCACATTTATAGCCATATCCATACTAGAATTACATATATAGAATTATCTTTCTCTGCCATGAAAACTAGCCTTGATAGTAGCATTATTTGGTATAATGAAGCAAATCTAGGTTTGGAAGAAGGCCTAGATTTTTTTTTGATTTCTAAGTCCAGGCATGCTGATAGTTGTCATGGCTGTTCATTGTGTCAGTGCCTCTTGCTAACTAATGCATGGAAAGATCAAGGAAAAGGCTACTAACACACCCTTCCATCCAATGGATAAACTCTGGGTTCATAAGGGCGGTGGGGGGGAGGAGAACCTGCAATAGGGAATGGTAATGATCCCAAGAAGGAGGTTACCCTGGCCTGGTCTACACTGAGGGGGAGGTGTGAATGTAGATACGCAACTTCAGCTATGGGAATACCATAGCTGAAGTCAAAGTATCTTATTCGGACTTACCTCCTGTCGTCACGGCGCAGGATCGACGTCCGCAGCTCCCCCGTTGACTCCACTACCGCTGCTCACTCCGGTGGAGTTCCGGAGTCGACGGGGAGCGCATTCAGGGATCAATATATCAATCCTTGATAAATTGATCGCTACCTGCCAATACGGCAGGTAGTCTGGACGTACCCCCCGAGGAACATCATCTGATAGGGAGCCACTTTTGTTCAGGGCCTGGAAATAATACTAATGATCTGTGCTTCAAAGGGCCTTAAAAAAATCTAATCAAGAAACCAGAATGTTGAGTGGTCATAATTTTGAATAGAAACATGTAGAACTGGAAGTACTTGCTGCCTGCCAGAGGAACCAGCTGGATTACATTTGCCAGGGAAAATCTTACTTTCAGATATTTTTCACCTCTTTCTTCTTAAGACAAGTCTAAGGTGGTAGCCTTAGATATCCAAATAGACTTCTAATATATCTTTCACAACTCTTTATTCGGATTATTTTGTGATTATAGAGTCAGTCACTATAAAAATGACTTGGCTAATAACCTATATGACACAGGTCCCTCGTTTCATATCACATTGTTTTCTCTCTTTCTCAGGCTGGAAGAGAAAAGTTAGAGCCAGATGATGCATTAATATGTGAAGATTTGGATGGTAGAGAAAATAGCGAAGAGGAATTTGAAGAAACCACAAAATTAAAACTACTGCGCAGAATTGCCTCAGTGGCTTCCAAATTGAAAGAGTTTATTGGAAATATTATAACCACCGCTGGAAAAGTTGTTGTTACAATTTTACTTGGTTCAACAGGTTGGTGCTTTTGATAAGTTCGCCAAGAGTTCCTAAGATTATACATTGTACAAATGAATTTCCAGCACTTTGGCACACTGGGGAATAACAGTGGAAATTTGGGAGGAAAATTAATTGCTGCTGATTTTTATTTAAATTAGCTTTTTGGCAAGCATAGAAGTACAGTGAGTTGATTAATTTTATTTATTTATTTTGGTGCTAGTACTAAGTAGCCCACTCATTCTATATATATTCATTTTAAAGCTATTATTATGGCCAAACTGAGAGAGGCTACATGCTGTAGGTAAGAAATGAAGTGTGCATTAATAGCTAAGTGCTGGCTCCTTCTAACAACACTCACTCACACTCACACAAGTCGCACATATCACACACACATACACACACGTCATACAATATTAAACAAACAAAACATTACTACTCTTTATTTACTGGTTTGTTATACATTCCATAATAAAAAGTGTTCAAATTTGATAGTTTTTATATGAAATTACAAAATTGGTTGATAAAGGTAACTGTGATGACATAATATACTTAGACTTCTGCAAGGCATTCAACATATTCCTGTATGACATTCTGATTAATAAAAAGAACTATATAAAATTAATGTAATCCATATTAAATGAATTAAAAACTGGTTAGCTGATGGATCATGAAAAGTAATTGTAAATGAGGGGGTGTTTCTAGTGGGGTCCTGCAGGAGTCTGTACTCCCAATGCTATTCAATGTCTTTATCAAAGAATAAAACAGAATAAAGTATAAAATTTCTGGTGAAATTTGCAGCAGATTCACAAAGAACAGTGAAGTGGTAAATACTGATGAGACAGGTGAGTTATGCAGACCAATCTGGATCACTTGGCCAAATCTAGGAACACAGAATGTAGGTCACACCTAAAAGATGAGAGACTGTATCTTGGAATGCAATGACATGGAAAAGAACTTAAGGTTCATGATAGATAACCAAATGAACATGTGTTTCCAATGTGATGCTTTAGCTAGGAGGGCAAATGCATTCTATGGATATATAAACAAAGAATATGAAGGAGGCATTCAGAGGTCATATTCTTTCGGTATTTGGAATTAGTGAGAACTTTAGTGTAGCACTGTCCAGTTCTGGTGTCTGCACTTCAGAAAGGATGTTGAAAAATTGAAGAGAACTCAGAAAAGAGCTATAAGAATGATTTGAGGTCTGGAAAAGATGTCTTATAGTGTGAGATTTAAGAAGCTCAATCTGTTTAGTTGGGGGAAGGGAAGTTAAAAGGTGATTGATCACAGTCTGAAAGTACCTGCCAAGGGAAAAGTTTTTTTCTGATAGTAGACATTTTTTTAATCTAGCAGAAAAAGGCATAATGAAATCCAGTGGTTGCAAACTAAAACTAGACAACTTCAGGCTAGAAAAAGGTACAGTTTTTTAACAGCAAAGGTAATGAGTAGTTGGAATAATTTACCTATGAATATGGTAGATTCTCCATCACTGAAGACTTTAAATCAAGACTGGATATCTATTTAAAAGAAAGAACAGTATTATAGGCTGATGCAGATTTACTGGATGAGTTTCTATGGCCTGTGTTATGCACGAGATCAGACTAGATGATCTTAAGGGAACCTTCTGACCTTTAAATATATGAATCATTAAAATGGTATATACTCACTTGCTGATTATATACTGGAGGAGAGACAATAGCTTGGCCTAAAGTACCTTGTACAAGCCTGTGATGATGCTAATACAACACAGACCAATTTACTGTTAGTGGAAGGTTCTTTTAGCAGAGATATATAAAGCTAACTTTAGTACGTACAATACTGTGTATCCTACACCTTAGCAGTGAAGGGCTGCACGCATCCCAGGTTTATGCTAGCTTCTGTTAACATAACCCAGGATGAAAGACCTCTGTCAGCTGAAACAACAACAGGAAGTGGGGATTTTCATCAGTGTAAAGAGTTCACAACCTGACTTAGCTTGGGAGCTGAAAGGGAGACATCATCACTCAAGAGTGGGTGGAGCTGGCCAGGATAGCACACTTGCAGGAGAATACATTGATTCATTTCCATCAGGTGGCTTCTGTCTGATGGTAGGGTTCCAAACACAGTTTAAAGCTGCATCCACCAAGGCAGAGGTTCTCAAACTGAGGGTTGGGATCAGTGGCATAGCCAGGTGGAGGGAAGAGGGGGAGTGGAAAAAAAAAGGTGCCACCTGCTGCAGCGCTTTTACTGACAGGGCAGCGTTCCAGGTCTTCGGCGGCACCTCGGCGGCGGGATCTTCACTTACCTTCACATCATTTCAGCGATGAAGCTTCAGTGCCACCGAAGACACCCGGAGCAAGTGAAGGTCGTGCCGCCGAAGACCTGGAGCGCCGCCCTGTCTGTAAGAGTGCCATAGCAGGTGGCGCCTTTTTTTTTCTTTTTTTTCCTCCTGGATGAGTAAAATTAAAAAGGCGCCACTTGTGCTTGCAGCCTCTCCCTGATTCCCCCCCTAGCTACGCTACTGGTTGGGATCCCTCAGGGGATCATAGGGTACTTACATGGAGGGTCGCGAGCGGTCAGTCTCCATCCCAAACCCTGCTTTGCCGTCAGCTTTTATAATGGTGTTAAATATATAAAAAGTGTTTTTAATTTATAAGGAGAGGTCCTTCTGAAGCACAGCAGACTACCCAGCAGACTACCCAGACTCAGATGAATGAGCCCCAGATCTCAAGCAAATGGGCCAGATTCATCCTTAGTATGATTGCATTGACTTCAGTGGATTGCTTTGGTGATGTGTTTGGCCTATTATGTAGGGTGAAAGTTTCACCCTTCCAGTTTCCTATGTCTTAGATGTGAGCATCTCCCATCCCCACCTCCTCAAATGCCCCTCCAGGGTACAGTAGACATTGCATGAGAGTGAAAATAGCAACTTCACAAATGAAATGTTGTTTAAGTGTGTAAAAGAAAATCACCATGGGATACAAGAAAGCCCTTGGTATACACTAAGTATTACAAATATTTATGAGGTGTAAATTGGATTACTTTTCATCCATATTTGGCACTTACGTAGACCACATGTACCGGATATATTGTAGATGCTCTTTTATTTCCAGTGTACACAGTATCTCACTGACAGGGACACAAATTTCTAGTGATTATAAACTCAATGATTAAAAGGGAAACTTTCACACCATATTCATTACTCATAATATTTTATTATCCTACACATTATTTTACAGAAATGTAATCAACTTGAAAACTAATATATTTTTTAAAAAAAGTTAGAAGTACTTTCAGGTACAGCACCTACCTCTGCGTTTCCATGCTGATTTTGGGGTTTATGAACACACATTCTTGTTTTTCTCTCTTCTTTTACAGTGGGAAAGAGCTGTACAAACTAGGAACTCGAAGTACTCAGAGGAAATATTGAATTTGACTATATATAGGCATGGCAGAATTTGATTTCATAATTCTTTCATTACAGAAGATGTTGAGATTCAAAAAGTTAAAGCTTTATAACCATTAAACACAAATTGGCAACATCACATGTCAAAATACATCAAACTCTAATAAGTTATCAAGCAACATTTTTCTTACTCTGCCTGTCTGTAAATTTCTGTTAGTACTGATGGAAATATTTTTTCAATCGGTATGAAATCAACATTTACTAATTTAAATCTAATCCTTCTAAACCTAGCTACATACCAAGTGTTGTTTTTTCATAGAGTAAGTAAAATGAAATATATATGTTTTATGATATTTTTCAGTTAATAGCAGTCTGAGATGTTACCTATAATAAGTAAAAACTATCAAAACAGAAATGTTATTTTGAAATTGTTTTGATAAATTACATAATGTTTTAGGGTTAATAAATGTTTTTAATGCTAATATTCTCAGAGAATCCTCAATATTTGTTTTTGCAGGCATGATGTTGCCATCTTTGACATCAGCTGTGTATTTCTTTGTATTTTTGGGGCTGTGTACATGGTGGTCCTGTTGCCTAGCATTTGATCCGCTGATATTCAGCTGTCTGTGTGTATTAATGGCTATATACAGTGCGGGGCACTTGATTGGACTTTATCTGTACCAGTTACAATTCTTTCAGGAAGTTGTTCCTCCAAAGGACTACTATGCAAGGTAAGAGACCTATCTACATTATTTAAATATAGACAAGTGGTGCACTTTTCTGATGACAGATGTTGTTGCAATTGCTCTTCCACATTACAAATAATTTAACTTAATTTTAGGAAAATAGTGTAATGTCAGGAAAATCCATGTTCAGTCTTTGAAAGTCAACACATGAAGTAAACTTGATTGGTCTTAGAGCTTCTCTGTGTGAGAGATGACCACAAAGTGCCTTTTTAGGCAAGAGTAATCCTCAGTGGGGTTCTCTGGCTAAAAGATAAGAGAAACCCAGAAGATATAATGACCCATGGACTAAGGGAATGGCAGTACATCACCCCGAACATACACACACGTTTGTGGCAGTGGAGACAAGAAGATATAAAATACAACGTTACCACCTCTTGATTGATAGAAAGTGTGCATACATTATTGTCATTGCACTTAGTTTGAACTGAGGGCTACTTTGCCAGAAGGTTAAGGATCATGCCTACTTTGCATAATATTAGGCAAATTGTATGAACGCTTCCTTACCTTCAATAATATAGAGGTATATCCTGTGCTCATACACCACACAGCAGTTCCATGCTCATACAGGCAGCCTGGACGTTTGGATCAAAATGTAACATGCTGGTGTCTGAAGTTTCCACACAGCACCTCTGTAATAAATATCTATTGGATGTAAAACATAGAAGAGGAAATTTTTTTTTTTAAATTGAAAAGATATGAAGTCATGGAAGTATTATTGGTTAGTATGTGTTCCACTGGGTTGTGACCTCAGATTGCCTTTATGATAAATAATGCTTAGAGCCATTATATTTAATTGAATTCAATTAAATCTAACTCTTTAATTTTCATGTTGTCTAATTTTCATGTTTCATGTTACTTTCAGCTATTTTAAATTGAAAATGAAAGAACACTTGATGAGCCAGAATTAATCATTTTTTGTCTTAAACCAATTCATTAAAGCAAGTGAAAAATAGAATCTCACAACTGTATATGTAACTGTTTTCCTACAACAGTTGGTACATTAAGTACATTGGCACATTAGGTTCAGTTTTTGGCACTTATGTTTTTTGACATTTTATTTATTCCACAACTACATTTTGTAATGTTGGGATTGCTGACTTTAGGAGGGTGATCTAGGTAGCCATATGGTGCAGGGAATATAAATCTTAACATGTATATCAGAAAAGAGATTCCTAGATGTAGGTTCTTTTGTACCATCTACCATCTAGAGGCCAGCTTAGGCAATCGTATGAATTCTCATAACCTAGAGGGAGAAAAAAAAGAAAATTTATTTTTAAAGGAGATTCTTAAGCAGCCTAAAACACTTCTTTTTCAAAAGTTTATAAATACTGAGATTAGAAGGGACCATTGGGATCAAGTCTGACCTTCTGTATAACACAGGCCATAGAACTTCCTTTTGCTTTTTTAATATGTTGGGAAAAAATTGCAAACATCCCATTAACTACCTGTGTACTAGGATATGGCCCTATATTATACACCAATAAATTCTTATCATGGTAGAAAGCTTCTCTAATCTGCTTTATAGTGCGCTGCATAGTATTTTTACTTAAAGCATTAAAGCACTCTATTTAATTTGAATATTTGTAAAGACTACTCTTCTTTTCACTTATTTCAAGTCCACACATGAAAACAGCTAAAAGTTTGCAGTTAATGTAGTTTAGGTCTTAATTTTTGCTTTACATTTTTTTGTAAATAGTGCAGTTGTGCTTTTTCATAATAGAATTTCACTTAAAGAGGACTCCAGTGAGATTCCTAAAGATACAAGACCTCAACAAGCTGAAAAATTCATATAATATATTACATGATTTGGGGCATGTTTTGTTTATTGTCTATTTACATTTCTCATTATCCTAAACTCTTTACAAATTTAAAGTACCAAGTTTAATTAGCCACCTCTTGATGAAAGTTTTAGAATAAAAATATGCATAAGTAAAACATCCGAGTAAATATGCAAAGTAACGTGACAGTATGGGCAGAAAAGTTGACTCTTGGGCTCTAGAAACTTAACTGTTCTTATAAATATGTGATGTGACTTAAGGATCTTATATTCTAAATTACAGAGACAATAATGTTCAGATGCATACCAGAAGACAAGTGAGCAGTAGATAGTCTAATCTCTAAGTAGCACATGTATCTTTTTGTAATCACACATCTTGATGTGATGAATTGATATTGATGGGCTTGGTGGAAGTAATAATTTTAGGAAAGAGCTGAAGAAAGAGCAGTAGTGGTATTTGTTGGCCATTAAAGTATGTACAAATCTGAGAGTGGGAGAAAGCCACAAATATGGTATTAAAAAGAGCTGTATGGGTGGTACTTAGGCAGTGGAGAGAGGAATAGAAGAAAATAAGATACAGATGTATTTGAGGTGGTACAGAAAAATATTTTAGCATTTCCCATCCTACAAGAAATTTGGTATGTTGCTCTTTTATTCACAATATTTGTAGTTTGAGGCACAAGTTTGAGGCTAAGGGGGGATATGATAGAGGTATATAAAATCATGAATGGTGTGGAGAAAGTGAATGAGAAAAAGTTATTTACTTGTTCCCATAATGTAAGAACTAGGGGCCACCAAATGAAATTAATGGGCAGCAGGTTTAAAACAAATAAAAGGAAGTTCTTCTTCACAGAGCGCACAGTCAACCTGTGGAACTCCTTGCCTGAGGAGGTTGTGAAGGCTAGGACTATAACAGGGTTTAAAAGAGAACTAGATAAATTAATGGAGGTTAAGTCCATTAATGGCTATTAGCCAGGATGGATAAGGAATGGTGTCCGTAGTTTCTGTTTGTCAGAAGGAGGAGTTGGATGGCAGGAGAGATATCACTTGATCATTACCTATTAGGTTCACTCCCTCGGGGCACCTGGCATTGGCCACTGTCAGTAGACTGGATACTGGTCTGGATGAACCTTTTGGTCTGACCTAATATGGCTGTTCTTAAGTTCTTATGACCCATTAATACGAGTGGCTGGCTCACACACGTAAATCCCAAGTACATTGAAATAAGAATCATATTCTTAATATATTTTCCAGTTATTCTTGGATTTGTTCTGTAGTTTGCTTTTCTTTTTCTCTTTCCTATCCAAAATATATTTTAATAGTCACTTACAAGAGGAAGGGGGAACAATTCTCAGCTTTGTTAATTTATGTGAAAATCACATCACCTCTTTGTGCTAAAATCATTGCTAGGGAAATCAGTTCAACAAGTATGTGCTATTGTTTGGGGTGGGGGGTTGGCTTTGTTACAAGGAGAAAGTTACTTTCCACCTGTGCACAAAATAGAGAAGATCCACCTGAAACAGGGCTTTTATTTCTTTGTAAAGTTTAAAGACTCTATTCCCAGGTTAGACTCCTCCCTTCTCTCACTTTGTGCAGATGCAAGGGCAGACATTAAAATAAATCCTGTTGAGCTATTGAAAAATAATATTTCTCTCAAAGGAATAGAAGGCTGGACTTTTAAAAGCTGTCAACATTAACATTCCTGGGTTCACAAGAAATGTATGAGTTTTTTCTGGTCAAAGTAACGTGTCTGCTTTGGATAGCGAAATACTTCAGTTTGTCAGCATGTAACTTTATGTCAGATTAGATTAAGTTTAACTACATCCGGAAAAGTGGGGAAGTTCTGATGTTAACTGTATTCATCTGCTAATGTTTTCCCCTTATGCTGGACCTTTAAGAAACCCCCACTTCAAAATCCAGCACTAGTGATTAAAAATAAAAGCATCAATTGACCGCTTGTATGAGAGAGCCATATCCAAAAATAAAAACAGAACGGTGCCCGTTGGTGAATTTGAATGTTTTGAACTGAATCCTCCTGGGAAGCTGCAGCAATAAATAAATTAAAACATAAAAAAAGATATGGAAAAATATAGCACTATGTCTTTACGATACTGCTTTATCTAGGATAAATATATGGAACTTCTTTAAAGCAGCAATCATGCCACAAATCCTGCCTATGTTTATGCCTCTGCTATATCCAGATGTAATTTTCATGCCACATTTCATAAAACACAAAATGGTTCTGCACGTATTGAAGCCTGATTAGTAGACTGAAGAGTGGGTCCTGTGGGTAGTGAGGAGGTAGAGCCAGGGCACTAATTATATGCCCTTGACATTCTGCAGTGGAGGAGGGAGGAGGTACAAGTAGTGCCTCTCTTCCTGGGGAACAGTGTCCCTTGCTGGTGCAGAAGGGTGCAGTTTGTGAGACCTTTGCCAGTGAGGATGAATCAATCCTTTAGTTAGGACTTAGTACTGTAAAGTTTCAAAGTACTGAACAAATATTAATTGAGCTCTTGCTAGCTAGACCACATTGCCTCTGTTACCTTCCTTTTAAACACATGTTCTGCCCATTCTTAAGTACATATTCCTTCTAAATTAACTAATTGTGTTATCATTGCTAAGTTAGTGATTTACTGAAAGGGAAAAACTGCGCCAACTCAAAAGGATACCATTTTTAAAAATTCATTCTGAAAATATCCTATTTCTGCCATATATATACATATATATATTCTTTAGATTGACTAAAACAGAATGACAGATATTAAAATGATCTTAGAAACTATATACAAAATGTGGCATCCTGAAAAAATATACAGCTATATGTTGGCACTTGCAGTTTTTTCAGGTGTGGTTTATTTATATAGTATCTAGTACGTTGGGTAGCAGAGGGCTTGCCAAGATGAAGAAATGGGATCAATCTAATAACATAAGGCTTATCTCAAGTCATTTACCCTATCCCTTCGCTAAATTTTCAGTAACATAGTATATTCACCTAACGATTTATCCTTTAGGTATGTAACTAACTAGTTAATGTGCTTCCTTTCCAAGCAAAGTCAGATTTAATGTTTATAACTTACGGTTTAAAAATGAATGAGTTTGCCTCGAGAATGAATTTAACCTTATAAGTTAATAAAAATCTTAATAATCTAAGACAAAAATTGTAGGTTTGTGTCTTTATATCGTCTGTATGGAGATCACTAACTTCTGGTGATATTGAGGGCCTAAGCTTGTGATGTCAGTCGTCTGAAAGGCAGAAAGCACTTCAAGTCCTATTGAAGTGAATGGGAGCTGAGGGTGCCCAGGAAGTTACTGTATTAGATCCTGAACATATAGGTCAAATCTGAGACCTTGTTCTAAGCATAAAGGAAATTGCCTTCTGAATAACGTCTATTTATCTTTTATGGGGTTTACTTTTTATGGCAGCCATCACAGTAGAATCTAAGCACTGCATTACACGACTAATCTAGGTTGTCTTCCACTCTGATCATGCAAAATACTCATATAGTCATAATGGCTGAATTATTTGCATATTTACAAAAGAGAGGGAGTTTTTCCCTTTCCCTGGGCCCAACTCAGAACCCTTCATTTGAACATCCCCAAGAGCTGGAATCTGGATTCAAAGTTTGCAGCCCAGTCCCTTTTCTGATATGCAAGGAAAATAAAATGTGTATGTATGGTGAATAAAAAATGTCTAGGAAAAATAGTGAAATTGGTAACTCAAATTAGTCACAGACAAAAATTGCATTGCAGCAGTATATTCTTTCTCACAAATGAATTCTCTAGGTTTCTTCCCCTCCTCTCCCCCTCCCTCCAAAAGTAAGTCTTAGAGAAAAGTGGAACATTCTTCTCAAACCACAAACCCACTGGACCAGGGCCTGCCTTGGAGACCCAGTACTGATAAGAAGTATTGATAAGGATGTCCAGTCAGAAGGAAGATAGAAATCCATTTGTATGTTCTGTATGGAGCCACTATATGGATGGAGTACACTCTCTGCTCCTTGTGTCCCCTTTCTGATCTTTCTAGGCATTGATATCAGACTTGACAGCATGATATCTGAGTGTCCTCTGTGGTGGAGGAAATCAGTCTGCTGCCCTTGCTCCTTACCCATCATCATCTGCCAGTGAAAGCACACTGAGCACCATTCCAGACCACACAAGAGATGGGCCTCCTGTCTTAACACCTCTCTTCTCACAGCCAAATTGCACTAATTATTTTGCCAGGGAGCCTACTTTGACTTGATTTAAGGGGGGGATTTACCCCTAAAAGAGCAAGAGAGGTAACTAATTGTCATTGTCCTCACACTAATTTCCCAAGGAAGATGCATATTAATAATGAAACATCCCAGAACTCAGAAAGCTAGTAATAATACTTAGAAATAATACCTATGTAACTCCCTTAAAGGTTTAGATCTTTTTTACTACAGGTGTGACCAATTCTGTTAGCAGCTTGGAAAAGCAATACTTGTCCTTACCATTATACTAATCTCTTGCCTGTATTAAATCTAAACTATAAGGTAGCCCAAGGCATGTGCTGTTCTGGATAACACCTTTCTTTGGAGGTGTTTTGTCCCAGGTTTTCATCCACCAAACAAGTACGGACATGATGAGCTTCATTACATGCAACAAACTCCCTCGTTAGGAATCATTTCTTTACTGCTAGGTGGCACAATGAATCATATATTTTCTAAATATTTTTGATGGTCAGTACTCTTTGTGAATATCCCATCTCTACTGAGGGCTGGCCAAATGCAGGGCCCTTGCATCTGTTGTTATGATATTATACTTAGTAATATTTGGACTGTGGAGGAGCCCACTATGTACTAGGCACTTTCCAAGTGTCCCAGGCACCTCACAATCTGACAAGACAAGCCACATACAAAGTGTTGTGGAGGAGAGAGAAAATATAGGACCAGATTCTTAGACCTGCTCTAACCACATTACACTACTCATTCTGTACAAAGGTAGCAGAAACTGCCTCCATCTTGCCAGCTGAAGATTCCCCTGGAGTTTGGGAATTCCTCAGTATGTAGTGCTGGCATAGCTGATTTTCCATACCACCTCTCTGCAGCCTCCGATGTAGAAGGCAGTGAGGACTATGGCTGAAGTGCACTGTACTCCAGCTATCCCTAGCGGGGGATGGTCCCTTGGGGACTTCTGTCAGACAGTATAGTGTAAAGCAGCTCCTTAGGCAAATTACTCTGTCCAGAGTTAAGGCTGAGATGGAACTGGACAGAGAATCAAATGTCCAGAACTTGCTGCCTGACAGATGTCCTTGTCCTGGAGTGCCAAATGGATATTGGCTGTAGCTGAGAATCTGGCCTCAGGTTTTTTTTAACTCAGAGTTAGTTTTTTACTACTGCTAGACAACTTAGACATTATTAGTTAGCAGTTATTGTAATCTTCATGATGGAAGTAAGTCTAAAGGAGGGATATGGAGGAGGATGAAATAATGGCCTTATAGGCTTGTTCAGAATGCATCTGACAAAGTGGGTATTCACCCACGAAAGCTTATGTTCCAATACTTCTGTTAGTCTATAAGGTGCCACAGGACTCTGTCACTTTTTACAGATGCAGACTAACACGGCTACCCCTCTGATATTAGTTCAGAAGGGTATTCCATGTGTAAATCTAGAGGTGGAAGAAAGCAAGAACAGCTGTGGAAGAGGCTGACAAATAAACAGTCAAGGCTAGCACCATTGTTGGAGACAGGATTGGGAGGGCAACATAAGAAATGAGTTGAAAGGGACGGAGGAACAGAGTTGTGAAAGATGTCAAGGATGACAGAAAGAAGTTTGAACTTAATGCACTGCAAACCCACCATCTTCAGTTTATAAAATCTGTAGTTATAAAGATATCTCTAAGGAAACCCATCTATCCGCAAATAATTATTTTATATTGTGCAGTCTTCTGCAAAGAGCAGTAGTTCTTATTGAGACAATGGATTATTGTATCATTAATTACTAATTATTTCTGTAAACTGTTATACATATTTGCTGTATCTGCTCTATCTGTGCACAGGATACTAACTACAGAAAAATACAGAGTGAAATTCAGAATGCCCTCTGAGGCTCCTGTTTATTTATGTCAAGATACAAAACATGTTTTTTATCTTGAATAATTAGAGTCTAGATTTATTCTACTGATGATCAAAGCCTTCATAGTAAAACAAAGCTTATGGGATAAGATGTTCGTCCTGTGATCCGTGTTTCATTCCTGGGCCTAATTTCTTATTTACTGGACCAGCAGGGCCTGGGGGTGCTTTGAAAGTAGTGTTGCCAACTTTGGTTGGATGAATTCCTGGAGGTTTCATCACATGCCATTATCTTTAATTAAAGATTAATCTTTAATTCCTGGAGACTTCAGGACAATCCTGGAGGGTAAGCAAACATTTGAAGAATGGGAGTGCTTCCTATCTCTTTACATTGACCCATACTGCCAAGCTAGGAGTGGCATGAAGTCCCATTTGGTCCTATTAGTTGAAGATGATGTCTATGACCTGGAGCATATCAGAGAGGATTGGAAAGAGGAAGTCTCCCAGTGAGGATGGAGATGGGAGGATGAAGACTGAGGACAAGTCACTGCCTTCAGAAATTTAAGGATAAATGCTGGAATTCAATACTGTGCCCACTTAAAAAATAACTGCACCCTTTTAACGTATATTTTTAAACATTTTATTAACTCAAACAAGGAAAACTGAAAAACTGTCTCAATTCAGGCCACATCCCAATAGCCATGTCTGTCTGTTCCCGCTATGTCAATAATCCTAACACTTTGGTTTTCACTTACTGTTGTTAATCTCTATACAGCCAGTGAAATTGCAGACAGTTCTTCTAAAATCTGCACAGCAGGTGCTATATAATGAGACTCCCCTTGCCTGACTGCTATGTCCAAAATTCATGCAGTAATTGGACATTTAATAGAAATATGATAGTCTGTTAAATTGACAAGAAGTTAAATTAAAAGAGGCAGAAAGATGGTATTATTTTTATAAACCAGGACTCACAAGGAGATATACAGATGATGGAAAAAAGTTACCTTGGCTATTTCCTTAGCTACAAGACAACACTATATTTCTTCTAAGAGACAGTGTGATTGAGAGAGTTACAAAGAAGACCCCATGTTTTTATTGCTTAGAAAGTCTTCAGAATGTTTCTCTGAGAAGTCATCAGATACTGAGTCATTCCATGAGATCAGTAATACAGTGATTAAAATAAATGTGCTTTGTTTCTTGGCCAACTGCCCAAAATAAAAAGTAGAAAAACACAACCCCTGTTCACAGGTGCTTCGTAACTAAAAACTAACTGAACTGTGTATGCTGTAATGCAGGAACTGTAATATCATATGTACCCACATTAGCCCCTGTTGAGTCTTTGTCATTGAACCCAATCTTGTCTTTGCACTCCCCTGAATCAAGGGACCAGGCTAGTGTTTGCTGTGTGCTACGCTTCCCAAAGTGGCGTTAGCCTGTCTACATGAGTGTGTACATTACAAAGTTTGGTGCACAGTGACTGCGCTCCACCTGTGTTCCCTGAGACGGGTGGTTGTGCTCAGTGCTGCTACTTCTGGGTCATGAATGGTGTGCTTCAGGCCTCCTCCAACACCAACCGATTCCTTTTAGGGGTTCGTTGTGGAATTTTTGCCATTTACTTCAATGGGGCCAGGATTTCACCCTCTTCGTAAATATAACAACACTGTAAACTCAAATAGGGTTTGAAAAAGGTGAACTATTAATATCTTAGTTTGTTTTTAAAAATCACCTTAAATTTCTGCCTGGGATCTTCCTGCCTGTAAGGAAAGTTAAGCAGTTTATGAGCAGTTTATGAGCAGTTCTGCAGCATACCACTTCCCTCCCTCTGACTTACTCTTCCCCAACACACACACTATTCTCTGACCTCTCCAGAGGGCTGTCAGCGGACCACAGCGCCACAAGAGGTCTTACCTCGCCCACTTTCAGAGAGACAAGAGGAGAAACGGAGACAGTCAGACCCCTCTATGCAAGGATCCCCACAGAAAGATCCTGGCCAAAGTATGTTTAAAGATACAACATTATAATTATGATCAATATTTTCAAACAGTAAAGTTAGGATATTAGGTACCTGATTTTCAGAGGTGCTGAGCACCTAGCAATTCTGACTGAAATTGTGGTTCCTAACTTTAGGTCCCTTCATTTGAAAAATATTAGCCAATATTGTAATATAATACATACATCCTAAACTGTGCTACTACAGATAGCTTGGCTTTTAAAACACTTTTTCCTTTTCCTTAATCTAACTGACATTTCTCTGTGCTGTTGGTTTACTTTTTGCCCTTCACTCCTCATGAACAGTGAAGCTTAACCTGGTTAATTTCACTTTCTGGGTCAAAATTACATGGGGTCAGCACTGGTCTCTGATAACAGACACAAGGTGGCTACAATCTCCTCTTCCCCAGGGACCTGCAGCCAGCCCAGGTAGCCACAATGATAGTATTGATATCCCCTAAACAGCCTTGCCATGAGCACTGCTAAAGAATCTCTGACCGAGATTAAAGTGGCTCTCACTCAGGGCTAATCCCCCTGGGATACTCAGCAAGTTACACTGGGGTGACATGGATCCATTGTTTATAATTCATTTCCCTCTGCATGTGTTCTCATCATATTGTGTTTGGGGGCTTTAATATTACAGGTGAATAATTTATTTAAATAAAAATTGTGGACCGTGGCTAATCATAGATAGTTTAATAAGTCACGCCTAACTCTTTTTAAAATATCCTTAATTTTGTGTCAAAAAGTCCTTGATGGTGTTCCTTTATGAAAATGAACTGCAGACAGAAAAAAAGTCAGAGCTACAGGGCCTGACTGAACGCTAAGCTTCCATGACCTTGCAAAGAACACCTAATACACCACAAATAGATGTCATACCACTCTTAGCGATGCAGTCATAGTTGAACTGTTTGACAACTAGTACAAACCATAACAGGCTACAGTGGAGTATATACAAATGCTGATATCCTCCTGACAATGAAAACCACCTATAGAGGGGATTAAATGTGCAGACACAGCAGTGAGGCCTGGTCTACACTACGCATTTAAACCGAATTTCGCAGCGTTAAACCGATTTAACCCTGCACCTGTCCACACAACGAGGCCCTTAATATCGATATAAAGGGCTCTTTAAACCGAGTTTCTTGTACCCTTCCGATGAGAGAGTAGCGCTTGAATCAGTATCTTGCCCTGGTTGGATGTAGGTTGTGTGGCCGCAAGATGAAGTCTATTGGCCTCGGGCGGTATGCCACAGTGCCATTGTTGGCCCGCTCTGGAAAGCAATTAACTCGCTCACTGGCCAGGGTAGACAGGAAAACCCCATGAACTTTTGAATTTCATTTTCCGTTTTTGCCGCGTGGAGCCTGATCAGGGACAGGTGGCCGATTGCAGTCCCAAATCCAAAAAGAACTCCGCAGTGGACGGTACCAGGAGAAGATCACTAGATCTGATCGCTGTATTGGGGAGACAACTGTTCTATCAGAGCCCTTACGAAACAAAATGGCAAGGATTTGAAAAAATCTTCCAGCTATGATACGAGATCCCCAGCACCAGTGCTGCATGACAAGCGTAACGAAAGCGAAAGAATCAAATGGACGGCTCTATGGAGGAGGAGGGGAGTACCGAGGTTCCAGCTATCCCACAGTCCCTGCATCTCAAGCATTGCATTGTTGGCTGAGTCCAGTGCTAGTAGGTCAAACACATTGTCCAAGGTGGTTCAGGCGGTAATCTCGTCAATTTTACGCCCCTCTCCCACCATGAAAGAAAAGTTGAAAAATCGTATTGACTTTTTTCATGTACACCCTATATCTACTGCATCGTGCTGGTAGACGCGGGTGTGCTGCGGCACTTGAAACAGCAGCATCTTTCCCTCTCTTCCCCGAGATGGCAGACGGTACAGTGCAGAAAGAGCTCGGTAGCACGTCTCATATCATCGTGAGATGCTCCTGGCTGCCTCAGGTTGAAGGTCGCGGGAGCACCTGGGTAAAAATCAGGAATGCTACCTAGAGTCATTCCGGCAAATGCTACAGAACGGCTAACGGGATAACCATCTTCATCATTCAGAGCAACTGGCGACTGAGTTCCACTCAGCACGCGCCCATTTCATGTCTAAAGAACGATTTTTGTACCTTGCCTGGACTATCATCGCAGCGAGATGGTGGGCTCCTCTCCCCCCGCAACCATTTAATGTCACTGCGCTAGGACTATCTAGCGCTGGCGGCTGTCCTCCCCCTCATTTTACTCTCACTACAAGTCAGGTTTTATATCTCCTGCATTCTTTATTACTTCATCACACAAGATGGGCGGGACCACTGCATGGTAGCCCAAGGAGGCTTGAGGAAGAGGGAAGCAACGCGGTGGTTGTTGTTACATGCGCGGCACCCCCTCAGAACTGCATGACAGCTCTCATATTTCTCCGGATCTGACACGGACCAGCTGTGCTCTCTGTGAGTTCTCTGACTACACTGGTTCTCTACGTACATTGCCCCAATATTACTAGGCAGGCCTGACTCTATTTTTAGATCACACATCAGGGAGGGAATGACCCAGAGATGTCATTCCAATTTTGATTGCTTTGCGCCCGGCCGACCTCCGACAAGGCCAGCCGAGGAGACCCATGACCGAGCGACAGGTAACAGAACGACTGATAACCACCATCTAAGCCTGCTATCTTGCAAAGGCAAATGAATGCTGCTGTGTAGTGCTGCAGTACCACCTCTGTCAGCGGCATCCAGTACACATACAGTGACAGTGACAAAAGGCAAAACGGGCTCCATGGTTGCCATGCTGTGGCATCTGCCAGGGCAATCCAGGGGAAAAGGGTGCAAAATGATTGTTTGCCGTTGCTTTCACGGAGGAAGAAATGAGTGACAACATTTACCCAGAATCACCCGCGACACTGTTTTTGCACCATCGTGCATTGGAATCTCAACCAAGAATTCCAATGGGCAGGGGAGACTGCAGGAACTATGGGATAGCCACCCACAGTGCAACGCTCCGGAAATCAACGCTAGCCTCGGTACATGGATCCATACCACCGAATTAATATGCTTAGTGTGGCCGCGTGCACTCGACTTTATACAATCTGTTTTACATAACCGGTTTATGTAAAATCAGAATAATGCCGTAGTGTAGACATACCGTGAGAGTTAATAGTAGTAGGGCAGAAGAGTAGGGTGAGGACCGTGAAAGCATTGTGGTGGGTCTACCTGATATCCTTGATCTGCGTTTTTCACAGATCCTTTGCTTTATGCAGAACTTCCACTGACCATTTTATGAGGCCATCATTCCTGTCTCAGGAATCTGCCAAAAATGGGTCCCCCAAAAAACTCATTTTTCCAGTTATTTGTTTCTTCTCCCAGGGATATTTCCACAGAAGGGGAACATCAGGGTCTTAGTTATTGCACCCAGACATTGTCAAACACAATTTTATGGGTCACATAAGCGACACGTACAGTGATTCCAACTCAAGCTTTCACCACAAACAAAACCTTTTCAAGACTGAAAAAATGGGGTTAACTTTTGTTGTTTTGTTTTTCTTTTATTTTTCATGTGCCTTTAAACATTCCAATTTTGATCAGTTTCAAGGGTATGAGACCCTTTGTAGGAGTTCACAACTGACTGTAGCCAGAAGATACCAGAAACTTCACAAGCTTGTTCTTGTGAGGTTTCCAGCTTAATCTCTGCAATAAAGGCAGTCAGATTCATCCAAATGTTGGGATGATTATCCAAGAGGAATCCTCTGAAGTTCATGCATGCTATAAGAGTTTAGTAAAGAGTTTAGTACTCCTTGAAGATCAGTTATATTTTTGCTCCAAGACGATCAGTAAGTTACTGATTCTCTGAGGAAGGCAATGGGACCCTGTCTTAGGCAGCTGGTTAGTGATAACCTCCCTTTGAATGCCCCTCTTCCGCTCTCTGTTTGTCTTTATATAGAAGTCATATGTGGTGTGTCTCCATTAATTTGACCCAACAACCAGAGTTGCTCCTTCATTGTAGCTGCTGAACTATATGTCGCAAATTCAGTCCTGGCAGAAGCAGGCACAACTTTATTCATGTTTTTGGAATTGCACCAGGGATGAATTGGGCTGTGTATTTTCCCCTTAACTTGAAACTGATGTAAACAAATTGATGTGCTACGACCTTTTGAAAACAACTGCCTTCTTCTCATGATAAACACCAGTTTCGAAGCTGTGTTTTGCTACAGTGGTGAGTGAGCATGCAATTGGTGAGGTTTTCTTTGGCATACCTGGTTGTTGGTTGGCCTTCTGTACAGGTGGTTCTCGTTAATATGAGAGGAAAATGTCTTGGCTAACAGAATGATGCATAAGCTGTATCCGGAAACCAAGCCTGAACTGCAAACATAAAATCAGTCTCCATTGCATGACGTAAAACTGGCTAAATTCCACCTCCTTCTGCTGCCAAATTGGTACATATTACCAGTGCTGGAAGGTGCATCTTTCTTTGGGTTTATTGTTAAGACTTTGGGGGCAGATTTTCAAAGTTTTAATGAACTGTATTTAACTTTTGTGAGGAAATATCAAATGTGCTTGAGCAAATCAGGTCTGTGCACACTCACAGCAGATATTTTCACATTCACGTGTCTAGCAGGCACCTAATTCACCCTGGACCCAATCCACTTCCCAGTAAAATTAATGTGAAAAACTCCAATTGCAGCCAAATGGAGATGGATCACGTCCCATGTGCTCATTCAAGTTTGAGTATGTGCACGCATATGTAAACATGAACATTGTATGCATGAAGAGAACTTTGAAAATCTGTCCATTTAATTATTAAATTTAAGTTAACATAACACATAACTACACAAATGTTGTCTGGGCGAAGATACCCTGACGCAGAACTCTTTAACACTCTTATTGTAAAGCTGGCCAATGAACAGTGCATTCCAGCTGGAACAATATGCCAAGCAAGCTAGGTGGTCTAGATGAAATTACTGTAAGGTGGGTACAAAACTGGTTGAAAGACTGTACTCAGAAAGTAGGTTCGCTGTCAGACTGGGAGGGATGTATCTAGTGGGGTGACAATGGGGTTTGTCCTATGTCCATTACTATTCAATATTTGCATTACTGACTTGGGTAACAGAGTGGAGAGTATGCTTATAACTTTTGCAGATGACACCAAAGTAGGAGAGATTGCAAGTACTTTGGAGTGTGCGATTAGAATTCAAAATCATCTTGACAACTTGGACAATTGATCTGAAATCAACAAGATGAAATTCAATACAGACAAATATAAAGTACTGCACTCAAGAACAAAAAATCAAATGCACAACTAAAAAACTAGCTAAGCAGTAGTACTGCAGAAAAGGATCTGGGAGTTGTAGTGGATCACAAATACGAGTCAACAATGTGATGCAGTTGCAAAAAAAACTCTTGTATCATTCTGAGGTGCGTTAACAGAAGTATCATATGTAACAAATGGGAGGTAATTGTCCCATTCTACTCAGCACCAATGAGGCCTCAGCTGGAGTATTTTGTCCAGTTCTGGACACCACACTTTGAGATATATAGACAAGTTGGAGAGAATCCAGAGGACAACAATATGAGTCAACAGTGTGATACTGTTGCAAAAAAAGCAAACGTGATTCTGGGATGCATTAACAGGTGTATTGTAAACAAGACACAAGAAATCATTCTTCCGCTCTACTCTGCACTGGTTAGGCCTCAACTGGAGTATTGTGTCCAGTTCTGGGCTCCGCATTTCAAGAAAGATGTGGAGAAATTGGAGAGGGTCCAGAGAAGAGCAACAAGAATGATTAAAGGTCTTGAGAACATGACCTACAAAGGAAGGCTGAAAGAACTGGGTTTGTTTAGTTTGGAAAAGAGAAGACTGAGAGGGGACATGATAGCAGTTTTCAGGTATCTAAAAGGGTGTCATCAGGAGGAGGGAGAAAACTTGTTCACCTTAGCCTCTAATGATAGAACAAGAAGCAATGGGCTTAAACTGCAGCAAGGGAGATTTAGGTTGGACATTAGGAAAAAGTTCCTAACTGTCAGGGTAGTTAAACACTGGAATAAATTGCCTAGGGAGGTTGTGGAATCTCCATCTCTGGAGATATTGAAGAGTAGGTTAGATAAATGTCTGTCAGGGATGGTCTAGACAGTATTTGGTGCTGCCATGAGGGCAGGAGACTGGACTCGATGACCTCTCAAGGTCCCTTCCAGTCCTAGAGTCTATGAATCTATGACTCTATAAACAAAAAATGATGAACAGTTTAGAATGACAAGAAGTTAAAGAACAGGACATTTTTAGTCTTCAGAAAAAAAAGACTGAGGGAGGGGCCTCATAAGTCTTCAAGTATGTTAAGGACTGTTATAAAGAGGACTGTGATCAGTTCTTCTCCATTGAAAGTAGGAGAAGAAGTAAACAACTTCATCTAAAGCAAGGGAGATTTAGATTAGATATTAGGAAAAAGTTTCTAACTAAGAATAGTTAAGTCCTGGAATAGGCTTCCAAGGGAGGTTGTCTTTGGAGGTTTTTAAGAACAAATTAGACAAACCGCTGTCAGGGATGGTCTCAGAGCAGGGAGCTGGAATTAGAGGTCTTTTCCAGTCCTAGATTTCTGTGATTCTATCTGGAATGAGAAGAATCCTTAAAATGATGCCAATGTCATATAATTAATGGAGAAAAATAGTTAATCATAACTTTTAATATGCTGGGTCCAAATGGGTGATATTAGCCTTTAAAGTACGTGACAAATCTGGAGGATCGGCCAGTTTGTGAATATTTTAAATATAGTATTAATATTTAAGCATAAAATCTAAGTGAAAGGAATGGCTCTGGTCCTTCATGATGGACAGATTTAAAGGCACTCACCATTTCACAGGACTGGGCCCTCAGTTTGGTATCAAAAGTTAGTTGTCCTTTGTTTTGTAATATTTTGAAAAGGGTATGCCTCAAATTGGATGGTAAGCTTTGTGAATTTTGCCTCTGCCCATTCACTCCTCTTAAGTGTTCCCCCATCCACAAGCTCAGGAGCAGGTGTTAAGCTCTGGTGACAGAAGATGCCACATCATGTCCTCTGACCTAGAGAACATCACCAAATGAACACACAGCTGTATGCCATGATTCCTAAACAGCGGTCCATTGCCATGCCCAGAAAACACACACACATATTTGTGTAAAATCACATAGTCCTACCAGCTTCTGATCTCTACCATTTTATAGTATTAAGAGAAAAGAATTATAATTAGCAATGCGCTTTGGCTAGACACACCTCTCCTTAGTTTTTCCTAACATCTACTTGCCAACCTTCCTTTTTCATATTCTGGCATGCCTAGCAATAATGATGATAATATTTAGCACTTATGTAGCTCTTTATATTTTCAAATCATCGTACAAACATTCACTAATTACTTATCCCAACTTTCTTATGAGATAGTGTGAAGAGACAGAGCCTGGCCCCAGTCTCAATACAGCAGATGCACAATGACTTAGTCCTTATCTGTGCTAGAGAAGTGTGATTTTAAAAATCAGTCTAGATAAACAAGTGAAAAGCCCTAATACTGATGTAGTTAAGCCAGTTTAACCCTTGCTTATGTCAGTTAACTTATGTTGGTAAGCTGCTGACACAAACTGATCTAGTCAGTGTTTACTACCATTTAAGTGCATTTGCATATTACAGGTTTGCAGTCATGTAACTAGCTGAACCGTGTACTTTTCTAGTACAGTAACTCCTCGCTTAATGTTGTAGTTATGTTCCTGAAAAATGCAACTTTAAGCGAAACGATGTTAAGCTAATCCAATTTCCCCATAAAAATTAATATAAATGGGGGGGAGGGAAGGGGAGGGTTAGGTTCCAGAGAAAAAATTTTCACCAGACAAAAAACCTATATATTATATAGATATACACACAGTATATGTTTTAAACAAACAATTTAATACTGTTCACCGCTATGATGATTGTGAAACTTGGTAGAGATGGTGAAGGAAGAGGATGGAAGAGGAAGGGATATTTCTCTGGGAGTGCCTTGCTGCTAAATGATGAACTAGCACTCGGCTGAACCCTCAAGGGTTAACACATTGTTGTTAATGTAGCCTCTCTCACAAGGCAGCATGAACACAAGGGAGGGGAGACAGCATACTAGACAGAGACAGAAACACACCTTGTGTGGGAGGAGAGATACACATTGTCCCTTTAAGTAACCTGACCCACTCTTAAGTGCATTGTCTTTTTAAGTGGATCAGGAAGTTGTGACAGCAGCTGCTGTCCCAAGCTCTCTCTGTCTCTCTCCATCTATGTCCCCTTCCTGCTGTATATGGAGAAGGGGTAAGCAGGGTGCAGAAGCAGAGGGGAGGGGGACACCCTGACATTAGCCCCCCCTTTCCCCCCTGCACAGCAAGCAGGAGTCTCTGGGAGCAGCTCCAAGGCAGAGGGCAGGAGCAGCACATTGCAGTGGCGGGAGGGACAGCTGAACTGCCTTGATAGCCTGCTGGGCGGCTGCAGCACAGGGAACTTGGGGAGCTGATAGGGGGGCTGCCGGTCCACCCTGGTTAGAAGCCCCCACTAGCTAGCTGCAACAGGCTGCTATTCCTGCAAGGAGTGGACAAAGCATGCGGCTGCCAAATGACATTAGAAGGGAACATTGCACAACTTTAAACGAGCATGTTCCCTAATTGATCAGCAACGTAACAACAAAACAACGTTAACCGGGACGACTTTAAGTGAGGAGTTACTGTATTGACAAGGCCTTCATGTCCATCATCCCTGCATCCACAGTCACTTTCCTGACGTTTTCCTTTATTCTTAATTTAAGATGAACAATCATAAAGCTGAGCTTGAGTTTTCTCCTGAGTTGACTTTTTAGGGTTTTCCCTGCAAGATCTTAGTCACTCTTTTGCCTCAACAACTCACTATCTTTCATCCATCTGAGGAATCTAATGAAATCCTCCTGGTCTGGCTGCCAGATGAGTCAACAGAATAGACCTACATCTCCATGACAGTTCTGGAACCTCTCACAGGTAGGTTGATAAATATAGTTATCCCCATTTAAAAGATCGGAAACTAACACAGGAAAATTAAATCACTTGCCCAAGACTCTCACTGCCTCTGAAAGTTTGGATTAGCATTCCTGGCTCAAGCTGCTGAATTTAGTTCAGTAGATCATGCTGTAAGCTTTCTCCATCTGAAGTCTGAAATCAATATGTGCCATACTTTGTCAAGGCAAATACTGCTTTTGTCAAAACTTAATTTATCCTTTGCTCTGCAATAAAATGCTAACAGCATATCTCCATGGACCAGTAAAAAACTTATTGTCCTAACAGACAATCACATGCTTGGTTATTGTGCTTGAATCACTAATGTTTTATTCAGATAATTCTGGTCTACTAAATGCTTGTGTCCACCAACTTTATTTTTGCATGTGTTCCCTTTGCCATGTGATTTCTATTGAAGACACTGACATAAAATAGACTTGGTGGGCTAACCACACAAGTAAGTTTTTAATTCCACCAGCATCTGAACTGAAGGCAACAGGAAGATCGATAGCCTAAGTTACCTGGTTGCTCAGGAAAATCAGCTCAATCTGCCCATCTGTAGTATCCACCCCGCTATATATGTGAAACTTCTGAAGTGGAATTGTTGGCTACTATCCTTCCAGTCACTCTGCCAACTTATTTCAAAGAGCTAGTAACCTCAGTTACTAATTGGCACAGCAAGACAACATTAAACCAGACCTCCCGCTGAGTGCAGGGGTATCCAAATTCACCCTTTGGCAAGGAGATTCCTTTTTGTACACTATGCATTGTTTCTGAACATTCCCTCAGTTTTTTTCCTCCCTATATCCCTTCCACACTGTTCCTACAGATCTGGGCCTTCTTGCTCATTGCTTTTGCTCATCTGTGTATAAAAAAAATAAAAACTCGCTGCTGTATTTCCTTGATACTAGTGCTATATCCTTCTCCTAGACCAGAGGTAGGTAACTTATGGCACGAGTGCCGAAGGCGGCACGCGAGTTGACTTTCAGTGGCACTCACACTGGCCGGGTCCTGGCCACCTGTCCAGATGGCTCTGCATTTTAATGTAATTTTAAGTGAAGCTTCTTAAACATTTTAAAAACCTTATTTACTTTATATACAACAATAGTTTAGAAAGAGACCTTCTAAAAGCGTTAACATGTATTACTGGCACATGAAACCTTAAATTAGAGTGAATAAATGAAGACTCTGCACACCACTTCTGAAAGGTTGCCGACCCCTGCCCTAGATGGTGCTATTTAACATGAATTTATTTTTCCTCTCGTCCTCTGGTCCTTCTGACTAAACGTGTGTATGAGGGTGTGGGAGAGAATGGCCACCTAATGTGTCCAGTATGTTTCTTTCCTTCTGACTTTTGACTTTTCTTTTTTCTGTCTCCCATCCTGGAGGTTCTGCACAAGGTTCCAGCAGCATCAGTGTTGATGTATCACTTCCCATGTATTTCAGAAATCTCTTCCAAGTGCCTCAGCAAAACAATATGGCATGTGACCCAACAATGAGCACAGGAAAGGGGTTTACTGGTTTTGCTTGTTGTCTTCTTTTTTTCTACCTTTATTTTTCTTTTGAAGCTATACAGTTTTAGGCTCTGATTACCAAGTGGTGTCACAGTTGGTCAGTGTTTGATTGGAAGACCTCCAAAGAGAGCCCAGACTGAATTGGCACAGCACTTTTTGAAGAATATCAATATTAGTTCTGATTTAGTGACTGAATTGCAGTTGGTATTCAGTGACAGGTTGTGACTATTGCATATGTAGGCCTATAGACATGTGGACTCATCCCACAGCGCCTCCTGCTGGCCATCCTTGTGAATTAGCTCATTCCAGCTCCGGAACACCCTCTGTAGGCTGGTGATCCACCAGTCCTCTGGCCCCCGTGTCCCTCCCTGGACCCGATGCCCCTTTAACTGGGGTGCTGCCCCCTGGCAGTAGCCCCTTTCTGTTAGGGTCTCTCCTCCCCAGGAGAACCCCCACCCTCTATCCTTACCTTGCCTCAGTATCAGGCTACTGTCAATCATCATCTAGCCCCCATGCCCTGGGGCAGACTGCAGTATCAGCCTACTCATCACTGGCAAGGTTGGGTTTGGACCTGCTGCCTTGGCCTACCCCTGGGTTGCCCTCCGCAGTCGCCAGTACCTGTTGGCCTTATGCTAAGCCACAGCCTGGAGCTTTCCAGGCTAGAGCTCCCCAGTTCCTCTGCCTTTCCCCAGCCCTGCTCCACTCAGGTACTCTACTCAGGTCCCTGCAGCCAGGCCCTTCTCCCTCTACAGGCAGAGGGAGACTCCTGTCTGCCCCTGACTTCTCTGCCTTTATAGGGCCAGCTGAGTCTGTTTGCGGCATGGCCCCAGCTGCAGCCACTTCCCCCAATCTGCCCAGCCTAAAAGCTGCTTTCTCCAGCCACCACTCCCTCCCAGAGCTGTTTTTAATCCTTCAGGGCAGGAGCAGGGGTCCACCCTGCTACAAAGCCAGATTATTGTTTTAAAGCCACGGACAATGTTGGGGGTGAGTGGAGATGGAGATGTAAGTGAAACTCCAAATAGAATTAGATGGAACCCGAGCTATACTTCCTCCCAACGCTTATGGTAGTGAACTGAGAGCGTGAGCCAAATGAAAGGAAGGAACTTGTAAATCCTGTCCCCATCAGTGTATTGGGAGAGAAGCCACTCACCTACTGAACTGCAGGGACTACTCAAAGAGGATCTTTGTTGTGTATTTGTGTTTGCTTCTACTCTTCTCAGAGCAAAGGCCCCCCTCTGCCAGCACAAACTCTTCCCTCTAAGGCCTCCCTATGAAGGGGAGGGGGAAATGAATGAAGGGGGCCATCTCTTACCCTAGCCTCTGTGGGGAAGGAATTGAGAAAAACCCCAGGCATTGAAAAGAGCCCTGCTGCTTGGTCTCTCCAAAGGCAGGTACATTTGTCTTGACTACCCAGGTCTTTAGGAAGGTAGTGACATGAGGGGAAGGGGGCATGTGTGTTTCTTTTCCCTTTTTATAACCAATGAAAAATAATTGCTGACCCCGACAACTCTCCTAAAATCAACTGGAATGAGGCACCCTTACCTCTTTGTGTGGGATCCTGGCCCTGCTGGTTTCTCTCCAGGGTGCCCCCTCTCTCCCTGCACCAGTCGCTGTGCTGCTTGCTCAATGCCACACCCCTCACCACTTTGTGAAGTCTATGTGGCAATGGGCTTCTGGTCTGTCTCTCCTCCTCTTAATGGAGTAGCAGTTTAGAGGCTGCTCTTCTCTTCCCCCCAGCCTCATCCCTCACGGAGAAAGAAAAGCTATTGGGACACAGTTTCATATAGTAATCAGATATTCTTAACACAGTCACTCTTAGGGGCCACCATAAAGAGCACTAGGGCAGGAATGGATTAAAGAATTTTGGGATCTTGTGCACTATGGAAATTGGGGGCTCTCCACCTTCCTTAAACTAGACAGAAGAGAAGAGGCCCTGTTACCAGTTCCAAACCTGCTTATGCATCTGTCTGAGGCACCAAACCAGAGTGGCAGTGTAACCCTGTACAGCAGCTTGCAATGCCGCTTACTGAAATTTTGCCTGCCCCTGGCAAGATGGGGGGCTACTAGGGCAGACTTGGTTGGGTACCAAATTAGGTTGCCATTTCTGAGGATTAGAAAAAATGGCCAGTGCCCCCCCAATCAGCCTGACCCTCCATTTCCCATCTTAGGCATCCCCCTGCATCCATCAGTCTGAGATGCCTCTTTCCTCCTCAGATGTCCCCCACAACCACCAACCCAACCTTCCTGTCCAATAACCCCTACACCCACCCCATTCCAGGAGCCTCAGCTCAGGGGCTCCCTCTACCATCCCTTCCCGGGAGCCTTTGCTTCCCTCACCCTGGTCTCTGCACCTTATCTCTCAGGTCCATGCTACTTTCCTGTGCTGAGAGGAGCAGGAGCCTCAGCTGCCATCCTGAGCACATTGAGGACCATGCACATGGAGTGAGAGCCAGGTACTGGGTTGGCAGTGCTCCCAATGGCCAGGTGACCTGAGCGCCATAGTCGAAACAGTTGTGGTGCTACTACGTGAAGAGCCCTGTGGACCTAACAAAGAGCTCTGTGGAGCTCGAAAGCTTCTCCCACCAACAGAAATCGGTCCTCTAATAAAAGATATTATTTCACTTACCTTGTCTCTCTCAGATCCCGGGACGCACATTGCTACTACAACATGGCAAATCAGTTCTGGGTCCAGTTCTGTTCAATACCTTCATCAATAATTTAGATAATGGCATAGAGAGTACACTTGTAAAGTTTACGGATGATGCAAGTGCTTTGGAGGATAGGATTACAATTCAAAATGATCTGGACAAACTGAAGAAGTGGTCTGAAGTAAATAGTATAAAATCCAATAAGGACTTGTATGTATCCTATCCTCCATGAACTTATCTAGTTCTTGTGGGGGTGGTGGGTGGGGTTCATGCCCATCATTCGCCAGGATAGGCAGGGATGAAAAACTATCCTCTAAGTGTCCCTAGCCTGTTTGCCAGAAGCTGGGAATGGGTGACAGGGAATGCATCACTTCATGATTGCCTGTCCTGTTCATTCCTTCTGAAGTACCTGGCATTGACCACTGTCAGAAGAAAGGATACTGGGATGGATGGACCATTGATCTGACACAGTATGGTCGTTCTTATGACAAATGCAAAGTACTCCACTTAGGAAGAAACAAGTTGCACACATTCAAAATGGGAAATGACTGCCTAGGAAGAAGTACTGCAGAAAGGGACCTGGGGATCACAGTGGATCACAAGCTAAATATAGTCAACAGGGAAACATTTGCCCCAAAAGGGTGTATTAGGATGAGTGTTGTAAGCAAGACATGAGAAGTAATTCTTCTGCTGTACTCCCCACTCAACTGGAGGCCTCAACTGGAGCATTATGTCCAGCTGTGGGTGGCATATTTCAGGAAAGATGTGGACAAATTGGAGAAAATCTAGAGAAGAACGACAAAAATGATCAAAAATGACATATGAGGGAAGATTAAAAAATTGAGTTTGTTTAGTCTGGAGAAGAGAAGACTGAGAGGGGACATGATAACAGTTTTCAAGTACATGAAAGGTTGTTACAGGAGGAGGGAGAAAAATTGTTCTCCTTAACCTCTGAGGATAGGACAAAAGCAATGGGTTTAAATTGCAGCAAGGGCTGTTTAAATCAGACATTAGGAAAAACTTTCTGACTGTCAGGGTGGTTAAGCACTGGAATAAATTGCCTAGGGAAGTTATGGAATCTCCATCATTGGGGATTTTTAAAAGCAGGTTAGACAAACATTTGTCAGGGATGATCTAGGTGATACTTACTCCTGCCATGGGTCCAGGGGACTGGACTAGATGACATCTTGAGGTCTCTTCCTGTCCTACGATTCTATGATCGTATTGTTTCTATGAAATTACAAGTTGTGATGAAGTGGGACTGTTTTGTGGGTGCCTCAGTTTCCCCTATGTTTCTTAAGTCTCTAGGTGGTGGAATAAAGGCCAGTGTGCATAAATCACTGACACTCTGTCTCCCTGGCAACAAATGGCCAGGGCCCTTCCCCCCTGCAAGGAAATAGCTAAAGGTGAACAAAGAGATCAGGTGACCTCTTGGCCTGGGAAAGCGACAAAGCCCAGAGAAGGAGCAGTTTGAGGGGGTCTCAGTTTGGGGCTGCCTGGGGATGAGGAGTGAGGGCAGACGTGGAGGTCTGCCTCACTGGGCCCCAGAATGGACCTGTCTGAGGGGTCCGGTTCTCTGTACCCACAAGCTCTGTTTTAGACAGTGTTCCTGTCATCTAATAAACCTGTGTTTTACTGGCTGACTAAGAGTCATGTCTGACTGTGAAATGGGGGTGCAGGACCCTGTGGCTTCCCCAGGACCCCGCCTGGGTGGACTCGCTGTGGGAAGTGTGCGAAGGGGCATATGCTGAATGCTCCAAGGAGAGACCCAGGAGGTGAAGCGATGTGAGCTTCTTGCCCTGAAGACAGTCTGCTCCAAGGGAGAGGAGGCTCCCCAAAGTCCAGACTGGCTTTCTGTGGAGCAGGTCCAGAGCATCGCCCGGGGACTCCGTGACACAAGTAACTTTAAGTAACCAGTGAAAAAATCCTGGGACATTGCAACTGGCAATGCAGAATCAAAGATGTCCAGGAAAATTTTTAAAAAACCCAGCAAATGGCAACTCTAGGGCCAGACCTGGTGTGATCCCTATGCAGGTGGACAGAGTGCACATTGGTTAATCCAGGCCTGCCCTCAGGGCTACAATTCGTACAAATTTTGATATAGTTCACTGATCTACTGTAAAACAAGCATAGTATTAATGTTCATCAGAGCATTCAGGCTATATCAGAGATGCAGTATGGATGACAAAACAAAATGTAAACCTGGGGAAATGGACTGATTTGGAAGATGGATATATTTTTTTCATGCCATGCTTCAGAAAGTAGCCTTCGTCTTAGCTCTAAAGGGCTTTGATTGTATCCAGAGCACTAGTAAAACCACTGGGATACTATTCCCTCTAAAGTAAAGACACTTATATTTCTACCACTGTAGAGAGTAACTCCAAAGCCCTAATATTGTATGAAACAGGCTGTAACTCTCAAATCTTTATATCCAGCTGCTTTATTTCACACACATTAAGTATTTGAATGTCTGAGGTCCAGTTGTTTTTAATGGATGTCCAAAGCCTAACAGCTTCCAGTCACATAGCCTCAGAAAAAAATCCATAATTAGGCTGCTTGTACAAAAATAGGTTATGTAGCAAATAATATTTAACATCCTGCTTTAAAGTTGTTAATACACTTGAGGAAAAAGTGAATTTTTTATGGCTGCCTATAAGATTTTTTTTAATTAAGAGCCATGTTGTAGTTAAATAAGATTTTTTTGCTAACTTTTATATAATGCTCAATCCTCAGGGTGTAACCCTGTCTTCTATGCATTTATCCCTGGATTAATGGCTCATAATTTCATTCTTTACTTACATTACATGGATGGTATTTGCCCACAAGGTTTAAATTCTGCATTTTTTCATGCGGTTTCACATGTAACAGCTCTGCGTTAGTGATTAGTTTTCCCTTAAAGGAAAAGTCATTGACTAAAAGAAGAAGGTGGGGGATATACTGGTGCTGGTTTTGTCGTTGCCAGAAAAACTTTGATCCAATCAGAGCTATGGAAACCAGGTCTCGGTAGAAAAAAGTACAAACAGACATCTGCTAAAGAGCTATAGAAACATGATGACATTCTGATCTGCTTAACCATCAAGCCTCACGTTCAATGTGTGTATTGCAGTGTTGTGATAGCAACACTGTGGTTATGGCTGAGGGAAGGCATTTTCATTCTACGTCAGATACTTTAAAAAAAAAATCTTCTTGAGCTAGAATTGGGTTGAGAAGAATTATGAGCAAACAATAAATTGTTATAAGCATGGCAAAAATTCCATTAAGCCAATTTTGAATTATCCAAGTATGAATACAAGGGTTTTTTTCATACGTTGTAAACTGGTTATCACAGATGTTTTGAACATTTTTGCATCACTCAAAACTAGCAATTTAAAAGCTTCAATCCTGTCAGATTCTGCAAGCCCTCTGTACATGGGTATCCGATTGAGCTGTATTAAGAGGAGACTTACAGGATCAAGCCCTTGGCGAAGATAAGTGTTTATAGAATCTTCAAGGAAATTTGGGTTAGCAAAACAAATGCTAATTTTTCCACTAATAAAGGCTGACTTTATCATCTTAATCCTAATCAGGGGTGAAAATAACTTAAAGGACTTGCCGGTACTCCAGAGTCCTGTGGAGGAGGAGGGGCCTCAACCTGAAGAGGCGTGGCCTCTATCAGAAGAGGTGGGGCCTTTAAATCCCCAAGTTTTTAAATCAGGATTTAAAGGGCTCGGGGATTTGGCTGAAGCTAGGACCCAGGCCCTTTAAATCAACCCCGGAGTTACCAGCTGCAGAGGCAGCTGGGAGCCCTGGGATTTGGGCAGAGGTGAAAGTAATTTGCATTTCTTACCCATATGGTCCAATCGCAAGCAACCCACCTCTCCTATGTACTTCATGGATCCCTCCCACTGCATGACATAGATAGAGAAAATAAAGCTACTATTACTACTGGTACTGTCTGTAATAAAACTTTACTATTGGAATAAGCCTAAAACAGTGAAAACTCACTGTCACATTTTTCTCTATGTCTTCCCTCCTCCTCCAGCCAGGCTGTGGACACTAGGTTCCGTGCTTTCTCTCTGCCTGGCACTGAGCAGCAGCTGCGGGGGCTTCCCTCTAGCTTGCAGCAGGGAGACTGGCTGAGGGAGGGAGAAGCCTGCCTCCTGCATAAGAACAATTCAAACTCAGCTGTTCCCGGCACAGTTCAGTAACATTTCAAAGAGGATCTGCAAGCAGTTTGGACATCACAACCATGATCCTCTGCTGGGAAGGGAATGGGATAGTTTTGAACTTGGAAATGGTTCCTGATTTTGTTTGTGTTTTTTGTGTATAGGAAATCCCCTCATCCCAGGGGCTGAAAAGAACTGCCCTTCCCATGGTCACCCCGCCCCTACCCCAACAACAACTGGGAGTGAAATTAACAAGGATATCAGAAACGGCTTCTAACCCTGGGGGCTGAACTGCGCAGGGAACAGCTGAGTTTAAACTGTTCTTATGCAGACAGCAGCAGCAGGCATCTCAGCCAGTGGCCCTACTGCAAGATAGAGCCTAGAGGAGAACCCCTGCAGGGGAGATGGGGGGAGGAATGCAGAGCCTTGTCTGCAGCCTGGCTGGAGGAGCGGGAGGGAGGAGACTAGAAACTAATGTAACAGTGAGTTTTCCCCTTCCATCTGCTTTTATTAGCTCGATTTAAGCTGTGCAGCCAAATGCTTGTATTTGTTGTGTATATTAGTACTGGAGACAAGATCCCCTCATCCCGGGGGCAGACAAGGACTGCCCCTGCCATGGTCAAACACACCCTCCCCGCTCCCCTCAGCTACTGTGAGTGAAATTAACAAGGATGCCAGAAACCACTCTTAACCCCGAGGGCTGAACCACTCAGGGAACAGCTGAGTTTAAACTATTCTTATGCAGGGGACAGGCTTCTCCCTCCCTCAGGCAGTCTCTTTTTCTTACTGGTCCTCCATATGGGCCCGTACCTGCTTACTTTCACCTCTGACCCTAATCCTTCTGGACCCTTAACATTCTTTGGCCACCTTACCCTATTCTTTAGTCCCCATCCTCCAATGTTTCTTTTAAAATGTATGGTCAATTAAGTTAGATAGTTAGTGTACTTTGGAGGCTTGTGCCCCAAAGTGTGCTGCATCCTACAGCATGTGTACAATTTGTAATAAACTTCTGGGGTGGAGAGAAAGTCTGGAGGCACTGTCAGACCTGCTGGGTTCTTTTCAAGAGTGTGTGTTTATTTCAGTGTGTGATGTGAGATTCGAGTGATATATGTTTGTGTATGTGTTTATCTGGATAACAGAACTCGGAGCACGTTTTAAACATCTGATTTTACAAACCATTACTCATGTGAGTAGCCTTTACTCATTCCTGTTAGCCTCTCTGAAATCAGTGGGTTCAGCTTGTGTGAGTAAGGGCTACTGGCATTGCTGAGGAAAAGGATATGTGATAATGGTGTTTGTTCTTTGCTGTGCAATTGCTTTACTTCCAGATGCATTTTTTATTCCAGCCAATTTCAGATTTGACAAAGCTCACATTCATCACTGAGGGCTAACTCAAAGTCAAGTTTGCAGTTTAAAAAAGATGCCACCTTTTTAAAGGACTTGAGGAAGAAAAGCATCTGAACAATTTTTGTAAAGCATGAAAAATCATTTTTTCATGTTCAGCTGATTTTAAAATAGCCAATGTAAATTTTACTAACTTTTCTGAAAATATTCACCTTTGGACTATCTTTGTGTTTCCAAAGAAATTAAAAAGAAATCTGTTCATTTCTGTTCATTTCAGGTTTTGCTAACCACCCTTTTGTTAGGATAATTATATTTTGGGCTGAAACAAAGTGGAAGAAAACCCCTCAATTTATACAAAGTATTGAACAAGAAGGAAAGTTGCATTATGTTCTAGTACTGTATCTTAGTCGGGGGATGAAGGCTTTCTTTTAATTTGTATTACACTACTTTAAATAAAAAAGCCTCTGTTAATCTTGCTGTTATTTTAAATAGTGACTTTATAAGCATCAGGCACTGCAAAAGGTTTCTATAATAATAAAAGGTAAATAAACAAAGAGGAAATGCTGATCCTATAGGAATTTGCTATAAAACTTTGCCTCAGCAGTATAAAACTTTGATCTTTTCACTGTCCTGTTCTCTGATCACCTCCCATTTTGCATCAACATTTGACATTGTAATAGACTTACCCATACTCATTTTTCACCTTTTGTTACATCTGTGGTAAAACTTTTATACTAGAAGAGAGCAAGTCCAGAGTAAATAATCAGGAATTCTCTCCATTTAGATCAAATTGCTTTTATAATACAGACCTAGCATTAATATTGTTGCGTGATTAACTGTTAACATTTGTATTAGCAGTAATAGGACTCTTTTAGCATAAAGTAAGGTCTAAAGATGAGAGAGAAATCTTTATTTAAAAAATCCCTTTGTGTGATATGCAGGCTTTTGATGAGAAAATGTCTTTATTCAGTAAATTTCTAAATAGTTTGCAAAGCTGCAATTTGAGTTTTCCAATCCCTAATTACATTTTCATTTTAAACTATTATGCTGTGATGCTGCATTGATTGTACTTCGTAACATACATTACCAGATAGTGGTACCAGTTACATGAGAAAGAAAGGAAAAAGACGTCATCCTTGCAGGGAGACCTCTGGGTCCATGTGTAGCCCATTGAAGAGCCAATTGCAGGAATGGCCCATTATTTCCATGTATTCTTAGTTATAATGGAGTAACTATCCACTAAAACTAATAGGAGTTGCAGTCACGTAACAGAGCATGAGGATATGGCCCCACAGTGTACAGAATATCTTGGAATGTGGTGCATAAAAAAAGTAATGTTTGAAAAGCATTTAATGGTGTATTTTAATTTATTTGAATGCAATGTAGCAACTGGAATCAAGAAGGAAGGCCGGCACCATATGAAAGCATTTTGCATGATTGTCTCTAAAATTAGACAGCATTGTTACTTATGTTACAGTGGTTACAAAAATCTCCCTGTAGTGAGGGCCCAAGAGCTTCTGCTCCCTTTACAAATATTTTTTCTTTCCTTATAAACTATAATGGTGATGCTTTTTATTATCATTTCCCCAGCTCAAAAGATAACACAATCACATTTGTTCTGGGAATTTATACTTCCTTTTGCCTTTATATCCTACGGAAGCAGTGGCTTCTGGCTTCTGCCAGATGAAGTAACATTGCATGCAATAGCTGTACAGATTTTTGGGGGTTGGGAATAGGTGAAAATTGGCTGGTTGGTTTTAATCTCTGTTTTTTTTGGCCCTGACAGTTTGAAAAAAAGTAAGTCTCAGCTGTGTTTGGAGAACCATTTAGATCCTTTTCTTTTTTTCTTTCTGCATTTACCAAAACAAAACCTCTCCAGCATTTCAATAGCTGTTAGGATGTAACATATTCCTTCTCTTCACTTTATCATCTCTGAATGGGTAGAACACTAAAAGACTATGTTATATGTTAACATATATGTAGACACGTTATTTGCTTGAGGTTGTATGTCTGACCTGAATGATCTATGGCAGGTATTCAGAGAGAATTTTGACAATACTGGAAATGGATTTAGCTTTTATAAATCTGCCAACAGATGCAATTAGAATGGGACAAAAACCGTCATTTCTCAATCACCAGACCTTGAGATCCAGCAAGAATACATGAGAACCAAAAACAAAGCAGTGTGTTGTGCTTATGAGTATTTGTGATTAGGCCATTGAGAGGCTCACTAGAACTCTAGCCAGCCTGAGAATCAGTCGCACTCTAAGTCCCTTCAGAGGAAGCATAATCAATAGTACATAAGAGACGTTTTCCTGCCATTATGAATCACTTGATGTCCTCTTTGATCCAAAGCACTGAATTAATTTTTTATGCGTAATTACCTGAATAAAGTGTGGTTTGCACATTGCTGCACATTAGTGTGTGCTCATGAGAAAAACTGCTATGTGTTTTAATTCCATCTTGTGAATCAGGATCTAAATCCTTACGACCTTGTTAGTTTTTCACTTGCAGGCTTTCTGCAGCAAATGTGTGGCTTTTAGTTGTCTTAATTACTTAGTGACAGTTCCTAACCCTTTAATGCAAGCTGGTTGTTTCTGCCATTAAGTGGTCAAAAATAGCATTTTTATATAATATTGTTCCCCAACCTTAAACACCAGAAACAGGAGTCAGATTAAGTGAGAACTTCATTAATGAAGTCACAGACTCAGTTATTTCCAAAATGTAAAATCTGAAATTAGAAGTACTGTACATACGCATTTTAACTATATTTTAAAAAAAAATGTTTACTTAATAAAGAAAAGCTTTACTGTCAAAGAAGGATTTTTGTTTTGCATGTATGAAAAACTTGCAATGACAGATTTGTAACAACTTGTAACAACAGTGCATTCACATGTTTGATAATGATACACACTAGCTTCTTTAGCCTATATATATTTTTTTTAAATTATGACATGGAAGTATTAAGTGGAACTAGTTTCCTTTTCCAGTCCTTATCTTGTGTAGTGATAAGGATGTAATACAACAGTTGGTACTTATATCACTGCTGTTCAGTGAAGTATGAAGTTTTATCAATTTAAATTTTCACAGTTGGGGAAAATTGTGAGGGGTCAGGTAATAATTATTTAGGAGAGAAGATGTTGAGATTCAAAAAGTTAAATCTTCATAGCTGTTGAAACAAATTGTCAACATCACATTTCAAAATATACAAAGTAAATTATCCTTAAATCTAGCACTAATCATTTCTCAAGAAGCATTTTTCTTACTTTGCATAGCTGTAAATTTTCAATTATTGTCGATGGAAATATTTTTTGTGTGTGTACAGAGATATTTATGCTTATAAACATTGACTGATAAAAGTCTAATCCTTCTGAACCTACATACACAGCACAATAGGGATTGCTTGGTAAGCTGGGAGCAAGCAATATTTGTTTTGATACAGCAAAATCTGAGGTTATGTATATAGGAACAATCTAGGCTATACTTATAAGATATCCTGGAAAACAGTGCTTCTGAAAAGAACTTGGTTATTATCATAAATCAACAAATGAACATAATCTTCCATTGTAATGCTGTGGGTGAAAGGCTACAGTAATCCTTGGATGTAGAAACAGGGGAATATTCAGCAGGAGTAGGGAGGTGGACTTTCATCTGCATATGGCATTACTGAGACAATTACTGGAATTCATTTCTGGTGTCCGTACTTGAAAAAAAGGTTGTTGAAAAGTTGAAGTGTTCAGAATAGAGCTGCAAGAATAATTTGAGGTCTAGAAAATAGTACTTACAATGACAGGTTTCAGAGTAGCAACCGTGTTAGTCGGTATTCGCAAAAAGAACAGGAGTTCTTCTGGCACCTTAGAGACTAACACGTTTATTTCAGCATAAGCTTTTGTGGGCTACAGCTCAGTGAGACTTGAGGAGTTCAATCTATTTAGTTTATCAAAGAGAAGATTGAGATGACTTGATTACATCTATAATTACCTACACAAGAAAAAGGTATCTTATTGTAGCAGACTCTTTAATCTAACTAAGAAATGTATAACAAGATTCAATTACTGAAAGTTGCAGCTAGACAAATACAAACTGGAAATAAAGTGCAAAATTTTAACAATAAAGGTAATTAGCCATTAAAACAGCCAACCAAGTGATGTGATAGATTTTCCATCACTTGGAATCTGTAAATCAAGACTAGATGTCTTTCTAAAATATACTCTTGAATTCAACTGCAATTTATGATTTGATGCAAGAATTACTTGGTTTACACAGTGAGTCAGATTACATTATCATAATTGCCCTTCTGGTTTAAAAACTGATGGAGCAAGTCCTGGACCCATTGAAGTCAATGGATAAACTGCTAATAATATCAGCATGACCAGAATCTGGACTGTGAATCTGTTCTTGAAATGAAAAATGTCCCAGTTCATGACGACTGTATGTAGCATATATTGCAATAGCTGATCATAATTAATTTGTTCAGCAGTCTTGTGAATAACGTATATTTAATTTCCATTTAAGTTTGCTTAACCATTAATCAATGGATACGTAAAACCATAACATAACACTGATTCTAATAACATCTTAAAGTACCAATAAACTGCTGTAAATTGGACATGTGTTAGCTGTGAGCTGAGTGCAGCCATTATTTGTGTGACACTTCAACAACTCCATAATTCGGAATATCATGAGAAAGAAAGTTTTTCATGGTTTTCAGTTAAAAGCAACATTTCCACTCTAAGTCAATGTGATTTTGATGCTAAATTACTATTAAATATTTATCATAGTCGCAGCTTGCAAATTTGTCAGAAAGAGTCTTGGACGTTCAGAGTACATCCACTAAATGGATTCAGTAAGAAGCTTTTGCTGGGAAAATGGGCTTGAAAAGCAGCAATGGGACAACACCTGTTACCTTTGTTTTAAAAGCTATTTTTAAGTGAGCTGTTTCCTAATCTTCCTCAGCAGAGTAATAAAGTTCCTCCTGGCCTTCATAATTTAAAACACTTCTTGGATCATTGCCTCTCTGTGAATTCACTGATTTCTATAAAATGTGTTTTTGGAATACTAAATTGTACCTTGAAAAATACAAGTTCTGCCTCTATGCACAAATGGAATGGCTCACTGTGTTGTACCTGGAAAATCATTTGTTTAGCAAGGAGCTAAATATGATTTTTTAAGCTAAGAGTATACAGTAGTAGATGGGTTTCTCCAGATGTTTTTTCAGTGTCCAGACTGAACAAGCTACATGTTTGTCAAGCTTTGCATTTTATTTCCTCTTTTCCGTTTACTTAGGGTATATGCTATGTATGTTGAAAAAGACATCTACTGAGGTCAGAACCAAGCTCAAAAAATAGCTGATCCTCAGTTGGGCTGATTTTGTGACATGTTTCTAACATAAAAATATCTAGAATGAAGCATGGTATTTCATATATCACTTCTCATGCAACTTTGTATTGTGGAAGTCATCCCAGAATATTTGTTATGTATTTAAAAGCTTTGAATAACTAAAAGGTTTTAGAGTCTGATCTTGAGTGATTCTGTGGACCCACAATTTGAATTGAAGTTAATGGACAGGCACAAATGCTGCATGAGAGGCAATTTGGTACAAAGCCCATTAAATGAATGAAAATATTTCCATTTGACTTGAGTATACTTTGGATCAGGCACATAATGAATATTGTGTTGAGTACCTTCATACTGGAAGAATGCTGAAACATTGGGGTGACTTCAGAGAAGATAAAGGATGATCGATCTAGAGTTACTGAATTATGAGAAAGTTAAAAGAGCTAAAGAGGTATTGCATAGCTATGTGACAACTAAGTGGGCACTCTGTAATGATCCACAAGTATTTGATAGGAATAAACAGCTAGAAGGGACTTGAATTAATTAGTGTGATACAAAATGGGAATAATTAGGAGTGAGAGGATGAAAATAAAACAAAGAATATTTAGGCTGAATAACAAGAAAATCTTCTGAACAGTAAAACCATGTAGAGTGTGTAGTAGTCTTCCAAGAGAGGTTAAATGAAGACTTAAATCTAGAAACTTTAAAATTATTGTAGGTTTTGTACAAAGCAGTCGAATATGTATTGTAGGAGTCATTTCTACGCTGGCAGAGAAGTAAAGTAGATGACATCTTTTCTTTTTCTGATTTTAGTATAAACTAAAGGTTTCTATTGACTTCAGTGAGAGCTGGATCATGATCTGAAACAATGATACCGTTGTGAAACAGAGTTGTTGTGATTCAATGCTGTACTTACAAATAAAATTTTAAAATAGTAGAGAGAAGAGTGTAGCATAAAATAAAGGAGCAAGATAGAATGATGGGAGCTGGATGCATCTGATCAGTAAGAGAGAAGAGATGCGAGTTGGTTGAGAGACCAGGTAGAAGGCAACAGAGGATGTTCTACTATGATAATAGAAATATCAACATAACACTGTTTAGCATATGTTGCAGTTAGATAGACCTGAACCAAACCACCAGGTCCAAATGTGCTTGAACTCACAGTAAGTTTGATTCTGGGCCATATCCAAACCTGGCTGCTCAGGCTTCTCTCTAGTTACAGCGTTTTATTTTATATGCAGAATTCTCTTTTACTTTTCCAAGCAAACTGTAAAATGTCTGAAAGTTTATAGCCTCTGGCTCATGTTAGTGATCAGAATGAGAAGTGACCACTAAGGAAATTGTTTAATAGAATGTGTTAGAACACCAGATTGAGAGGTTTCTTACTAGTGATTGATGCTGTTACACCCACATTGCTAATCTCTAGTAAATGAAAAGGTATGAATCTCCCCTTTTTAATTCTCTTCCTTTCAAAACCTCAAAAAAACACACACCAAGCAGTATGTTTCTGTGGAATTATTGTGTTGGTTGGTTGAAGTCAGAAGGCGAGGTATGTAATACTCCTACAGAAAGTCATTATCTTGCATACCTAACTGCCTAGTTAAACATTAAAAAATACAGTGTTCTTAGGCGAATAGAGATCGCTGCTTAAGTCTTCCAAAGAAATCGTACCTCTGCCATCTTTGGTTAATCTTTAGTTAAATAATGATAAATCATGGTGAAGACTTCAATAACCCTGCTTTAGAACTTTGCAAAAATATTTTAAACTGTAGGGACTAGATTCATTATTGAGTTTTCACCAGTTTTGGTGTGGAATTTCTAGCATCTTGCTTTAAATTTTAATTGTAGAAAATACAGCAGTTTTCTTGTTTGAAATAATTTTCAATTTTCAATTAGCCATTCTTACCTGCCAGAAATTTTTGTGAGATCCAGCAAAATAATAATTTAAAAATCCTTCTCTGAGATGCCTCATGTTTTCTTTGTGGAAAACTTCACCTATGTTATTTTTCACAAGTAATTTCACAAATAACTTTTCTTGTGCACCCTCTAAAATGTGCTTCTTGAGTGGCTTCACTTTCCATCTAGAACAGTTTTGAATTCAGATGGACTATTTATTTCTGTAAAATTACCCATGTATATAAGTGTTCGGGGATTGTGGCCTAGGTTTTTAGGACAGTGCATTAAAACTCCTAGCTGTTACAAGTTCTGAAGCCTCTGTAGATATTACTGAGAGAGTTGCTCTGCAACTCTATCCTGGACAAAGTGACTAGAATGATGATGTGGGATAATTTACTAATTTGCTATGAATCATAACTTACTACATGTTAAAGGTTGGACCCAAAGGGAGTGGCAGTGGCTACCATGATGTAACACACAGATTTGCCATGAAGTTTTCTTTTTCCTTTTCTTCAGGCCTGAGTCGACAAGGGTCAAGCCCCTGATAGTTTTTTCATTGGAATGGAGAGGTGCAAAGACATAATGTCCTTATTTTCTCTCTTTTCTGGGGGGAGGGATAGCTCAGTGGTTTGAGCATTGGCCTGCTAAACCCAGGGTTGTGAATTCTAATCCTTGAGAGGGCCACTTAGGGATCTGAGGCAAAATCAGTACTTGGTCCTGCTAGGCAGGGGGTTGGACTTAATGACCTTTCAGGGTCCCTTCCAGTTTTATGAGATAGGTGTATTTCCATATATTTATTTATTTATTTATTTTATTTTTAAAAACCCTCCCTTTTTTGTACTCATTAAATGTCGTGAAATGAAAATGTTGACTTTGACTTGCATTGCAGTTAAGACACTTTAAATAAATAACATTTTAATCGAATCAAACTGTATTAAAGCCAATGTTTCACAAGTAGAAAAAATTAAACAAAATTAAGATAGATATTCATGTATCTGTTAATTGCACTTTTAAAACATTTTAAAATTAAATATTTGTTCTCTAAATTTTTTTCTTAATCTTTTTGATCAGGTTATTTGGTGTCACTTCAGTAATTCAAACCAACTGCTCAAGCACCTGGAAGATCATAGCAAACCAAGACCTACTCTGGTATCACCATGCCAATCCCATATTACTGCTGGTGATGTACTACACCCTGGCAACTCTTATTCGCCTTTGGCTACAAGAGCCCATTGTAAGGGTAATATATTTTTTTCTTCCCACTTTATGAAGAGAATGAAGCTGCCAGAGTAGAATTTTTCTAATGCTCACTAATAACTGTAAGATTCTCAGATAGTTACTGGCATTTGCAAATAGCAGAGTGAAATTTTTATGTGAGGCAGCCATGTCCAAGCTGCTGTCTTAAATACATTCTTTCTGATAAGTCCCTCCAGCTCTTAAATGGGTAGTCCTCTTAAAGTCAATGGGACTACTTATGTGATTAAGAGCTACAGGATCAAAAGCTTAGGTTATGTCTACACTACTGGCTAAATCGGCACTACTGTGATCAATGCAGCAGTGTTGATTTAGTGGATCTGGTAAAGACACGCTAAATTAATGGGAGAGTGCTCTCATATAAACTTGTGTACTCCCTCTCCCTGAGAGCCAGCAGCTAGGTTGATGCGAAATCGTCTCATGTCGACGTAGCACTATGTAGACACCAATGTAAGTCAACCTAAGTTATGTTGACTTCAGTTACATAATTTGCATAACTGAACTAACGTAACTTAGATCGCCTCACAGAGTTAGTGTAGATCAACTCTTAGCTTACTTTTGAATTGTGGAAGTCTGTGTGAATATTGTCTACAGTAGGTAGAGGTTTTTTTTCTCATAGTGCAAAGCACCATAAAGTCCCAGCAAAATGAGCAGTAAGTGCAGCACACGGGAGTTACCGATGAGCAATCTTCCTCTGTGTTTTATGGTCTTTAGACAGCCTTGAAAATTTCCTTATACCAAAGACAATAGAGAATGAAAATTTAAAAGCAGCCTCAAGGGCTTGTTGCCCAAAAACCAAAATATCAGCTGCAATCTGGTGCAGGATACTGTAAAACATATATAGTTTTGCCTAACCTTGCAATTTTATCTTGAGTCTAGCAATATTTGGTGTTTTTCTTAAAGCTCCAAGTCCAGGATTCATGTGATTATGTGAACATCTCAGCTTCCATTTTTTTTTTAAATAAAGTTCTTAGATCTTATACTTGTGGAGAAAAGCATGGAACATGATTACAGAGGCACCCTGAAAACTCAGAAAACAAAAGGAAAATAAAATGAGCCCAAATTTCATTATTTTAAAAAATGGCATGATTTGTGGAGGTCTGATTTTTGAAGCTGGGTTTGGTAATGCTGCACACAATAGTACAGGTACACAGCACTAAAGCTGTGAAGAGTCTAAATTTCAGTTGCATCCTTGTGGAATATTAGTGTCTTCATTCATTTTTTACCTCACTCGCCTTGTCTCTTTATTAAGAGTCAGACATTTTTAAGAGGGTAGGAAGCTGGTGAGGATGTCTTAAAAAGTTAACTTTTATAAAGGGAAAATGTGAAAATAAGAAAACATTGTAAGATAAATGCTGTCTTGGTACTATGGCTTCTTTTTTGATGCAGAAGATACACTGTTACATCTCTCCATAAAATGATATGTTCTGGTTTCTAAATCTTAGCAGCTTTATAGACTATTTCGCTATGTATGGTTTTCCCCTTTGATTGTGCCATAGATCAGAAATTGATTTTTCTTTTTACTTGTTTTGTCTTAGAAGATTTTAGATCAAATTCTATTCTCACTTACACCAGCCTACATCCACCGTAATTCCATTGCAGTCAATAGAGTTACTCTGGATTTATGCTACTTTAATGGAGACCTGAATTTGGTCCTGGTCTTTTATTGTAGCTGCCTGTGTCTTCTGTTTTTACAGTGTGAAACAATGTCAAACCAGCATAGTAGTGAGGATCTTATCTTTAACTTATGGTACCTCCTCTACGTTATTAGCCAAGTTCAGAATGCAAAGGTGGTAAATTGGCTGAATGGGTCAGTCTGAGAGCAGATGGTATTAGATGGTATAATAGCAGTAAATATGCCCAATGGCTTATGATGGGACAGTAGAGAAGGTGGAATCTGAGTTGCCACAGAGAATTCTGGGTGTCTGGCTGGTGAGTCTTGCCCACATGTTCAGGGTTTAGGTGATCGCCATATTTGGCGTCGGGAAGAAATTTTCCTCCAGGGCAGATTGGCAGAGGCCCTGGGAGGTTTTCGCCTTCCTCTGCAGCATAGGGCACTGGTCACTTACTGGAGGATTCTCTGCACCTTGAAGTCTTTAAACCACAAGTTGAGGACTTCAGAAGCTCAGACATAGGTCAGGGGTTTGTTACAGGAGTGAGTGGGTTAGATTCTGTGGTCTGCGTTGTACAGGAGGTCAGACTAGAAGATCATAATGGTCCCTTCTGACCTTAAAGTCTATGAGTCTACAAGCCTAATGCTCAAGGAATTATGCCCACATTTGGGTCCTGAGTTTTCAGAGTGAGAAAAAGTGCTCAAAAAGGAGCATAAGTAGGATTTTAAATGGTGCATGATTGATTGTGCTATGTCTACGCAGAGGTGAATTTCACCTTCAGTCTTTACTCAGAAAAATTCCCAGTAAAGTTGTTTGGAAGTTTGCTTGAGTAAGGACCTCATGTTTGGGCCCTTGAGTCCTGCAATAATTTAATAAGACAAGAAGAGCCAGTTTATCTTTGGTGACTTCAGTGAAGTTATATCAGGAATCAGTTTGTCCAGAGGTTCACTGGATAATATTTAAAATATGAATCTAGGGCCTGATTCTTCACTTGCTCACTTTGATGTAAATCAGGAATAACTTCACTGAAGCTCATGTGAGAAGAGAACAGGCCTCTACTATTTGCAGTGTTGTTTGAGTTAGTCTGGTGGGGAAGATGGGTGTTAAGAGAACATTGTTAGTGCTACTCTTAAACTCTCCTGGAGCTGTGCACTTAACCATCATAGTTGCTTGTACGGTGGGAGAACTGCAAGTGTTGGACAAGCCAAAGGCAGCCTAGAATTATGAGGTTGTCTGCTAGATAATGCTCTGCTTTACCTCTTTTTCCTCATCCTTGAAATAGATTAAACAAGACACCATTTCCCACCCTCACCCATCACCACCTGAAGTTTCTATAATTTAAAATCATTATCTCAGTACCTCAGTACACTTAGTGTTTGTTTGGTCAAATCGATGCCAAACTAAATGTTCCTGGTAAATGTTTCGTTGTGGGCCACTTTTATATGAACACTTTCAATATGTGAAAGTGGCATGGCAAATTTAAGCCTTATAATTAGTTTATTTTACATTTGTTAAAATTTGGTTTGAAATATCCTCTAGATTCTAAATATAAATATACATATGTGAAATGTGCTGCTATGCTTTTGAGAAGTAAAAATAAATTAGTAAATACTGCTTATTTAGGCTGAGGTTTTTAAAAAGAGGAGCTTAATATGAGGTTTGTAGAGTGAGTTTTTCAAATCCACTTAGATTATTTAGGCACCCTTCTCCCAAGGGCAGCTTTGTAAATCTCAGTTCTATTTCATGGGTTAGACTTCAGAATAAGTGGGCTGATATATAAAAGGGCAGAGAACCTCACAACCCCCATTAAAGCCCAGCTTCAGAGTCTTGGTTTTGAAAATCTTGGCCTGAGGAAGAAGACAAAAGTAAAATTTTGTGCTGTTTCAATAGTGTCAGCAGATGGAGCTCAAATAAACTGACAAACATTGTTCCCAGAGCTGAGTGGACATTGGTTATGATACTGTCCTCTTTTTTTTTTTTTAAAGGCGGGGGAGTAAATCAAAAGCCAAATTAATTTAGGCTTCATTTGAAACAAAGAAACAAAGTGTATCTACTAAATGGAAAGAATAAAATGTGCAGAAAAAAATCATGTTTCACCCTATTGAGTCAGACCGTTGAAAGTGGAAAAAAATATGAAAATTATTTGACTAGATCAAAATCTGTTCTAATTTACATCAGTGTAAATCCTGAGCACAGAAGTCAATAGATACTCCGGATTTTGGTTGCAATTTAGTAAAGCACTTGAACACATGTTTAAGTCCCATTCAGGCCAGTGAGACCTTACCATGTGTTTGAAGTTAAGCATGTGCTTAAATGCGTTAGGGGTTAGTTTTCTGAATTGAGGCCTTACAGCAGTATAAATGACATCAGAATTTGTCTTAATAATTATTTGTAATCAATTCTCTAAACTGCCTGCTATTTAGCCAGGGCTGATAGAAATTACATAGAGATGAAGTATGATTTAAGTTAACTGTAATGTTAGTGCACCAGCAATGCAGAATCAGACTCTAATGCTTCCTGTTTGTTAGATTCAAATGTTTATTAGTAGAGTGCTTTTCCTCACAGGATAACCCATTTCAGAGCACGTACACTCTATCCTAAAAATCCTCAATTTGTTATTCACGGTGAGATTAAAACCTAACCACTAAGAGGTAGGGGATTGGAAGAAACTTCTCATTGGGCATGTGATTCCATAATTGTTCAAGGTGTGGCTTCTAGATGTTCCGAATCAGTTCGCTGTTCTGATCCGTTTACTGTGTTACCATATATCCTGAACAGGATTAGTGTGTTATTCTGTAGTCTTTGAATACATATTACATATGTCCAGAAAATATTTTTTTCATTTAATTTACTTCTCAGTATAGCAAGACAATGCTATCCCCACATTCAAATAGACAAACAGAGTTTTAATTTCAGTAAATCTAGCTTTAAAATGATTACATATCTGCATTATTCTTTATGGTTTGGTTTATACTATAAAGCAGGATGTGGAAGTCTGTTTACTTATGGTATCCTGTAGGAATCAGGAAACATCTTGATATTGCTAGGTTTAGCAATTATAGAATAGCTCTGTCATCATTTTCTGAAAATGTCATACTAATAAAACGCCTCCATCATAGATACAGTACATTAAACACTGGAAGATATTTCATGGTAGATACAATTTAGAGGAAGAACAGCATCTAGGTACCACAGTGTTACTCTTAGAAAATCGCTGTTTAAGAATTACAACTATGCCTGCCATTCCCATTGTTTAGGAGATAGATGATGATGAGAAATCTGGTATCAGCGAAGAAGACAAAGAAACAGACTGCAACCCAACCTCACGGAGACGAAGTTTGTGGTATGCAAGCCACTACACAGCTGATGAGAGAAAAGTAAGACCTGGGGAAAGGGTTCCCTATGTCAAAATGTTTCAAACGTGCAGTTCATTTTATTGTGGTAACTTTGTAAAGCAGTGTTTCCCAAACTTGGAATGCCGCTTGTGCAGAGAAAGCCCCTGGTGGGCCGGGCTGGTTTGTTTTCCTGCCACGTCCACAGGTCCGGTCGATCACAGCTCCCACTGGCATGGTTCACTGCTCCAGGCCAATGAGAGCTGCTGGATGTGGTGGCCAGTATGTTCCTCGGCCTGCGCCGCTTCCAGCGGCTCCTATTGGCCTGGAGCAGTGAACCGTGCCAGTGGGAGCTGCAATCGGCTGGACCTGTGGACGTGGCAGGTAAACAAACCAGTCCGGCCCACAGGGGCTTTCCCTGCACAAGTGGTGTCCCAAGTCTGGGAAACGCTGTTGTAAAGTAATGTATTACTATTTGGGGACATAGTGGTGTAAGGTCCAAGTAAAAATGTGTGAGTGATTATGTAATTGTCATTTCACCAAGACTTGGGGAAAGGTAGGAAAGGAATGTTATTATTTTGTAAAACTTAGAAGAAGAAAAACAAGGGACCATGCTAGGAAGTGAAAGCAGAATGTTTCCTGTGTTTCCAGCTTCCAAAACAAAAAGATCCAGGATTAGAGTCTGATCTACCTTATGACAGCTGACTAGAGTCCCTAATTGGTGAGGCCAAGCTGCCTTCGCCCTCCCACAACACAACCCAGCCTGCCAGCAACATGTTCTTTTTCTTCCCTGTACTCCCCAGTGCCAGAGTGGGGAGAGTAGTTGGTGTAGGAGCCAACTCACCAGCTTCACAGCAACAAAGAGTCCCCTTCTCCCTACCCACTAAATGAATTCTCATATGTCCAGCTGCCCACAGATTTTGGCTCCAAAAGTATTAGGGTGAGCCTTAAATTAACATTTCCAATCCCCAAGGGTACTGTGATGGAAGTAACAATAACATTGTCTGGCGTCTGACGCAGTGGGTATTCACCCACGAAAGCTCACGCTCCGAAACGTCTGTTAGTCTATAAGGTGCCACAGGATTCTCTGCTGCTTTTACAGATCCAGACTAACACGGCTACTCCTCTGATAAATAACAGTAGTAGTAGTAATAATAATAAAAACCGCTCTGAGTGAACCGGACACTGAACTATAATAACAAGCAGATTGCCATATTCCTGTGTCCCAACAATTGCAGTAGTGCGTTTAGTACTCCTATCTCCTCGGCTGCTGTTAGAAAAGCCAGTGAAGACATACTTTGGAAGTATCATCAACTTCATACTGTCTGATCTGGAACAGTAATAACACAAACCAACAAAAGGCGGAGCTGCAGTAGTGTACGTTTACACAGTGAAATGATGACCGAGGGAAAGAGCATTTAAATAACAAATGAAGAGGAGAGATTCAGGAATTCAGTTCCAGAGTGCAGGAGCTGCAGAGAAAAAAAACTCTTAAGTTGACAGTGCAGAGATGTTGTTGAGGGCGAGATGAAGAATGTGTTCAATGAGGGGAAGGAATAAAAAGGGGAAAACAAGAGGACAAAGTCTGCTGTATAGGAACAATTCCATGCAGGATTTTATAAACAGGAAAGATAGTGTTGAACCAGATCCTGAAATTACACTGATCCAGTGGAGTTGTTTGAGGATGTTTGCATATTTTTAAAGAGGGGTAGCATTCTACATTCGCCGGATTCTAGAAAGCTGGGGGTTGGGAAGGCCGTTGAAAGGAGGTGCAGCAGTCTAAGCGAGAGGAACTGAAGGCATGGATGAGGGTTTCAGCGGAAGTGGAGCTGAGTCAATGTAATATGTGGGCAATAGGTGATAGGGACATTGACATGCATAGGAATAGAACGAACTAGAATAGATAGAGTTGCATTTGTTGAAGGATCTATTACCCAAGAGAAGCACTAATGGTTTAAAGTACAGAAAGGGGCTGCCCCAGTCATAATTGTTTATTATAAAAACTATAAAATACATCTACTCCTATAATGCAGTTGTGGCCTTTGCTAGGTCCTATTGTAAGGCCATGGTTCTCTACAAAGTTTCATGTAGACTTAAAAGTCTAAGGCAGTAAAAGTTGATTAATGTGTTGGAGTCACTGTGCTTCACACACTGCTTTCATGTCACAGAGCAAGGGCCCAACCCTATCACCCTAACTCAAGAGAGCCACTTTCATAAATAAAAACTGAAAAAATGGGTCCCAACGCTTGCTTTCTTTTAAAAAAAGAACCAAAAACAAAACAAACAAGCCGTCTGCTATATTCTGAGTTTCACTACATGTGGTGCTGATTACTTGTAGAGAAATATGTTCTCTTGTCCAAAAGATACATCTTCTATAAGCCAAATGTAATCTTGGCAAAGCCAAATATATTGCAGGAAGATGAGTTTGAGTATTCTTAACAAATTTCAAAATACTGTAGTTACAATATTTTCATCTTCTATGAGTCACATCTTATAGTCCTTTCTCAGGCAAAATTCCCATTGATTTCAAGCGTGAGCTTTGCCTGAGAAGAGACTGCAGCCTTTAGCCCTATGTAATTATTATCTATCAAATTTTCAACAAATAGAAATTACTAGAGTGTGTTTTGATGATCTCTATATCTCTTCATCTACTGCTTCATAATATATCAATAATTTCTGCTGAATGATGAAGGGCAGTAATTAGATGCTGTTGATGAAAATGTAATGCTTTTCCAGTAATTTCAGTGATATTATTAATACTTTGAAATGTAGGTATAAAATTTTTATCCTACAGTAATAATTCTGTTGACAATGATTTTATACTTAGAGAAATTCTAATGATCATTTAAAAAATGTTAATTTTAAGTGTCTCATTGGAAAGTCATTTGATATTAACTGTAATAACATATTGATGAATTTCCATGACCATCACATAATTTCAGTATAACATCTTCACTTGTGATTTGGAATTAAGACGTTTAAAAATAAAGTTATGCCAATAATTATGCTAAAACAAATGTTGTTTAATTGGGCATACTATACAATTTTGCTGATTCTTTAAAAATTCTTACTGAATTTCTTAATTCAGATCTGTTGAGAGGATCAGCAAATATGCATGAATCTATTAAACTTATTACTGCTTGAGCTATGCTTCTTCATTAATAATCTGTCCTTCCATTGCTTTTTACAGCTTCTGTCAATGACTCAAGATGAATACAAGTCATCTGATGTTAGTATACTATCAGTCTTTGCAATGTATTTGTACTCATATAGATGGTATAAATATGGATTATGCATATATGGATTATGCATAGGTTGGATATTAGGAAAAACTTTTTCACTTGGAGGGTGATGAAACACTGGAATGGGTTACCTAGGGAAGTGGTGGAATCTCCTTCCGTAGAAGTTTTTAAGGTCAGGCTTGAGAAAGCCCCAGCTGGGATGATTTAGTTTGGGATTGGTCCTGCTTTGAGCAGGAGATTGAACTAGATGACCTCCTGAGGTCCCTTCCAAAGCTGATATTCAATGATTCTATGATATACCTAGTAGAGACAAGTTTCTATGAAATTTTAAAATGTTCTAATATTTTTATTAGCCTAGCCATTATATTAAAACTTTGATTATCCAAACCTCCCTGCTGTTAATTACATTGAGAACTCCTTTGATTATCCAAAATTTTGATTATTTAAACTTACTAAGTGTATCCCATTTGAGGTTGTACTAACTGGCAAAAGATCTTCCTTAGTTCCTTGTATTTTAAACAAAACATGCAGCTCTGCTTTTCTAACATAAGCTACCCTAAAACTTGGTTCAATTCCTTCTTTGAGATGTGTTTTTAAAGTGTTCATGTTGAATTACTGAGGTCCTGCAAAAATGACCAAATACCTGAGTTGAATATTAAAATGGTGGAAAGTGTGAAACTTTATTTGAACAGTCAACGAAGTAATTAGCCCAAAGGCAGGAAATCCTAGCAGATTCTGAAGGGGGAAATGCTCTGTGTCAGTCCCATACTTTAACAAATGGGGTTGCAAATCTCCTCCGTCATGCAGCCTAGAAATGGCTGTAACAAAACCTGAATATGGCCCCCAGCCCTTGTGACAACTACTGCATCAGAAAACCACACGATATATTTTGCAGTGAGATTGGTTCTGTAAAACTGGCCCATCTCCATTGATCAGCTGCTAGAAACAAGGACAATGGCCAGCAACACATTGCAGAAAGGAAAGTTCAAATAGTGGCATAAACATTGAGTAATAAACAATTGTAACAAACACAACTAATTTTAGTAGTTGTAACAAATGCAGATCACCCTGCTGATTTAAAAATGAAAATCATTTGTACCCATCATCTTCATCGATACTGGAAACCATTAGACAGAAAATTAACCTTAAAAAATATCCAGCCGCAAGGCTGCCTGAAAGAGAAGGATGGCACTCATGGCTATGGCATAGAACTAGTCAGAAGATTAGAGTTCTTTCCTAGCTTGGCCGGAGATTGCCTATGTCACCTAACAAAAGGCACAACCTTGTCATGCTTCAACTGGCCTGTCTTTAAAATAGGTGTAATGCCTACCTCACACTTATGGTTTGAGGATTAAGTAATGTTTATAAGAGCTTTGAGATTCTTTGATGGGGGTTACTGTAGAAGTGCAAAGCACCATCATCATCGTTATTACTGTTTTGTTAAAGAAAATTTAATGAAATCAGTGTCATAATTCTTTTTAGCATAAATTGGTCTACTAAAATTATTCTTAGGACAATTATGTTAACATTATGTGTAATGTGTGATTGTTCAGTATAGAGAGAAACCTGTTGAAATGATTTCATTAAGTTTTTTTCATATTTTAGAAACATTACCTAGTAGAAATTAGTAAGTAGCAGTTTCACTCACACAGGAGCTTTTCTAAAAGGAATGCCTTTCTCCAATCCTCCTCTGGCAGGTCCTGCTCGTAACAGTGAATGGGACTCCTGTAGATTATCACACCATGCACCCCACACTTCACTTGGAGAATGGCCCTGCCAAAGCTGATATGTACTCAACCCCACAGTATAAATGGGAGCCATCAGATGATATGTCAGGTAGTAACATGAATTATTTGGGAATAAACCCGTGTGTTTGGTATTTTATTATTTACTCTATAGTTAAATTCTTGCCCTTGTGCATTTTTGTTAAGCAGCTTGATAAGATTTAAGAAACTGTTAGAACAAATTGATAAATTAAACTGCAATAAGTCTCCAGGACTACATGGTATTCACCCAAGAGTTCTGAAGGAACTTAGATATGAAATTGCAGAACCACTAACTGTAGTATGTAATCTATTACTGAAACAAGCATCAGTACCAGATGACTGGGAAGTAGCTAATATGAAACTCATTTTTAAAGAGGGTTCCAGAGGCTTATTCCAGCAATTACAGGCTAGTAAACCTAACTTCAGTACTGGGCAAATTGGTAAAGATCAAAATTATTAGACATGTGGATGAACACAATTTGTTGGGGGAGAGGCAACATGGCTTTTGTAAAGGGAAGTCATGCCTCGCCAATCAATTAGAATTCTTTGAGAGTGTCAGCAAGTACGTGGATAAGGGTGATCCAGTCAATACAGTGTACTTGGATTTTCAAAAAGCATTTGACAAGGTCCCTCACCAAAGACTCTTAAGAAAACTTAATTGGCATGGGATAACACACAAGGTGCTCTCAGGGGTTGGTAATTGGTTAAAAAATAGGAAACAAAAGATAGGAATAAATGGTCCATTTTCGGAACGGAGAGAGGTAAAAAGCGGGAATTGTACTGGGCCAGTCCTATTCAACATACCCATAAATGATCTGGAAAAAGAGTGAACCATGAAGTGGCACAGTTTGTAGATGACACAATATTATTCAAGATAGTTAAGTCTAAAACTGACTGCAGAGAGTTACAGGGGGGTCTCACAAACCTGGGTGACTGGCCAACCAACTGGCAGATGAAATTCAGTGTTGATAAGGGCAAAATAATGCACATTGGAAAAAATAATTCCAAATACACATATATAATGATGGGTTCTAAACTAACTGTTATCACTCAAGAAAAAGACCTTGGAGTCATCATAGATAGTTCTTGGAAAAATTCAGTAGAAGGTCCAGCTGAAGTAAAAAATGGTAACAGGATATTAGGAACTATTAGGAAAAGGATAGAAAATAAGACAGAAAATAACATAATCTCACCATATAAATCCATGGTAAACCCACAGTTTGAATAATGTGTCCAGTTTTAGAGACTCCATCTGAAAAGGGATATAGTGGGAATGGAAAAGGTTCAGAGAAGGGTGACAAAGATGATCCGGGGTCTGGAACAGCTTCCATACAAGAAGAGACTAAAAAGAACAGGAATGTTCATCTTAGAAGAGAGATGATTAAGAAGAGGTATGACAGAGGTCTATAAAATCATGAACGGTGTGGAAAAAGTGAATAGAGAAGTGTTACCTTTTTCTACAATGCAAAAACCAGAGTTCACGCAAATTAATAGGCAGCGAACTTAATACAAACAAAAGAAAATACTTATTTACCCAATGCCCAATTAACCTGTGGGAATTCATTGCTGGGGATGTTGTGATGGCCAAAAGTATAATGGGTTCAAAAAAGAACTAGATTAGTTAATGGATGATAGGTCCATCAGTGGCTATTAGCCAAGATGATCAAGGCTATAACCCCATGCTGACAGCACCCTTAACTTTTGACTGCCAGAAGCTGGAAGGGGAGGACAGAGGTGGATCTCTCCAAATTGCCCTGTTCTGTACATTGCTGAAGTTCTGGCCACTGTCAGAGACAGGATACTGGGTTAGATTGCCCATTGGTCTGATCCTGTATGACAGTTCTTATGCTACCAATCAACTTGCAGATCTTTGAATCAAGTCGCAGGTGCATGTTATCCAAAATATTGTACTTGCCTGCCCACCAATATATTTGTTTTATGTTCTTACATGACTGTGTGTACTATACTTCTGTGGATTTTTCTTGTAGTTCTCAGGTCAATGTCAAGGTATCAAAATTATTAATATTGATGTGGTTGAGTGCTGTAATGGTAGCACAACATTCTGCCACATGGGAAGCATCTGAGTTCACTATAGCAGAATACAATGGCCTGATTCCTGCAGGATTTACTCAATTTGTGCAAGGATTGTAGGGTTTTGAACTGTGTGTACATGCAGTGCCATTAGACTTATTTGAATTGCACTGTAAGAATCTTTTTCTACTTAGAAAAGAAAGAAGAGGACGATGAGGAAGAAGAGGAGGAGGAAGATGTTCAGGAGAAAAAAGAAAATGTTAAAATACATGCTATGGTCTCTGTCTTCCATTTTATCATGAAACAAAGTTACATTTGTGCTCTGATTGCAATGATGGTATGTATGATAGACAAAAATAATTGAGTTTGGGTAGTAGACATCATCTAATTATAGATGTCATCTAACTCTGAAAATGAGCTTCTTCCACATTATTGACAGCATCAGTATATTTATCTTCCAAATGTCTTGGTGAAGGGTGATTAGTCATGTTGATTTTTCATTGGTGTTTACTTTAACATTGTAAAATCTGGACCTGAGATTTGAATCTGTTGGATGCATGTGGTTTATTAAAACATTACCCCTCAAATTATGCCTTGATCCTACCACCAACTTTTTATGGGGCAGGGCACAGGTTTCCGCTCACAGGGATTCCATTACAGAATCGGGGCTTAAAATTCTAGCTTTAGACTCCATAGTATTTTGTTACCTGCAGCAGATCAGAAAAAGCTCAACATATTCCTTCTTCTGATAGTTCAAAAGTTTTTTTAAGTGAGTTTTAATGCATTTACTCAATTCAGAAATTGTCTGCAAAAATAAAGTACTTCATAGTCAGACAGAAAATCTAAACTTGCCATTTCTACTTCAGATTGAATCTATGCATCTAGTTCAAACTTTGTATGAAAATAAACTTATAAACATTGATTTCTTTGATCTACACAGGGAGAACATCTAGGAAAATACAATTTTGTGCCAACACATTTTTTTGTGATTAATTTTCTTTTTTTTTTGAAATTGCATTGCCTATCCCTTAAAACAGAGGGTCATTTTGTGCAAATTAGCTTTGAATTATACTGTAGCAAGTTCACAACGTGATAGTTCTCTTTCAGCACTTCCAAGGTCTGGTTTCACTATTTTGAAAAGGTTTCCACTGGGATACAATTTATCATAAAGTTTCTTGGCCCAATTTTGCCTTTTTTTTTTTTTTTTTGTAAATAGTTTGGCCACTTTTTGTTTGCATACAGCAGAAGAAAACAGATATTTTTTATGGTTTTCAGACTTTTGTTTGCTGTTCCTTAGCATGAAAAGTCTCTGGAAATAAACAGAACATAGCAGATTCTTTGTGCAGATTGAATATAGTGCTTTTTGAAATGTTAGTAAGTAGTTATTTTCTTGCTGTGGTGTATATATATATTTTTTTTGAAGTGATTGCTGCACATGTGCTTTAATTAGTTCAAATTCCAATCAGGGTTCAAATCTGTCAGTATTAGTGATGGAGCTGTATTGGTCTGAGCTTTCTTCTAGTCTCAAACTGAGATAATATCAGCTCTGAAGGATCTGTGTTCTAAGTATTGTGAACCAAATTCAGCTGCTATTCTACTTATGTCATGCCCAAATGTGACCCACTGTGCATGTTACAGTCTTGTATCCTAATGGAAGAATAGCATATGCATGATTCTCAGAGGCTATAATGGACAGTTTATCAAGTCAAGACTAATCCAGACTTGATTACAATATTCTTAATATTTCATGCTTTTCTGTCTAAGCAAAAAAAGAAATTAAGACTCCATTGAATGCAGCTAAATTACTCTAGATTTATACTGGTGCATTGCCAATACCAGAATCTAGTCCAAAATCAGTAACAGTGTTTAATAAAAGGACACTTTCCCCCCATGCTATAATACGGTGTTTTGTCCAGAACGGTTTAAAGTAACGTGTTTGATACCTGTAAAATGAACAGAACATTTGAATATACTGTAAGGAACAATGCTACACTGGGTTGGGTTAGGCTAAATCAGTCTAAGTCTGCTCCATCTCTGATACCTAGAGTACAACAGAAAGTGACATCTAAAGCATGCTTTATAGTCACTGCTCAACTCTGGGAGACCTAAACTAACATTTCTACTGAAGTACCAAGACCCAAAAGTACCAGACCAAAAAAAGGTTGTCTAAACTGAATTTCCTAGGAATCCGTTTACTGCATGTAGTCCAGAGGATCTACTGTAGCTATCAGCAGCCCAATTCTCATTAACATAAATGAGTCACATGGCTAAATCTCCATGCATCGCACGGAAAATATACCCTAGACAAGGTGTGTGAAGTTGGGCAGTGCTGTAAAGTTTTACTGACTGTATGCAGTAATACTGTAACTAAGTGAATCTATGAACATTTTTGTCTTTCCTATCCCCTCCCTCCGAAGGCTTGGAGTATCACTTATCATAGTTGGTTGACTTTTGTGTTATTGATCTGGTCCTGCACGCTTTGGATGATTCGTGACCGAAGGAAATACGCTATGATCAGTTCACCTTTCATGGTTGTTTATGGAAATTTGCTGTTAACATTACAATATATATGGAGTATTGACCTCAATAATGATGAGCTTCCTAAAGTTTCCGGATTTTTAGAAAAGAAGGATCCTGGGGAATTAGCATCAAAGGTAAGTATAGTTTGCTTACAAACATCTGCAGTTTGTTTAAAGAACTAAGCACTATACACTAGCCATCAATAAAAACTTCAGGTCCTTTGGTGTTTAATACATTGAATAATCCTGTTCAGCATGGGACTTACAGTACAGGATGAGTGGCTAAAAAATACAATAGCACAAAATTACTTCTTGCTGGTAAATTAAATACTATAACGAATGTGTCAAATTTAGATAATTTTATAAAATAGTTCTCACCAGGGAGAAAATAGCATTAGTATTTGTCCCTGTAAAAACAACAGGAAAGGGAAGAGAAAAATATTTACTTGAATTTGTTAAATACAAGATAAATTAAATAGAATTATGAGGCAGCTTTTGTATGATGAAACTTGTTTGTAGGTATACACACACACTATACATACACGAATATATACATTTTATAAGAGCAGCAGAGAATCCTGTGGCACCTTATAGACTAACAGACGTTTTGGAGCATGAGCTTTCGTGGGTGAATAGGCGAGCGAGCTGGTCCTGCCACCTTCCCCAGTCTTTGTCATACGCAGCGCTGTGCCACCTTGCCGCATGCCGCACGGACTATAATGGACACAAATCAGACTTGGAATGGCAATATACAAAAACGCTGTAGGAGAGACTGTAAACGCTCCCTGCCACACTAATAGCAACCTTAAGGGTGGCCCTGCAGCAAAACACTTCAGGAACCGACTTCAAAAGAGGAACTGCTGAGTCTCATTCATGGCAAATTTGACACCATCAGCCAGGATTGAACAAAGACTGTGAATGGCTTGCCAGCTACAGAACCAGTTTCTCCTCTCTGGTTTCACACCTCAACGCAGAACAGGGCCTCATGCCCCCTGATTGAACTAACCTCCTTACTCTAGCTTGCTTGCAGCATATAAAACCTGCCCTGGAAATGTCAACAACTACAAGCACTCTGGACGAATGGTGGATATTACGCATCGAAAGCGCATGCGGATTACCGACAGAATGCATGTCACTCTCTATTTCGCGTATAAAAAAGAACAACGAGAAACCCAGACTCTACACGGAACTATTGGTATGCCAAGGCACTACTAGTCTGAATGAGAGAAAAGTAGACCTGGGAAAGGGTCCCTGAATGGTTCAAAAAGTTTCACAAACGTGCAGGGTTCAGTTATCGTGGTAAACGACAAACTGGAATGCCGCTTTGTGCAGTAACCCGGTGGCCCGGGCTGGTTTGTTTTCAAGTCGATACAGCTCCCAACTGCATGGTTCATACCAGCCAATGAAGAGCTCTGGATGTGGTGGCCAGTATGTCCTCGGCTGCGCCGCTTCCAGCCTCCATGCCTGGACAGTGAAGCCGGAATGCAAATCGACTGGACTTGTGGATCAGTTAGTCAGGTACCAGTCCGGCACACAGGGCTTTTCCCCCACTAAGTGGTCCCAAGTCTGGAACGCTGGAACATGTTATTACACAATTGGGGACACAGTGGGTGTACCGAGGTCCAAAAGTAAAAATGTGTGAGTGAATAAGGTAATAGTCATTTTCACCAAGGACTATGGGGAAAGGTAGTGCAAAGGAATGTTATTATTGAAAACTTAGAAGAAGAAAAAACAAGGGACCATGCTAGGAAAGTGAAAGCACGAAGTTCCTGTGTTATCCAGGTCCCAAAACAAAAAAGATCCAGGATTAGAGTCTGATCTAACCTTATGACAGCTGACAGAGCCCTAAATTGTGAGGGCCAAGCGCTTCGCCCTCCACAACACACCCCAGCAATGCAGCAACAATGTCTGTTTCTTCCTGTACTCTCCCAGTGCCAGAGTGGGAGAGTAGTTGGGTGTAGGACCCAACTCACCGAAGCTTCACAGCAAACAAAGAGCCCCCTTCCCTCCCACTAAATGAATCTCATATGTCCAGCTGCCCACAGATTTTGGCCCAAAAGTAGAAGGGTGAAAGCCTAAATAAAAGGAGTGAGGAAGAACAATAACATTGTCGGCGTCTGAACGCAGTGGTTATTCACCCACGAAAGACTCCGCGACGAAACCAGTCTGTTACTAGCCAAGGATTCTCCCTGCTGCTTAACAGATCCAACTAACCACGCTACACTCTGGATATAATAACAGTAAGTAGTATAATAATAATAATAAAACCGCATCTGAGTGAAACCGGACACTGAAACTATAATAACAAGCACATTGCATATCCTGTGTCCCAACAATTGCAGTAGTGCGTTAGTACTCACTATCTAGCGTTAGAAAAGCAGAAGACAACTTGGAAGTACATCAACTTCCAAGGGAACAGAAACATCACGCACCAACAAAAGGCGGAGCTGAAAGTAGTGTAAGTTTACACAAGCGAGGTGAAAGATGACCGAGGGTACAAAGAGTTAAAAACAAATGAAGAGAGAGATTTCAGGAATTCATTCCCAGAGGCAGAGAGCTGCAGAGAAAAAACTCTATTGACGAGTGCAGAATGTGTTGAAGAGCGAGATGAAGAAATGTTGTTCAATGAAGGGGAAGAAATAAAAAGGGGAAAACAAGAGACAAAGAGTATAGGAACAATCCAATGCAGGATTAATAAACAGAAGATAGTGTTGAACCAGATCCTGAGTTGTTGGAGGATGTTAGAGGGGTAGCACTACATTCGGCCAGATTCTAGAAAAGCGGGGTTGGGGAAGGCGGTGCGAACGGAGGTCAGCAGTCTACAAAAAAGAGGAACTAGGATCAGCGGAATGTCGTCAATGTAATGGTGATAGGGAAGGACATTCATAGGAAAGAACGGACAGAGATAGGAGTTGCATTGTTTGAAGGACTATACCCAAGAGAAGATAATGGTTTTAAAGTAGCAGAAAAGGGCTGCCCCAGTCCATAATTTTTTATAAAAAACTAGAAAGATCTACTCCTAAATCAGGTAGGCTTGGCTAGGTCCTATTGTAAGGGATGGTTCTCTAGCAAAGTTCATGTAGAATCGTAAAAAGCCTAGGCAGTAAAATAGTAGAGTCACTGATCGAGAGCAAGGGCCTCAACCCTTATCACCACACAACTAACTCAGAAGCCACTTTCATAAATAAAAACTGAAAAAGATGGTCCCAGACGCTTGCTTTCGTTTAAAAAAGAACCAACAAACACAACACAAGCCGTAAGCGAGAGGCTGAGTTTCACTACATGTGTGCTCACCTGTTCCAAAAGATACATCTTCTATAAGCCAAATGTAATCTGCAAACGCAAGATATATTGCAGGAAGATGAGTTGAGTATTCTAACAAATTTTAAAATACTGTAAGTTACAATATTTCATCTTCTATGAGTCACATCATTATCAGTCCTTTCTCAGCAATAATTCCCAAATTGATTTTCATGAAGCGTGAGGCTTTGCCTGAGAAAGAACTGCAGCCTTAGCCCTATGTAAATTTTGATCTATCAAATTTCCAACAAATAGAAATTAAACTAACCCTATGAAGACCACTTACGAAGAGGGAGGGGAGGAAAGACATGTATCAAAGAGGTGTTGATGGGATCTCTATATCTCTTTTCACTACTGCTTCATAATATAATCAATAAGTTCTGCTGAATGATGAAGGAGCAGTAATAGATGCTGTTTGATGAAAATGTAAATGCTTTCCAGTGAATTCAGTGATATGATTAATAACTTTGAATGTAGGTAAATATAAATCTAGATTTTATACTTAGAAGAAATTCTAAATGATCATTAATGTAATTTTAAGGTCCTCATGGAAAGTCATTTGATAATTAAAATGTAATAATACATATTGATAGAATTCCATGACCATACATAATTTCAGTATAAACTCTGCACGTTGGTATTTGAAATTAAACGTTTAAAATAAAAGTTATAATAATTATGCTAAAACAAATGTGTTTAATTGGCATACTAGAACAATTTTGCTGATTCTTTAAAAATTCTTACTGAATTTCTTAATTCAGATCTGTGAAGAGGATCAGCATATGCAGAACTACTTAAACTTATTACTCGTTGAGCATGCTTCTCATTAATAATCTGTCCCGAGACTCAAGATGAACTACAAGTATCTGATGTTAGAATACTATCAGTCTTTGCAATGTATTTGTACTCATATAGAATGGTATACAATATGATTATGCAATAATGGATTATGCATAGGTGGATATTAAAAATTTTTATGCCACGTAGGGTAAGTTGTGAATCTCTTCCGTAGAAGTGATAAGGTCAGGCTTGAGAAAGCCCCAGCCTGGGATGATTTAGTTTGGGATTGGTCCTGCGTGAGCAGGAGAATTGAACAAAAAATAGAATGACTCTCCTGAGGTCCCTCCAAGCGATAATTCAATGATTCTATGATATACCTATAGAGACAAGTTTATGGAAAATTTTAAAATGTTTCTAGATATATTAGCTCTATAGATTATCCAAACCTCACCTGCTGTTATGAGACTCCTTTATGATCCAAAAATTTTGATTAGTAAACTTTACTAAGTTAATCCCATTTGAGGATGTACAACTGGCAATAGATCTTCTTAGTTCCTTGTATTAAACAAAACATGCAGCTCGGCGTATTCCTAACAGAAGCTACCCAACTGGTCATCCCTTCTTGAGATGTGTTATTAATGGTCATGTGAATCCTGAGTCCTATGCAAAAATGACCAAATAAAGGACAAGTGTGAAACTTGTAATTGAACAGTCAACGAAGAATTAGCGCTCAAGGAAGGGAAATCCTAGCATCTGAAGGGGAAATGCCACTTTAACAATGGGTTCAAATCTCCTCCGTCATGCAGCCTAGAAAATGGCTTTAACAAAACCTGAATATGGCCCCCAGCCTTGTGACAAACTACTGCATCAGAAAACCAACACGATAATTTGGCAGTGAGATTGGTTCGTAAGAGACGGCCCCATCTCCATTGGACAACTAGAACAACAAGGACAATGGCCAGCACAACACATTGCAGAAGGAATATATTGCATAAAACATTGATTGACAATTGTAACAACAAACTAATTTAGTAGTTGTACACAATGGCCTGCTAGATTTAAAAATGAAAATCAATTATGATACCTACTTCACATCTTCATCGATAATTGGGAAACCATTCAGACCAGAAAATTAACCTTATAAAAATATCCATCAGGCCGCAAGTCCGCCTGAAAGAAAAAGATGCCAACTCATGGCATGGCATAGCGATATCAGAGATTAGGAGTTCCTTTCCTAGCGGCCGCGCGAGATGCTAATGTACCCTAACAAAGGCACACCTTGTCATGCTTCACAACTGGAGCCTGTCTTTAAATGGCTGAATGCCTAACCTTCACACAATAGGTTGAGGATTAGATGTATAATAAAGCTTTGAGGATCTTGGTGAATTGGGGTACGTAAGAAGTGCAGAAGCAACCATCATCATCGTTATAACTGGTTTGTAAAGAAAATTTATGAAAATCAGTGCATAATTCTTTTTAGCATAAAATTGGTCTGCTAAAAATTATTCTTAGGGACAATTATGTTAACATTATGTGTTAATGTGGATTGTTCAGTAATAGAGAGAACCTGTTGGAAATGATTCATTAAGTTTTTTCATATGTTTAAGAAACAGCAATTACTAGTAGAAATAGTAAGTAGCAAGTTTCAACTGTCACACAGGAGGCTTTTCTAAAAGAATGCCTTTCTCCAAGTCCTCCTCTGGCAGGTCCGGCTCGTAACAGTGATGGGACTCCTGTAGATTATCAACACCATGCACCCACACTTCACTTGGAGAATGGCCCCTGCCAAAGCTGATATGTACTCAAGCCACACACAGTATAAATGGACCATCAGATGATATGTCAGGTAGTAACAGATTATTGGAATAAACCCGTGTTTGTATTGTATTATGACTCTATAGTTAATTCTTTGCCTTAGTGCATTTTGTAAGCACTGAGTAAGATGTTAAGAAACTGTTAAACAAATTGATAAATTAAACTGAATAGTCTCCAGGACTACAATGGTATCCACCCAAGAGTTCTGAAGGAACTTAGATATGAAATTGCAAGAACCACTAACTGTAGTATGTAACTATTACTGAAACAAGCAATCAGTACCAGATGACTGGGAAAGTAGCTAATATGAAACTCATTTTTAAAGAGGGTCCAGAGGCTATTCCAGCAATTAACATGGCTAGAACCTAACTAGTACTGGGCAAATGGTAAAGAATCAAAATTATTAAGACATGTGATGAACACAAATTGTGGGGAAGAGCAACAGGCTTTGTAAAGGAAGTCAGCCTCGCCAATCAATTAGAATTCTTGAGAGTGGTCAGCAAGTACGTGGATAAGGGTGATCAGTCAATACAGTGTACTTGATTTTCAAAAAGCATTTGACAAGGTCCCTCACAAAAGACTCTAAGAAAACTTAATTGCCAATGGATATACACACAAGGTGCTCTCAGGGGTGTAATGGGTTAATAAAAATAGGAAACAAAGATAGGAATAAAATGGTCCATTTTCGGAACGGAGAGAGGTAAAAAAGCGGGAAGTTGTACTGGGCCAGTCCTATTAACATACCCATAAAAGACTGGAAAAAGAGTGAACCATGAAGTGGCACAGTGAGCCCGATAGTAAGTCTACAAACGGACTGCAGAGAGTTACCAGGGGTTCACAAACCGGGTGACTGGCCAACCCAACTGGCAGATGAAAATTCAGTGTGATAAGGGAAAATAATGCACATTGGAAAAAATAATTCCAATAACAACAATATAATGAATGGGTTCTAAACTAACTGTTTATCACTCAAGAAAAAAAGACCTTGAGTATCATTAGATAGTTTGGAAAAATTCAAGTAGAGAGGTCCAGCTGAGTAAAAAATGGGTAACAGGAATATAGGAACTATTAGAAAAGTGATAGAAAAATAAGACAGAAAATAACATAATCGATCGACCATATAAAACAAGTGGTAACCACAGTTGAAGTAATGTTTCCAGTGTTTAGAGACGCCATCTCGAAAAGGAATATAGTGGGAATGGAAAAGGTTCAGAGAAGGGTGACAAAGATGATCCGGGGTCTGGAACAGCTTCCATACAAGATAGACTAAAAAGAAAGGAATGTTCAGACTTAGAAGAGAGATGATTAAGAAAAGAAGGTATGACAGAGGTCTAAAATCATGACGGTGTGGAAAAAGTGAATAGAGAAGTGTTACCTTTTTCTACAATATGCAAAAACCAGAGTCACGAGCAAATTAATTAGGCAGCGACTTAATACAACAAAAGAAATACTTATTTACCCAATGCCACAATTAACTGTGGAAATCATTGCCTGGGGATTTGTGATGGCCCAAAAAGTATAAATGGGGTTCAAAAAAGAACTAATAAAGATAGTTAATGGATGATAGGTCCATCAGTGGCTATTTAGCCAAGAGATCAAGCTATAACCCCATGCTGACAGACCCTTAACTTTTGACTCCAGAAGCTGGAAGGGTGAGGACAGAAGGTGATCTCTCCAAATTGCCCTGTTCTGTACAGTGCTGAATGTTCTGGCCATGTCAGAGACAGGATACTGGGTTAGATTGGCCCATGGGTCTGCTGATCCGTATGACAGTTCTTTATGCTTACCAATCAACTTAGCAGAATCTGAATCAAGTCGCAGGTGCATGTTATCGATCCAAAATATGTACTTGCCTGCCCACCAAATATTTGTTTATTTCTTACATGACTGGTGATACTATACTTCCTGTGGATTTTTCTGGGTAGTATCTCAAGGTCAATGTCAAGGTACCAAAATTATTAATATTGATGTGGTTGAGTGCTTTAATGGTAGCACAACAATTCTGCACAATGGAAGCATCTGAGTTAATATAGCAGAAACAATGGCCTGATTTGCAGATTACTCAATTGTGCAGGTTGTAGGGTTTTGAAACTGTGTAGTACATGCAGTGCCATTAGAACTTATTTGAATTGCACTGTAAGAATCTTTTCTACTTATAAAAGAAAGAAGAAGGACGATGAGGAAGAAAGAGGAGGAGGAAGATGTTCGAGAAAAAGAAAATGTTAAAATACATCTATGGTCCTGTCTTCCATTTTATCATGAACAAAGTTACATTTTGCGCTGATTGCAAAGGAGGTATGTATGATAGACAAAAATAAATTGAGTTGGGGTGTAGATCATCAATCTAATTATAGATGTCATCTAACTCTGAAAATGAGCTTCTTCCACATTATTGACAGCCATCAGTATATTTAATGCTCCAAATGTCATGGTGAAGGGTGATTAAGTTCATTGTTGATTTTCATTGGTGTGACTTAACATTGTAAAATCTGGACCTGAGATTATGAATCTGTTGATGCATGTGGTTATTAAAACATGAACCCCTCAAATTATGCCTGATCCTACCACCAAACTTTATGGGCAGGGCACAGGTTTTCCGCTCACGAGGGATGACCATTACAGAATCGGGCTTAAAATTCAGCTTTAGACGCCAATAGTATTTTTGTTACCTGCGAGCAGATCAGAAAAAGCTCAACATATTCCTTCTTCGGATAGTTCAAGAAGTTTTTTTAAGTGAGTTTTAAATGCATTACTCAATGCAGAATTGTTGCAAAAATAAAGTACTTCATAGTCAGACAGAAAATCAAACTTGACATTTCGACTTCAGATGAAATCTATGCATCTAGTCACTTGTATGAAAATAAACTTATAAACATGATTCTTGATCTACACAGAGGAGAACAAATCTAGGAAAATACAAATTTTGTGCCAACAATTTTGTGATTAATTTCTTTTTTTTTGAAAATTGCAATTGCCTATACCTTAAAACAGAGGGTCATTTTGTGCAAATTAAGCTTTGAATTATATCTGTAGCAAGTTTCACAGACGTGATAGTTCTCTTTCAGCACTTCAGGTCTGGTTTCACTATTGAAAAGGTTTCCACTGGGATACAAATTTATCATATAAAAGTTTCTTGGCCAATTTGCCTTTTTTTTTTTTTTGTAAATAGTTTTGGGCCATTTTTGTTTGCAATACAGCAGAAGAAACAGATATTTTTTATAATGGTTTCAGACTTTGTTTGCTGTTCCTTAGCAATGAATAAGTCCTCTGGAAATAAAAAGACATAGCAGATTCGTTTGTGCAAGATTGAATATAGTGCTTTTGAAATGTTAGTAAAGTAGTTATTTCTTGCTGTGTGGTATATATAATTTTTTTGAAGTATTGCTGCACATTGCTTTAATTTAGTTCAAATCCCAATCAGGGTTCAATCTGTCCAGTATTATAATGGAGCGTATTGGTCTGAGCTTTCTTCTAGTCTCAAACTGAGATAATATCAGCTCTGAAGGATCTGTGTTCTAAGATATTGTGAACCAAATTCAGACTTGCTATTCTACTTATGTCATGCCCAAATATGACCCATGTGCATGTTACAGTCTTGTATCTAATGGAAGATATGCATTGCAATGATTCCTCAGAGGCTATAATGAGACAAGTTACTAGTCAAGACTAATCCAGACTTGAGGTACATATCTTAAATAGTCATTGCTTCTGTCTAAGCAAATAAAAGAAATTAAGACTCCATGAGATGCAGCTAAATAACGTCTAAGAGTTTTATACTGGTGCATTGCCAATACCAAAATCTAGTCCAAAATCAGTAACAGTGTTTAAATAAAAGGACACTTTCCCCCATGCTATAAATACGGTGTTTTGTCCAGAACGGTTTAAAGTAACGTGTTTGATAACCGTAAAATGAACAGAACATTTGAATATACTGTAAGGAACAATGGCTACACTGGGTTGGGTTAAGGCTAAATCAGTCTAATCTGCTCCATCTCTGATACCAGTAGAGTCAACAGAAAGGACATCTAAAGCATCGCTTTATAGTCACTGGCTCAACTGCTGGGAGACCTAAAAACTAACATTTCACTGAAGTACCTAAGACCCAGAAAGTACCAGAACCAAAAAAAAGTTGTCTAAACTGAATTCCTAAGAAAATCCCGTTTACTGCAAATGTAGTCCAGAATCTACTGTAGCTATCAGCAGCCCAATTCTCATTAACATAAATGAGTCAAATGCTAAATCTCCAGGCAATCGCACGAAAATATAACCCTAGGACAAGGTGTGTGAAAGTTGGGCAGTGCGTAAAGTTTTACTGACTGTATGCAGGTAATACTGTTAACCTAATGTGAATCTAATGAAACATTTGTCTTTCTAATCCCCTCCTCCGAAGGCTTAGGAGTACACTTATCATAGTTGGTTACTTTTGTGTTATTGATCTGGTCCTGCACGTTTGGATGATTCGTGACCGAAGGAAATCGCTATGATCAATGCACCTTTCATGGTTTTTATGGAATGCTGTTAACATTCAATATAATTGGAGTATTGACCTCAATAATGATGAGCTTCCTAAAGTTTCCGATTTTTTAGAAAAGAAAGGATCCTGGGAATTAAGCATGCAAGGTAAGTATAGTTGCCCCTTAAGCAAACATCTGCATTTGGTTAAAGAACTAAGGCACTATACACTAGCCATCAATAAAACTTCAGGTCCTTTGGTGTTAAATACATTGAATAATCCGTGCAGCATGGGACTTTACAGTAAGCAGGATGAGTGGCTAAAAAATACAATAGCACAAAATTACTTATTGCTGTAAAATTAAATACTATAACGAATGTGTCAAAAGTTTAGATAATTTATAAATAGTTCTACGCAGGGAGAAAATAGCATTATATTTGTCCTCTGTAAAAACAACAGGAAAGGGAAGAGAAAATATTTACTTGAATTTGTTAAATACAAGAATAAATTAAATAGAATATGAAGGCAGCTTTTGTTATGATGAAACTTGTTTGATAGTAATCACACACACACTATATCATACAAACGAATATATACATTTGATAAGAGCAGCGAAATCCTGTGGCACCTTATAGACTAACAGACGTTTTGAGCATGACTTTCGTGGTGAATA
>NC_133770.1:208459411-208561218 GCF_003597395.2 Chelonoidis abingdonii
TCCACTTCGTCAGATGCATGTATGTGGAAATTTCCAGGGCAGGTATATATGTGCTAGCAAGCAAGCTAGAAGATAACGAGGTTAGTTCAATCAGGGAGGATGAGGCCTGTTCTAGCAGCTGAGGTGTGAAAACCAAGAGAGGAGAAACTGGTTCTGTAGCTGGCAAGCCATTCACAGTCTTTGTTCAATCCTGATGATGGTGTCAAATTTGCAGATGAACTGAAAGGATAAATGGACACAAATCAGACATTAGGAATGGCAATATACAAAAAGCCTGTAAGCTCATGCTCCAAAACGTCTGTTAGTCTATAAGGGTGCCACAGGATTCTCTGCTGCTTTTACAGATCCAGACTAACACGGCTACTCCTCTGATACTTGACATATTTTATAAGTGCATTTCTGCTTTGTCATTAGCATCAGTCACTACAGGTAAAAACTCAGTGCAGTATTTGTACTTAAATAAAAGATTTGCATTCCCTTCTCTTTTTTCTGAACAAAGACTAATGTAGCAGACCTCAGTACAGTGGTTGTTTCCCCCTTTCTCCCTTTCACTTTAAGTTATTTTGTTAGCAGAATTTGTGTGTGGCAACATTTTATGACCCCACCTCTCACAACCCGTGACATGATGTCTCAGCTATTCATGAACACTTTTGTTATGAATGCATATTTCGAGTGGAGTCTGGTGGGATTAAAAATCGCAAATCCAGACACTTGTAGATCTATGGTAAAATCTGTTGACTTTAATGAGAGCAGCGTTTATGCCAGCATTTTGAAAATCTCATGCATAGCTCTTTGTTTTGCTTTGGAAATTATACACTAAAACTTAGAAAACATACTAGATAAATGCATTGTGTGAAGCATAAAAACTTACTGTGAGAACACTTCTAGTCCAAATATTTTCAGGAATATTTCTTTGTGCTGTTATTCATGACACTATGAACATTTGCTGTCCATAAACATTCTTAGGAATACAAAAATCATCTGAATGCTTCTGAACAAATGAATAAAAAGTATTGCAAATGTTAGTGAGTGGAATCACTGGCTTTTATTCACCAGAATATTCGCAAGAACCATATTAGGTATATTAATGAACACCTGAGATGTCATGCCAGTTTAAGTATAGCAGCCTCATCATAAGAGCAGCGGAAGAAGATAAATTAAACCTGTAATGTCAAATATTTTTTGATTTGTGAAGACCAGTTGAGTTCATTTGACTATAAAAAGCAGAGGTTCTCAAACTGGGGGTCAGGACCCCTCAGGGAGTCGCAAGGTTATTACATGGCAGGTTGTGAGCTGTCAGCCTCCGCCCCAAATCCTACTTTGCCTCCAGCATTTATAATTGTGTTAAATATATTAAAAAGTGTTTTTAATTTGCAAGGGGGGGGTCACATTCAGAGTCTTGCTATGTGAAAGGAGTCACCAGTAAAAAAGTTTGAGAGCCATTGGAAAGCACACCAGACTTGTCTCTAGGAATACAAATGCCCAGGTTAACAAGCTTTTTGAGCATGAGCCAAACTTTATGCACATGAATAGTCTCATTGAAGTTAATGGGGCAAATCACACACCTGAAATTAGGCATATGCTCAAGTACTTAGCAGAATTAATTCTTTAGTCTTTCAATTGAAAAAAACACAAATTGGTATCGCCTTAGATCACAAATGAAAGAGTTTCCTGGTTTCAATTAATGGAGCTTTTTCCACCCAGATATTTTCCCTGTCTTGAAACCACTACATTTGGAAGATTATCTTTGAGAGAGGAAAGTGAGCACACAATAGAAGCTGCTTCACAGAGCACTCGAGGAGCTTCTCACAGAGTGCAGATAGTTGGCCCACTTCCCTTATAACTGAGTGAATCACTTCCATCATGTTACACCTGATTTCAGCTTGAAAAGGTTCTGCACCTGTGTTTCCAGCTTGGCAGTGCCCCTTAACAAGCTATGTCTGGATTTATAATGTATTTGAATGCTAGTAAGCATTCTGTTGTTTTTCCTATGGAAGGTAGTGCTAGTCTTGATAAGAGTGATTAAATAGTCAAGAGGTAAGTTCTGCAATTTCTCCTCATTGACTTTGTAAATCTCTCTTAAGAGATTTAGCTGCCATGATATATTGCCACCCCCTTTTCAATAATTTTAAAGATGAATTGCATCATGGAATGTTGTATCTAAAACTAACTGCTATTGGGAAAGTGAAATCTTTGTGTATATGGGATGATTTTAGTTATACCTATAAAACTAACTGAAGGACATCTGTTGGATTTGTTAGACTGGATAAAATGCATCCTGTGGATGTAAATAAGGATTCTGTGGAATAAAAGTGAAGTAAAATAATGTACCATAATTTTCCCTGCATATATTTGTATGGGCTTTGGAGAAAGTGTACTGACTTGAAAGGTAAATAGAGCTGCATTGCACTGAGGCCGGCTGTCGGAGGCAGTAAGAAAACACTTCTATGTTCCTCAGCTCCAAAACCTAGTCTAATGCTGGCAGTGACTCCAAAGAGGGCAGCAGCTGACCGAAATAGAGCTCAGTTAATGTTGGGGTAAATGCATGTTATACGATGCTAAAGGTTGCATAGCAGTGGCCACTTCCTTGTGAATTTGCCCAGCAGTTCTGGAGGATTAGGGCAGATCTTCAACTGATATAAATGTATCATTAATTTCAGTGGACCTATGACAATTTACCCCCAGTGAGGATCTGCCCCCATTGTTTCTGAGTCAGCACAATGCTTCTGAAAGTCACTTCCGGTAATGTGGAACCTCTTGTTGCTACCCACTCTCTTGGCCTGTGAAAGGTGAAAGGTGCTGTGGTAACATGACCAGAGAATGAAGCCCTCTGTTACCCCACAGAACAAAGAGATGGTGGTAGTGGCAGAGTAGGTTTCCTCTGTGCTGATCTGCCTATATACTTTAACATTGATGTGAAGCTTCCATCTCTAGAAGGGAGAGAGTAGTTCTGTCTCCATGACCCATTTCTCTCAAGATAATGTTTAGTGTCACTTGTGATGGTTTTTGTGATGTTTTTGAGATGATTTTTGAGATGATGGTTTTTGAGATGATTTCTGCAAACTGAAATGAGGCTGCCAGCTTGTTTCACGGACACTACTAACAGCCACCTTGTGGAAAGAATTCTGGGTCACTGCCAATCTGGGCTGGATTCCTACTAGTTATTTTGAAATGATGATCTATGTGCCCCATTATCAGTTCCCAAAGTTGTCCAATTACCCCCAAGGATTTGTTTTCTGCGCGCTATTCCTGGATTACATCTAGCAGTGCAAAACGGAGGGAGTTTCCATTCCCCAGTCGAGAGTTTAAAAGTGTTGACCCAAACTCTCTGTGTATTTGCCATTCATGAAAGGGCTTCATTTACCCATTATGTTTGTATGTTTAGCAGTTTTGATATCTATTTTAGGTATTTATTTTTAGCTAATCTGGTGCCTTTTCACTCCTTTAAAAACTGGGTTTCCCAATCATTATTATCTATTTATCTTGTGGTAGTGTTTAGACATCCTCTTCAGCGATTGCGGCCTGTGGAGGTAGGCGTTTTATATATATATGTCCCTGCCTCAAAGAGCTTACAGTGTAAATCAGGCTCATTTTAATGGGAAATTCATCAATTTGAGCTGAAATCAGTTGTTTCGTTATCATATAACGGTGATAAAATATGCTTCTGAGCAGTGATGCAGGATCAGTCTCAACTTCTGGCCATTCTTGCTTCCTGCGCCACTTCTCACACTACTGGTATGTGTTGCTTGGAAGCAAGTGTGAACAAACTCTGTGATCAGAACGTAAATTCCATCTGAATGCACAAACAAGAAATAAATATAATTAAAATCCCTTAAAAGGAACATTGTCATTTTGTCAGTGTTTATAACCATTATCAGTGGCTGAAAAACGTAACAAAAATACATTGTTTTATTAGTTGCTTTCAGTTCAGATGAAAAAGCAGAATCACTTTTTATTAGGGCTGTCAAGCAATTAAAAAAATTAATTGCAACTAATGATATGATTATAAAAATTAATCGTGATTAATCACACAGTTAATCACTCTGTTAAACAATAATAGAATTCTATTTATATAAATATTTTTGGATATTTTCCACATTTTCAAACATACTGATTTCAATTACAACACAGAATACAAAGTGTACGGTGTACGGTGCTCGGTGTACGGTGCTCATTTTATATTTTTTTGTTATAAATATTTGCACTGTAAAAATAAAAGAAATAGTATTTTTCAATTCACTTAATGCAAGTACTGTAGTGCAATCTCTTTATCATGAGAGTAGAACTTAAATTTATAGTTATGTACAAAAATAATTGCATTCAAAAATAAAACAATGTATAATTTTAGAAACTACAAGTCCACTCTTTTCTACTTCTTGTTCAACCAATTGCTCAGACAAACAAGTTTGGTTACAATTTGCAGGAAATAATGCTGCTCGCTTCTCATTTACAATGTCACCTGAAAGTGAGAACAGGTGTTCACATGGCACTGTTGTAGCCAGCGTCGCAAGGTATTTATGTGCCAGATTCGCTAAAGATTTATATGTCCCTTCATGCTTCAACCACCATTCCAGAGGACATGCATCCATGCCGATGATAATGATTCAAAGCAGTGCAGACCAAGGCATGTTCATTTTCATCATCCAAGGCTATGTCTGCACTTGCAGATGTAGAGCACCGGGAGTTAAACCAGCCCTCAGAGACAGAAGCAGGGAAAGCGCTGCTGTGTGTTCACACTATCACCTGCTAGTGCAGTGGAGTGGCCACATTAACAGCTCTTGCAATGCCACAGAGAGCAGTGCATTGTGGTAGCTATCTCAGTGTGCAAGTGGCTGCAGCGTGCTTTGGAAAGGATTTGCAGTGCCTAATGGGGCTGGCACAGCATCACATGATGCAGGTTTCCCAATCCCATTGTTCCAGGGCATCCTACTAGATTGCCAGCTGCTTTTCAAATGCGGGGGGTGGAGTGTGACAAAGAGTGTATTGTGTGGATGTGGGAAGAGAAACAGTGTGTTTGGAGGGGGGGGCAGAGAGTATGTCAGCATGCTGTCTTATGCTGTCTTGTAAGTTCAGACAGCGGCGAGGGAAAACCCGACATCATCCCCCACCCCCTGCCTCTCTCTCTCACACAGAAACGCCTGCCTCTGCAGCAGGAGCTTTCCACAGTAATGGTTTGCTTTGTGTCCCGGAGCAGATAAGCATGCTGGCTGCAAGAAACGGAGCTTTGAAAGGATATAACCACACGGGGACGGCTTTAGGCCGATTCCCCTGATTCCCCTGAATCGAGCCCCATGCCTAAGAGGGCCCCATGCCCAGCCTCGCTCCCCCAGCCGGAGTGAGGCAATTCCCGCGGCCCCACTCCCCCAGTCAGAGCGCAGCAATCCCCGCAGCCCCGCTTCCCCAGCTGGAGTGAGGCAATCCCCGCAGCCCCGCTCCCCCAGCTGGAGCATGGCAAGCGCCGTGGCCCCACTACCCTGGCCGGAGCGCTGGCCGGAGCGCAGCAATCCCTGTGGCCCTGCCCCCCCGCCCCAGCTGGAGTGTGGCAATCAGAAGTGCTGCCGCCGAAGACTCAGAGCGCCCTCCAGTGAGTACGAGCCCCACGATTCAGGCCGTGCACTTGCTAAAGCCGTCCCTGTATCCACATGCCTGCAGCCGAGTTCAAAACAATGACGAGAATGGCCACTTGACTTCAAAGGATTATGTGATGTTTCCGGAGGCCAATCATAGTGCAGTAATGCAACACTTCATCCACATTGACACCCAGCACTCCAGCCGGGGCACAGAAAGCTCTGTGCTTCTCGCGCAGGTGGATTACCGGGGGCACGCCAGCCGTGGAGTCCAGCTGCTCTAAGTGCCTTGCCAGTGTAGACATCTCAGGAGTTAGGGTGCCTGGGGCTGATTTAATGAACTATAACTTGCAAGTATAGCCAAAGCCTGAGTCAAATGTCGCCAGCAGAAGGTTCATTTTCTTTTTTGGTGGGTCGGGTTCTGTAGTTTCTGCATCGGAGTGTTGCTCTTTTAAAACTTCTGAAAGCATTTTGCACACTCCATCCCTCTCAAATTTTTGGAGGGCACTTCAGATTCTTAAATCATGGGTTGAGTGTTGAAGCTATCTTTAGAAATCTCATATTGGTTTCTTCTTTGCATTTTGTCAAATCTGCAGTGAAAATGTTCTTAAAATGAACGACGTGCTGGGTCATCATCCAAGACTGCTGTAACATGAAATATACGGCAGAATGCAGGTAAAACACAGAGCAAGAGATGTAGAATTTCCCCCCAAGGAGTTCAACCACAAATTTAATTAATGCATTATTTTTTTAGCAAGCATCATCAGCCTGGAAGCATGTCCTCTGGAATGGTGAGCAAAACATAAAGAGGCACACGAATTTTTAGCATATCTGGCATGTAAATACCTTGCAATGCCAGCTACAAAAGTGCCATGTGAACATCTATTCTCTCTTTCAGGTGATATAAATAAGAAGCAAGCAGCATTATCTCCTGTAAATGTAAACAAACTTGTTTCTCTTAGCAATTGGCTGCACAAGAAGTAGGACTGAGTGAACTTGTAGATGCTAAAGTTTTACATTGTTTTGTTTTTGAGTGCAGTTATGTAACAAAAAACAATCTACATTTATAAGTTGCACTTCCATGACAAAGAGATTGCACTACAGTACTTATATGAGGTGAATTGAAAAATACTATTTCTTTTATCATTTTTACAATGCAAATATTCGTAATAAAAATAATATAAAGTGTGCTCTGTATACTTTGTATTCTGTGTTGTAATTTAAATCAATATATATGAAAATGTAGAAAACCTCCAAAATATTGAATACATTTCAATTGGTAGTCTATTTTTTAACCGTATGATTAATTGTGATTAATTTTTTATCACAATTAATTTTTTGAGTTAATCGCATGAGTTAACTGCAATTAATCGACAGCCCTACTTTTTATATTACATCATCAGCCTGGTTAGCAGCAGCAGCATCACTACAATAAAGTGTGCCCAGTATTTGGTTATTTGAATGTCTCAAAAGTAATGAAATGAGGCTTGATCCTGAACCACTGAAATTCATGGGAGCTTTGACTTCAGTGGATATAGGCTCAAGCCCATGATAAACAGATGCCATACTGTTTTCTGTGTTCTGGCTGGCTCTCAGTACTGACACTTGTTGAATCTGGCAGTATACAAAACACAAAAAATATACTCTGTGTTAAAAAGATGTATTTATTTATGTATCTTGTTATGGAATAATAGATTATACTCTCCTAGTGCAAGGAATCAAAAGAGAAGCCTATTAACAAAGACCACAGAATGAAAAGTCAGTTTCGTACCCAAACTGGAGGACAACTGGAAGTAAAATAAACTTGCCTGTAATGGAATAGGTTGACCTAGCTTCCAGAAATGTGTTCTTTGGCAATGATTATGTTGTTGCCAATTTTGCTGAATAGTAGGAAAAAAGGCATGAAAAACATTTCAAAATATCTGTTAACATTAGCAGGATCTAGGATGTACAATTACTCTGTCTCTTGTTTTTGTTTTGATTTTTGCTTGCAGATCCTTTTCACAATTACTTTCTGGCTGCTGCTTAGGCAACACCTCACAGAGCGGAAAGTCCTTCAGCTAAAAGAAGCTACTTTAGCTGAGGTCAAAGTTGAAGATGAAGAAAATGAAGAAAAAGGTAAAAGTATATCAAGTTTGACTGCTTCAATCAATGTAGGAGGTTAGGGTTACTTCTTTTCTTATTGCTAAAATATTTGGAAAGTTGCATCCGTTATTGACTAAGGGCTAAACAATATGCTGCTAAATCCATGCACTACAAATTTCTCAGGGGACATAATAAAATAGCTTTGAGCTTGATAACATCAAACAAAATATATAAATTCTCTTTACAGTTGAACTACAGTAAACGATATGACAAAATAAATAACTTGAATGGGAAATACAGGAAAAACTTTCTATAGACGCACATCCACCACCACTTCCACCACCACACATGTGCTACCTCCCCCCCCCAAAAATAAAATAAAATCATCGTACACAAAATATAACCATAAAAGGAGAAGGGCCTACATAGAAAATGTCCATCAGTGATTTCAGTGGGAGCTGCACTTGTGTAACCAGTAGCAGAATTTGGCCTATAGGTTTCAGTGTGGTGTAGTTATTCTTGTTTTAAACTGATTTAAATCAGATCAGAATCAGGCCTGGGATGTGATGGTAGAGCCGTGAGTCACCCCCTGAAACTGCCAGGCATTATTTACATGTGCAGAAGCCTTTTGATGGGCTCCACTTCGCACCCTACATGCATAGCAAGACTAGGAACCGGGTTTTCTTCTTACTGCTCCCATTAATGGGACAGCAGTAACTTGCCTTTTTTTTCATGGTTTGGTCACAGTAGAGCAAGAGGGAGGGATAGTCATTCTTTTGAAATGCGGCGTTTAACTCCCACCTGGTATCACAAATCTATATGTTTTTTTAAGGTTTGTTGGTTGATTGGTTTTAAACAGGAACCTCTGCTTTGAATTTCAAAGCTGTCTAATGCTTGTGTTTTTGGTGAAAACCACAGTATTCTCTTAGGAATTTATGTCTCTGGATGTCAGCGATAAGTTGTTTTTTTTCTTCCAGTTTAACAATGTTTTTTGCCTACAAATGTAGGCATTACAGTAGATATTGCTTTGACTATCATCCAATACATAGCCTTCAGGCCATGGTTATCCACTATGTCTGAGTTCAGCTTGGGCAAAGTGGGGAGCGATGATAACAAGGAATTCGTGTCTTCCTTACCTCTTGGCCAGTGGAAGTCCAAGCAAATTAAGCTACAGTCCTTATGCCAGTGAAGGATCGTGGAGCTCTGCCACAGCATTCCTTCTCCTGACCCATCCCACCTTCCAGAATGCCTCTGAAAAGTCTTTTCACCTATGGTGGTGGTGGGCACTAGTGGCTTACAAGGTGACGTAAAGTTCACCTATGTGAGGGAATACTCTATTGGCTATCTCCAGCTGTTTTAAAGACACTTTGTGCTGCTTACCCAGCACAAAGTGACCTTAGTGGACCAGATAATCTGGCCCTCAGATTTTTGAAAGGGGGGTAAAAGTAATTACATTTACCAACTAGAAACCTAGGCTTTTAAGTGTGTGGTCTTGGAGACACTACTGTCAATGTGTGGAGGAGAAAATAACATGTTTTAGAAGGAAATGCATGGCTAATATTCTCTGGAGCCTTCTGGTGAATCTTCTCCCTCAATCAGAAGCAGAGATTATAAAGTCAATTCAGATATGCGTCTAACTGTACCCTTGCTAAATTTCTGCATAAGCTTCCATGTCCTGCATAAAGCTTTTATTCTTTACCTCATTTACAATTACAAGGAAAGATCCTATAAAAATAGGTTGGGGGTGGTGCAACTTCACTTATGTCTTTGCAGAAGAGGAATTGCAAGACGAGGAAGTGACAGAGGAAGCAGATGAAGAAGATGAGGATGAACAGGACATTATGAAAGTCCTCGGAAACTTGGTGATGGCTATGTTCATTAAGTACTGGATTTATGTCTGTGGAGGAATGTTCTTCTTCGTCAGCTTTGAGGGTAGAATTGTCATGTACAAAATCATCTATATGATGCTCTTCCTCTTCTGTGTGGCCCTGTACCAGGTAAATGAGAGCAATACTAAGCAAAATTCTTCCTTTGGTTGCACTGGGGCCTCCAGTTTGATTTAGCACCAATGTAAGTGAGAACAACGTTTAATAATTTAATCCACTGTGTATTTTTTCCTTTCTCTAGTTCCCAACATCTTAGACCATTTGAAGAGTTTTGATTCTATTAAACCTCAATAGATGGGAGAGAGAAGCAAAGTTTTAAAAGTTGTATTTTGGATAAGCACCCAAACATATGAATGTTTGGCTGAACAAGAAGCCAGATTCTGTGGTGACAGGCACCCTAGAAATAAATTAGGAAAAAATACTAATAATAAACTACTCAAACCCTTTTGGGTCTGCAGAATTGATCTGGATAACTCGTGAGAACAGGTTGTTTCATGAGATTTCTGACTTTTTTTCCTTCCAATCCTGGGTGGAACTTGGAAGAATAGAGATTACATAAACATGAGAGGAAAAATGAAAAAAAGTTAACTTAAATATGGATCAAGTTGGGGTTTGTTTAGAATTTTGGAATCAGAGTCAGCATGGCTGTTTTAGCCAGGCCAATTTAACCATCGCTAACTGAAGTTAGGAACACTAATGATCTTTACATTAGAACTGCACGACTTCATGTTTGATTGCTGATGATGGTCACTTTTCCATTGCTTAGCTGTAGGCCACAAAACGAACAATACTATGATACTACAAAGACTGATTCTCCCTTTGATACATGAACATGTCTCTGATAAGTATCAATGAGAGATGATGTTATGTAAAGAATAAAATAATTGTGTTAGTTTTGGGGGAAGTGTTATATTTTTATAGCCCTCTGCCTGTACAACAATCTAAATAGTTTGGTAGATTCTTTCGCTTTGGTTCTGTTTGCCTTACCGTCTTCAATGGCTGGTTCTCAGGTGCACTATGAATGGTGGAGGCGAATCCTAAAATATTTTTGGATGTCAGTGGTTGTTTACACTATGCTGGTGCTTATCTTCATCTATACATATCAATTTGAATCATTTCCTGGCTTGTGGATGAACATGACAGGGCTAGATGAAAAAAAGTGAGTATTTCCATTTTACTTCGGCTTATTGTGCGCAAGAAGATGGCTAGTGATTTTTTTTTATACTGTTACAAAGGCTTTTTACATAGGTCGGTATGAAACTCCCTATTTTCCTCCCAGATTTTCATAGTGAAAAAGCAGAGATTTTCACCAATATTTGTAAACAATTTGCAAACCTGGTCTCACATTAATTTTGACACAAGAGAAATGGTGATGTTTTGCACCCTTTGATCTCCTTCCTCCTCTTCCTTCTTATAATGGAAAAAACATCCAACCATGACTGGCTTTGGGGGCTCTGCTGCCCCATGCAAAAAGCAAATATCTCCCCCTACAACTCTGCTGTTGCCCATACAAAAATGTCACTGAACATTTTGCTGTCCCTGCTATTTGATTGCCCTAGACGACCACCTCTGTCTAACTAGCAGCCCTAATTTCTGACGAGCCCTAATTCTGACTTCATGATGGACTAGTGGAGGTGTCCTGCAAACCCTTTTTGCTTTTCACTAATCATTCTCCCAAAAGCATAACCCAACCTTAAAAAATAGACCTAAAGGCTGTAACAAAAAACAAAACAAAAAATTACAAATAAACACTGAAAACCCAAAACAAAATCTTCTGAAACAGCTCATATATCCCAAAGCTCCCATCTGATATAGGATCCCAGCTCATATATCCCAAAGCTCCCATCTGATATAGGATCCCAGTAAACTGTTTTGTAGAAGCAGAACAAATCTCTTTTACCGCTTTCCATCGCCTACAATATTGTAACAACCTAGTTGTTGGCTTGGAGCTGGAAAAGCTGGCTCTGAAATACTACACTGAAAACATTTGATATAAGAAAGAAATTAATCTACAAATGTTGCGGCTGTGGTGATTTATTTAATAGTGCTCATTTAGTGTGTCTCATACCTTTAAAGGGTTACATGGCAAGATAAGGTACTGTACATTTGCATTCTTCTTACTTTTTGTTCAGAAAAATGAAAAGATAAAAGATACATAGCAAGTACAGTCTTACTTACTGTACCATTTTGTGACTATCCATCTCATGTAATATTGGAGAAATGTTGCAAAATTCATTTTGAACAGGCGACTTAGTGATTTGTTTTATTTTTCAGACTAGAGGATCTTGGTTTAAAACAGTTTTCTGTGGCTGAGCTGTTCACACGTATCTTTATTCCAACCTCTTTCTTATTGGTGTGTATATTACACCTTCATTACTTCCATGACCGTTTCCTCCAGCTCACTGACTTAAAAGCTGTAACCAGCAAACAGGACAGCGCTATTTACAGGTAAACAAGCAAAGTAAACAAAGCTACTTGTTGTCCATAAGATAGTACTGTTTTCTACTCTTCTCTAACAATTTACTTTGCAGGAAATGCTATTTGCCTTTTTTATGACCCCTGATTAGCGCCCCCTCCTCCTCTCCCCACACACATGCACACACACACACACACACACATTTAGGTTTAGACTTTGGGGTAGATTTTCAAAGCACAAAAGACACTTATGACATCTAATACCCACTGACTTTCAATGGGCATTAGATGCTTAAGTACCACATGTGCTTTTTAAGAATCCTAAAAATAATAGGGAAGATTTTCGAAGTGACTGTTGATTTTGAGTACTCAATATTTGAGTGCCCAACTTGAGACACATTCAAGAGGTCTGAATTTTAGAAAGTGCTGAGCATCTGCCCTGTGAAAATCAGGCCCCTTTATTAAGGTGTCTCAGACTGAGCCCTCAAAAATTAAGGCACTCAAAAATTAAATCACTAGTCACCTTTGAAAATTTTGACCTATATACTGTGCCAGCTCACTAGACTATTAAGCAAGCTCATCAAAATATATAACAGAGTATTGTGATTCTCTCAGCCCCTCCACTTTCAGATATTCAATATTATACACTTACAGATTTTTCTGCACAAAAGCAAATTTGTGATGCCATCCTATTACAATTTGACTGTTATTTTGGGGAAGTAGCAAAGTGCTTTAGATTGTATTTTGATAGGGTAGTGTGTAGTAAAACATTTGCATTCTAAATATAACATGTAGTGATGTGTGACACAATGACATTTTTATGGTCATGAACTTGGGAAGTCTGCATTGTGCCATAAATGAATTATGGAGCAATACCAATTTACACCAGCTGAGAATTTGGCCCAATTTGTTTAATGGTTTGAAATTTAGGAAATAAAGGAATGTCTTTAGTAATCATGATCAGATATCTGGCATACATATGTTTATACCTAAATGTACAGCTTACATATGCAGTAGAATATAGGTATGTTTGTGTTCATATTCAGCATTGCATTTAGAACAAGTTCTACTTTTTAACATGCATGTGCAGAATTCTTGAGTATATATTTTAATTGGACTGTAAAAAATTGTTGATAAATTCCTAACAATCTTTTCTTTATTTGCTTTTCCAAACATCTTTCTCTTTTTCATTCTTTTCTTTTTTTTTTTTAATGTTAGCAAAGTAGTAAATCACATGGTAACTGCAAGGCTCTCTTGAGAGAATTTGTGTGTGAACCTTCTTTTGAACTGCAAATTCCTTTTACAGCAAAAGGTGCATGATACTCAATTAAAAGAACTTTTCTTTGCCATGCAACTGTGCACCTGGATCTGGGCCCAGTTTGATGATTGCATCTGAGCAGTGGTGTTACCTGGCCTGAGGGATTGCCATTTTGGGGGCATAGTACAGCACATGGTATTTTGGGGGCATAGTACAGCATATGGTAACTACACACATTTTACTGTAGATTGAGCACTTTGCACAGTGTTCAATAACAAAGCAGTAGCTTCCAATGTGCGTTCCAAAGGCACAATATGAGAGAATTGCCTGACCCTCGATGCACTCATGCTGCAACAGAGCATGCTTTGCAGCCTCTGTTATAGTTGCCATTGCCCATATGTGGGACAGTGGATATAAAATACTGTCCATCCTCAAATGCTGACATGAAGAAAACCGATGTCATTGCCCAAAGTGAGGGGCCAGTGGTACAAATCGACACTAAGTGCTGCCAGTGTCTTGTTGAAAACAGAACAATCAAAGTTAGAAAGTACTAATATTATAAAAAAAGTAAACAGGAAGGTGACTGTGTGTAGATTTTCATTTTAAGCTAATGCTCTAGGTCTGGGTCTAAGGACCCTGATAGAAGAAGTTGATTTAGTAGCATTTTAGGACTTAGTTTTATTAAAATGGTAAAGAAAGAATCAGGGGCGGCTCTAGATATTTTGCCACCCCAAGCACAGCAGGCAGACTGCCTTCAGAAGCTTGCCTGCGCAGGGTCCGCTGGTCCCGCGGCTTTGGCGGACCTCCCACCAAAGCCACGGGACCAGCGGACCCTCTGCAGGAACGCCTGCAGGAGGTCCACCAAAGCCGCGGGACCAGCGGACCCTCTGCAGGAACGCCTGCAGGAGGTCCGCCGAAGCTGCGGGACCAGCGGACCCTCCGCAGGCAAGCCGCAGAAGGCAGACTGCCTGCCGCCCTCGCTGCGATGGGCAGAGCGCCCCCACTGGCTTGCCGCCCCAAGCACGTGCTTGGCGTGCTGATACCTGGAGCCGCCCCTGGAAAGAATATCTATTGTTACATCATCTTTCGTTCCATGCTAATACAACACAGTTTTTGTGTCATACATCTAGCTGGATTGTGAACAACTGTTACATTAGGAGCTAAAGTTTTTTAAAACTGTTTTCTAAAAGTGACAACATTTCCTTTTTTTTTTACAGTATTTTGAAACCCATAATTGTCACATATCATATTTGTTCTTCATCACTGACTTTCACAGCAAGCCTTTCCTATTTGCAAATCAAAATAAGTTTTCTTCTTTTTACTACAGTAATTAACACAAACAAAGCCTGACATTTGAAAATCCAGCTGTTTTCCTCCTACTTGACACACTGTGTTGTCAGCACCAGGTGTGGAAACAGAATTTTAGCTATCAATTTTGTTCATGGTACATGAAGCAGAATAAGATGCCTCTTGATTTGCCATAGCTACCGATACTGGTCTGGCAGTGCTGTCAGCAGTAAAAACCTGGTTGTGCAGAAAATTAAGATGTTATGATACAGAAAACCTATTAAAAGTAGTTATGTACAATAACAAAGTCTAGCTTTTATAAAGCCATCGAAGCAACGTGCAGTCATTCATTCATTTCATTTTAAAAGATCTAGTGACGTAGCTCCACATTTACTGTGCCTGCTATTTATGGTTGTTTTTTCTACTTCTGTTAATTTTATCTGTGTTGTATCAACTGATAGCTACAGGAAGACAAACCTTTATTTTCAGTATGTGGACAACACTGGAGATTTAGTCATTTTCATAGAGAAACTATTAATTAGATTTTAAGTCCCAGGTCATGAAAACACTTACACATGTGCTTTAATTCCCATGGTAGTCATTAGTCAATGGGATTTAGGAACACATTCAAAGTTAAACCCATTAAACTCTTTCACTGCAAGATTAGTAATAAGTGTTTAGACTTAGAGTCTCCTTGTGACAATACTTGTCTCTGTAACAGGTAACAAAATACATTCATTCCTGTTTAACAGTTTCCTTTTTTCTCTCTCTGACTCATTTCTCCTTTGCCATCGCATGCATTCTTGTGCTTTCATCTCTTACCTCGTAGCCATGCTAAAGTCAATGGCCGTGTTTATCTAATAATAAATAGGTGGGTATACTTCAATGTTTCCTTTCCTTTTCTTAAAAAATGTACTTTAATTTGTTTGCTATTTCTTCAGTTCCTAGAAACAAAAATCACTCATGCTGTGCAGTACTGTGAAATAAGCAAAGAGTCAAAGAAATATGCACAAGTATTTTTCTGAAGAAAAATGAAAGTCTGTGCTTTTGGGTCAGCTTTCTTGTATGCAGAGTAATAGAAGATAGAAGTGTAGGCAAAAATAGAACACCTGTACATTTCAGGACATTAAAACCAGTTAAACCATGTACTGAGTTGAATGCTACAGCATCTAAACCACAAAACTTATTTTATCATCATGCCTTCATAAAATTAGCTTTTTAAATATTTCCATAAGCAAGATTTCTTTCAATTTTTCAAGGATAGGTTTTTTTAAAATTAGGATAAGAAAAAGAGTGGGGTCTTTTTTTGTTACTCCTGAACATAAGCACAAAACCTGGGCAAATACCTCAACAAGTTTTCTGTAAATATTTGCTCAAATGAAAAATTAATGTTCTTATCCTGTGCTTATGTCCCTTTTGTGTGCACTTGCAGTCAATATTTTAGGCTGCGGTTCTCGAAGGAGAATGAGTCTTGGGCACCTGAATCCTTAGGTGCCTTTAAAAATCCCAGCTGTAATGAATGAGTTTGCTGGCAGGAATCGTCACAGCAACAGCAAATTTTAAGAAAGTATTAGGCATTATCCACAGAAAATAAATGCTGAACTTGTAAACTTGAGCATCCATGCCAGTAACACGCATTCAGTCAGAGAACAGAAAAAATGCCATGTGAGCTGTGTCTCCATTCAAAACTAACAGCTTGAATCTTGGATATTGAATACTCTCAATGCATGGCTCAGGAATATTATACAGACCAAGCATTATTAACAAATTATTTGGCAAATGATTCTGAACAAGTGAATTGAAAAAAAAACATAAATTGTTGGCAGAAAATTCACAAAGAGCCTAAGAGGCATTAATGTGGCAAACACATTATTCACTATTAATTATTCACTCAGCTCTAGTAAATATATTAAACGTAGTTAAATGTGGTCCTGATTCAGCAAGGTATTTGAGCATATACCCAACTTTAGGCACCTGAGTAGTACCATTGATCTTAGCAGTCTGAGGGACTATTCAGGCACCTAAAGTTTAGCCATGCTTAAATACCTTGCTGAATTGGGGCCTATATGGGTATATCTATGCTGCAGCTGGGAGCAAGCACCATTAATATCTATTCATACGCTTGCTTATGCTGAAATAAAATATCTTGAAGTTAAGGATTTAGTCAAATGAGATTAATGGGCATCAGATTCCAATCACATTCCATGGTGTTTTTCTTAGTAATCATTTTCATAGCTATACTTTGTAAGTTTATATATGTTTGGGACTGACCCATGTATTAAAGCAATATTATGCACCGTGCCTTTTCTGACTTTCAGTAATTAGCATGCAATTAATTTACTGCTTGAGGATCAATTAGCCACTTTTCCGTAACCTTTCCCTTATTTAAGGCACTTGAACTTGCAGCTTGAAGAAATTGCAAGTCCCAATTATTTGGAAGATGCTTTTGCTTGTTTAACTATTGCATTGACAGCTCATGCTGTGCTGTTCATGTTTTATAAGCAACGTTTTGAAATACATTGTACAGAGTAAATAGGTATTTCTAGATTTACAATTTTCTAATATGCTAGTTAAAAGTTTCAGAGATTGTTATCTAAAATTAATAAAATTGAATAATACGCTAACACTTCATATTGTAAAAAAAGAAATAATACTTTAGCCTATTAAAATTAGTTACCTTAATAAAAAAATACAGTAGATGTTTTATAAAATTCCTGATTATATTATATTTATTACTGTAGCTAAATGGTTAGGGACCTGATCTTGCATACCCTTACTGCCAAACAGAGTGCTACAGGAATAGTCTCATTCAAAAGAAACTATTCATGATAGAGGTCTGTGTCACTATGCTTGGAATTGTGTGCAAGATCTAGCAGTAAGAAAGTAGGGGAGTAATATGTTAATGTCAGAAGCGTCTATGTTAGAGAGGAATCTGAGCTACATGATTCTGATCTATATACAAATTTTCACAGAGTTTTGGGAAGTTTGGATCCAGGTTTGAATCCATTAGAGAGATATGGGCTAGCAGTGCAGTGCCAATCCAGATCCTGATCTGAAAGTCCACAAAGTTCAGGATCTTAAGGTTTTGGTTGCAGTCAGTCTTCAATTTGTATATTATGTAAATACATGTGAAAAGCAAAATGAATTGGTGAGTTTCATATTGGGCTGAAACTTTTTATATCATAGAAGATGAGTGATTATTAATTTTGTCTTCTCTTTTGTAAAAAAGCAAAGATAATAGAAGAGGAAGAGTTTAAATGTCATAATAATTCTCAAAAGATTTAACATTACTATCATTTCTATGTTAAAATACATAATTCGCATGCTGTGTATTTCAGCTTATTTTCTATACTCTTGACTTTGCTAAGTGATTCATTCAGACATGGTTCAGGATTTGAGGTATGACCTCTGCAAGTTTTAGAAAAGAAAGAGACTGTAGGCCTTCCCCAAATTAGATGATATCAGATTTATTGAAGAAGTGACCTTGGAGTTTTTGCTATACTGTTTATGAATCGGGGGGGAAACAACCTTTGAAACTAATATGTTTCTTTGCTACTCAGTTGCATCTTTCCATGTCAAAAAGTTGAAAATGTATTCAAAATATGAATTGTATAGCTTACCTGTGAAAATTCAGTTGCATTACAAAAAGCATGGGAGCATATGCACACTTTTAGCAATTAGTTTTAGCATAGTTATATGGCACACTTTCCATTTTGCTCTGATTTTGTGATTCTTAGTAGAAATGCCCTGTTAATGCCATGATGCATGCTCTTAACATCAGAAGGCTGCTGCAGATGGAGTAGGAGAATGCTTAGCAGTTGTTATGTAGCATGATGTATTTATTATCTCTGATCTTCTTTTATAACCCCTGTTCTCATTTCCCTTTTTCTTTCTGTTTCAATTACTTTGAGCAGCCTCAAGAAAAAAATACCAAACCACCACAATGAGTAAGTCCCCCATGAAGTAATGAAATGCTCGCTCTCTCACAGTGTCATTTCATGCTTCTACATCTTAAACTCTGACCATTTTCTCCATTGGGGAAAATGTCAAGTTTAGGTGTCAAAACCACTCATTATTAACTAATCACTAGAATCCGAGTGAGAAATAATTACTACTACATTTGGACTCAGTTTGCAGTGTTTGTTTGCAGAAAGTACCAGAATCATTAGCATTTCCAGTTCAGTGGCATTTATACATGCATTGTTATTTTTTAAAATTATACTGCTTGAAAATATCGTTCTTGATACCAGTACAGCTCAGTTTGCTGACACCTCATTATTTACCAACAGACTGGTGCACCAAGATGGAAGTCTGCCTGACATAACCATGCTGAATTTAACTGCCAGCAATGTAAAGGAAGAGGATAAAAATCTGGAAGAGCATGGTGATGAAAGAATGGAAGAGAGAGATGGGGAGGGAGAGAAAGGTGGGGATGAAAAAGAGAAAGAGGAGGAAGAGGAAGAGGAGGATGATGAATCTGATATAGAAGAAACTTCCGGTAGGCTTTGGGGCTGTAATGTTGCCCCTTGCTAACTTTATTTAACTTCAGTTGTAGGTGGTTCATCCTTGACAAGCTCATCTTACTTTAGATAACATTATGTTTTCCTTTTAATTTTGCCTAGAGTCTTTGCCAAAATAGTCTGGATTGAGCAGATGGGTCCTTGTTAATTATTCAACATGCTCCAGTCTCTTAGGATGAGAACAGCTACTGTTACCTACAGTATGCTTACAAAATGCAAAAAAACCCTCCGGCTTCTACTAGAAGAAAGCCCTTTACAAAGCCAGTGATGGATGAGGAGATTCCTGAAGCTCATGGAAAGCTCCGTCCATGTGAATTCTTGAAGAAATAATGCTTTTTTCCCCCTTTTGTGTTGTATGCTTTTAAGGTTATTCATTTCAGTAAGTTCTCTGCTTCATTGTTCATGAACAGCTTTAGTGTCACATTTTACAATTTTGAATGAGGAATAGCTAGCTGATTCTAAACGAATATAAAAATGCCCAAGTGTGGTGGTGGGTGAGGTTAAGGCTGTTATCCTGGATATCTTTGGCTAAGACATAAATAATTTCTGTAATATAGTTATTATGAACATGAACCCTGCATGACTTAGATTAGCAAGAGAAATAACGCGTCAGAGACAGGAAACTGAGCGAAGAGTGTTTAGAACAGAGGAAAATCAGATTGTCTGGAAATTGCCTCACATTAATTTGGGCAACTACTGTTACCATTATATGTAGGCCTCTGGAACAGAAATAGAGACTTGCAATGAGACCTGCTCAAAGAAAAATGCCAGTTTATGTGCTTTATGAAGACTACACTCAGTTCATGCAGCACCAGGGGATCAGAAACCACTCATTTCCCTGGCTGGGGGATTCCATCTGCATAGAGGACTCCATGGTGGGCATAGCCCTCACATACCCAGCTCCTGTGCTCTTTCTGTGCAGGCAAGAGTATGATTGGAATATGGAGCACTCTGGCTTATCCCCAGCTGGTGTAAGTTCCCTTGGGAACACTGGCCAGCTGTTGAAAGTTAACCTACGCTAGGGCAGAGCTAAGAATCAGGGAGCAGTAACTGACTCCCTGGAGGCCTCCACTCTGTGCTGCGCTGAATGGATCTTGGCAGCAGCACAGAAAATATCTGTGACTGGATGTGAGGTACTTTTAAGTTGCATACACATATTGTGTGTGTGTATGTGCGCTTGTGTGTGTGCACGCACACCAAAAAGTTATATCATAACGCTGCACCGTTAAGCACTCAAGTGTCTGGAATTGCCAGCATTATTTTAGCAGAGTAATGCATACAGTCTTTGTTGCATGATTAAATTCTATTTCTCAAATAATACAATATTCCATTAAATTTTTTTTACATGTGTAGCATCTTGTGCTATATATTATTGTGGGTATGCCAGATATAGCTCATGACAGTAATTTGCATGCCCTGCTTCATTCACCTGGCACCTTCAAAGTAGTGTTTTCCAGTATGGTAAAAAAAAAAATGGCACAATGTAACATTTATTCTTTGAGAAATAGTAAGTGATCGTGTCATTAAAGACCATCTTAATACATATATATGCATATAAAAACATACCTGCAAGGGATATTTTTTGAAGGAAAAAAGAAGAAAAAAAATCAATAATCTGGCATTATATGGCCAGACACCCAAAAAGGCAGAATTTCACACAAAATATGCACTCAATAGGCAGTTCTTTTTCTTTTTAAATAAAAATAAAGATCGGAAAACTTGACATCATTGTCTAAGGAGCCCTGAAATTCCTTTGCATCTTTGGCCAATGTAGTCAGCCACATCCAATTTTTCATGTTTCCATCTCCAGTACTAACTGTGCAACCATTCTTACTGTATGTTTGGTCCTCATTCGTGTACATTTTACTAACCCACTCTTCAGACTTAATAATTCTCATTTTAAAAAAGTGGTCTCACTCTACCTCTCATCAAATAGCATTGTGAGCTAGTGAGTTTCAGATTGCTAATGCTAGATCCTGCAAAGTGATCTGGCTGGCAAACTCTTTGACAAGAAGCAGTCCAGTTGACTTCAGTGATACGGGCATATGGGTCCACATCCATGGATCAACTTGCAGGATCAGGTCCTAAGACTATATTGTTTTTATAATACATATGTACTGCATCATATATTGGTACCTTATAATGTATTATTACAGTTAATTAAAACTAAATTATTACCAGATAACTTGCATCCAAGAATTTTCAAAGAGCTGGCTGAAGTGCTCACTGGATATTTAATGCTGATTTTCAATAAGTTCTAGAAGACTGGAAGAACGTTAATGTTATGCCAACTTTTAAAAGAGGTAAATGGGATGATCCAGATAATTATATGTCTATCATCCTGACTTAGATCTCTAGAAAGATAATGAAGCAGCTAATATGGGACTCAGTTAATAGAGGAGGGTAATGTAACTAATGCAAATCCACATGGGTTTATGGAAAATAGATCCTTTCAAATTAACTGGATATCTTTTTTTGATGGGATTACAAATTTGGTTGATAAAGGTAATAATGTTGATATAATAGACTTAGACCTCTGTATGGCTTCTGACTTGGTACCACATGACATTTTGATTAAAAAAACTAGAACGATATAATATTAACATGGCACACATTAAATAGAATAAGAAGTGGCTTACTGATAAATGGGGAATTTTCATCAAGCAGGTATGTTTTCAGTGGAGTCTCATACCAGTTGGTTCTTGGGCCTGTGGTAGTTATCATTTTTAACAATGACTTGGAAGAAAACATACAATTCTTACTGATAAAGTTTTCAGATGACACCAAAATTGGGGGAGTATTGTTAATGAAGACAGGTCTCTGCTTCAGATCTAGATCACTGGTAAACTGAGTGCAAGCAAACAATATGCGTTTTAATTCACCAAAATGTATACATCTAGGAACAAAGAACGTTGACCATACTTACAGGATGAGGGACTCTCTAGCAGTGACTCTGAAAAAGACTTAAGGGTCATAGAGGAAATTCAGGTAAACGGGAGCTCCCAGTGTAATGGTGTGGCCAAAAGAATTAACGTGGTCCTTGGCCGCATAAACAATGGAATCTCAAATAAGAGTAGAGAGGTTATCTGTTTTTGGCACTGATGCGACTGCTGCTGAAAAACTGTGTCCCGTTCTAGTGCTTACAGTTCAAGAAGGATGTTAATAAATTGGAGAAGGTTCAGAGAAGAGCCATAAGAATGGTTGAAAGATTAGAAAACATGCCTTACAGTGCTAGACTAAAATAACTTAGTCTATTTAGCTTAACAAACAGAAGGGTAAGGGGTGATTTAATTACAGTCTGTAATCTACATGAAGGAACAAATATTTAATAATGGGCTCTTCAGCCAAGAGGAGAAGGATATTACAGGATCCAATGACTGGAAGTAGTAGCTAAACAAATTTCAGACTGGAAATAAGGCATAATTTTTTAATGGTGAGGGCACTTAACCACTGGAACAATTTACCAAGGGTTGTGGTGGATTCTCCATCAGTGATAATTTTTTAAATCAAGATTGGATGTTTTGCTAAACGATCTGATCTGGGAATTATTTTGGGAAGTTCTATGACTTTTGTTATATGGGTAGTCTGACAAGATAATCAAAGTGATCCCTTCTGGTCTTGGAATCTATGAATTACGCTAGTGCCTAGAGACCAACTCGCGAGGCACTGTGGCAACACAGAATAAGAGAGAATCCTTGTCCCAAAGGTTGTACAGACTAAATAGACAAGACAGTCAAAAGTCCCCGGGAAAGGGATAGAACACACAGGCAGAGAGAAGAGAGTGATGGTTGGCAAACGTCATGTTAGTGCCATCATTTTTTTTGTTTGTTTGTTTTGTTGTTGTTTTGGAATTAAACTCCTTTGTGTGAGGTTTAGTTAGGAGAGTATTTGCTAGCTGGAAAAATAAAGGAAAGGAGAGGGAACATTGAAGGGAGGGGGGACTGTAAGGGGAATAGAGCAATGAAGAAGGAAGGAAGAAAGGAAGGGGAGAGCAGCCTGAAGAGCAGGTGGAGTGAAGTTGAAGTGAAGAGACTAAGGAAGGAGACAGGAAGGAATAGAAGCAAACAGCCAAACAGGACAGGGCAGAGAATGTTCAGAGTGAAAACTGTGGACAGCCTTGTGGTGACATTATTGCTGTCTGACAGGCCCTGTTTTAGCTGCTTCTGTCACCTTCTGTCTCTGTCTGGCTCCTCCCTTCAATTTTTTCCTTTCTTCCCCAAGGATATGGAGCCTAGTGGTGCCCAAGTGAGGGTCACTTCCACATAATGCTGGGCCTCAGGAGCACCGGAAGCTTAACTCTGACTGGCCCCATCTTTCCCCTTTCTTTTCCTGGGTGCCACACTACCTGCTTTAAACTGCTCCTGCTGGCTTACATCTGTGACTGGCTCCTCCCTGCAAATTACATTTGTCAAGATAAATGAGCAAAGTACATCTGTGATGCTACCTCTGTGTTTATCAAGTCCTTCATTTATTGATTAGCAAAATACAGTATTCTCTGATGTAGTGTATTATGAGTATGAAACAGAGCAGTGCTAATGCTAAGTGTACTATGGAGGTAACTAAAATTGTATTTCAAGCAAAACCCTGCAGGGAGGGTTTGCAGACTCTGCAAAATTCTTCAGAAAGCTCTATTACAGTATATTGCTCTTCCCAGAGGCCTATAAACGTCTGTGAGACTTGTGAACATGTTTTTAACCATCTCGGTGGCATATTCAGCTTTTAGAAAGCAGTGTTCGGCCCTATGCTAGCATCAGGCAGGCTTTTCCATTTCCACATTGTGACTCTCAGCAATATAATTTTCAGAGTTGGAATGTGATTCTGCTCAAGGCTGACATAAAGGTTTGCTAGGAAGAAATATCCTCTGTGAATTACTTTCATGTTTACGCTTTTCTGAACAAACTAGAACCATATGCACTAAATATAATCAAACTAAACTGTTTTAGTTCTACAGGATCAATGGGTGGGTTAAGGCAGGGATCCAGGGATTCACAGATCCAGGCCCTGAGTCTGTAGGGGCCAATGGATGCACAGTCAGTGCCACAAGTACTTTTGTAGTGGGTAGCCTTTGATTTGTTGTTGGGGAGGGCCCCATTTAGTCTTAATCCACCATTGAAAGTCAGAGCTGATTTTACTCACCTTAATGTCTCTTGTTTTGGGGCTGAGTGGAAAAAATTCTGTCTTACTATTTTCTATTGAAGAGGGAAGTAACAAAGGAAAAGACAGTTTTTCAGTGACTCCATCGTGTTTGTCTTTACAGATTTAAAGAATAAGTGGCATCTGGTGATTGACCGCCTCACAGTGCTATTCTTGAAATTCCTGGAATATTTTCATAAACTGCAAGTTTTTGTGTGGTGGCTTTTGGAGCTGCATATTATCAAAATTGTTTCTTCATACATCATCTGGGTCACAGTGAAAGAGGCAAGTAAAACCTGTGCTGACAAAATCTTATCCTTCTCTTGATGCTTCTTGGCTCCACAGCAGTGGGCCAAACCTCATTCCAACCTACTTCTTAGGTGCCGGCTTAACTGGGTGTCCATGATCCAGCTGGGCTCTCCAGATGCTGGTGCCTAATCAAACCCTAAAGTCCCATCTTCACTTAAAGTCATCAGTTGGGAATGGGGACCCCTCTCACCCAGAAAACCTCCAGTCCTCTCCACCAATGAAGATACTAGGGTTTTTGTTTAATTTTCTGGGGAACCAAAGTCATACTCCGTCTGTCTTTCTCCCTCCCACCAGCATCCCCTTCAGATGAGAAGGAGAACTCTGGTGAGCATAGAAAATCATTTGTGTGAGTCCCCTACCACAAAAATCAGCCTTTCTACCACCCCCAGCACACCAATGTGTACACTTTGTTGCTGCAAAAAAAGCAGGGCCACAGGTTTGGCCCTTTTTATTTAAAACCATACTTGTAGAGTGGGCATGCCACTGTGTGGGCTAGTGGTGCTAATAGTATTTTGAAGTTAGAATTGTTTTCATCCTAATTGATTGCTACGTTTCCTGCCAGCCACTAACTGCTGTTGAGTTTCAGTGACATCCATGTCTAGCATCACATCAAGAGCTGTTTTAAATTTTTATTTCATTACTTTTCTTAGATCTTGTTTTTGGCCCTTGTTTTGAAGGATTTTTCAATGACGTGTGTGTGTGAGGTATTCTAGGTATAAAAAGGTCACGTTAAGGTGCCTGGTCGTCTGGCTGCTCTGTGTAATTTCTGTTTTGTGTTTTCAGGTGTCTCTGTTTAACTTTGTGTTTTTGATTGCCTGGGCTCTTGCTTTGCCATATGCTCAATTCCGCCCATTGGCATCAAGTGTCTGCACTGTTTGGACATGTGTGATTATCGTCTGCAAAATGTTATATCAGCTCACATCTATTGACCCTAGCACCTTTTCCAGTAACTGTACAATGGTGAGTAGTAGTGCATATTAAGAGTTTAATTGCTAGGTACTTCAGTGAAAGGACAGAGCCAAAGGAAGCATGTGAAGTGTTCAAAGCTGCAGTTCAGCTGATGTGTTTCTGCTGAGCCATCATGATTCCTGCCCCCAGTGGCTCCAAAGAGACTCTAACTAAAGAACTTATCGTTGTTTGCATTTTAGCCTACAGAAAATGAAACTGACATAGGCAGTGAAGAACTGAAGACATCGCTTCTTTACAGCGCACCCATTGATCCTACAGAGTGGGTTGGATTAAGGAAGTCTTATCCCCTGCTTGTATACTTAAGGGTAACTGCTCTACATTTTTCTGCATTTAGACTGACTGTCTCTTACTCCCTGATGAACTTTTCAGTGTCCTTGAAATGGATCATGTGCCACACACAAAATACATCATTCCATGAATTGTTAGCTATGGGCAATGGAGAAAAAAAAAAGTAGTGTATGGGTAGAGGGCAAGTGTCCTGTTATGCATGACTCCTACAGCCCTAACTCAAGAATATTCTATGCAACAATTCAGATAAGATGCACACAGAACCATAGTTGTCTTGCTCTACTATGGATTAAAAGGATAGCAAGAAATTTGTCTGACAAGATTTTAAGAAGTAACAACATGCATCCATTTCAGATATTATAAGATCTAAGATAAATGTTTGATCTGGATAATTGTCTCTGACTGGCAGCACATTTCTTCTGTAATTGTTTTTTTAACACTTTTATTCCTAAGAAACAACTTGGAAAAAATGTTGGATTTTTTGAGGGGAGGTGAGGATGGTGGGAGGGGAAACAGCAATAATCCTATGTCTTTATTCTAGTTTTTGTTTTGTTTAATGCAGGCGGGGTATGTTTTGTTACTTTCATTTGGATTAAACATTTCTTAGTTTTACTCTATGTCGGCACCCGAAGGCGATCCATAGAATTAGAGAGTCTGAAGTCCATTACTTATGATTAAGGATTAAGTGTTCTGCATGGAAAACGGCTGAAAAAATCATGGTTGAGTCACTGCAAACTTAGATTATATCACAGGTTTAATTATCATTTGTGACTCATCCTGAATTTAAAAAAAAACAATCAGTGACTTACTTCACCTACCTGTATGGTACCTTCACTGGTCTTCAGATTTACATTCATTCAACATACAGTGTTCGGATTTGTTGAAGTTAGAACTACACTCTTCTCTAGAGTGTAACTTTCTCAGTGCTGACCCAGCCCAGTTCAGGTTCTCTGCTTCTTATCTTCATGTGATTCCAGCAAGATAAGGCCAAAATATGAGACAAATGCACAGTTTCTGGTCTTCTATCACATAAAAGAGCAGTCTGACAGTACTTAATTGTGCTGCTGTTCCCTCTTGCACCAACAGAGGCAAGGTGAACAGCCCATGTAAAATAGGGTTATGAAAACAACACCAAAAGGACGCTATCAAGCACATCCATTGTTTTGCTGGTGAGAGCAGAAGTCAGTGGCATTGCAGATATTAAAGTATGAATTCAGAAGCTCAGTTATCATGACACCTGCAGTGAAGAAGAGTAGGTCTCTCTACCCCCTCCGGAGGGAGGAACAGAAATTGTGGAATTGGTAAACGCTTGATGCATTTTATTGCTCAAGTAAGCTTCCCATTTTTAAATTAAATCCCAAAACATTTTGTTGTTACAGCAATATAAAACAAGAACATCAACTAGAATATTCATTGATTATGCTTCTCAGAAAAAAATTCCAACTCCTCATATTTCAGTTTTGATTGTATCTTCTTTGCATTGCTTCTTTTGTAGAATAACTTACTGATGCTGGCTATTCTGGCCTTTGAAGTTACAATTTACCGGCATCAGGAGTACTATAGATGTCGAAATAATCTTACTGCACCTGTGACTAAAACCATTTTCCATGACATTACAAGATTACATTTGGATGATGGACTTGTAAACTGTGCCAAGTATTTCATAAACTACTTCTTCTACAAGTTTGGGTTGGAGGTAAATAACATATTCATGTGGTTAAGACAATGATTCCCAACCTTGTGTTTTGTTTTGTTGGTCGTTTTGTTTCGTTGGTTAGAAATGTACTGACAACATGCTGCTTCCTCATCCGCTACTCTCGCCAGGGCTAGAGTTGTCTAGGCACAGTTACCACCATCTCTTCCCCCTCTCCATCTTCCCCACTGCATGCTTTTTCTCTTGTTTTTCTCTCTTTTCTTTTCAATATACTTTGTTTCTCATTCCTGTGCTCTGTTTCTAATTCACCAAAAGGGAAGACTGTGTGTTATTCAGGGAAGGATTGGCAAGGGGCATCCACTGATGTCACCTACAATTGACTTGAGTACCATGAGAGCAGAGAAGAAAAGCTGCAGCTGGCAGGCTACCATTTATGGCTAAGTACATATTAGCTGTTCTTGCTCCTGCTGCACTCAGGTCTGTTGCAGGAGCTGGGAAAAGAAATAAGTCCCTCTTTATTTTAGTATTATTTATATTATGGTAGATCCAAGAAGCTTGGTCCCCCACTGTGCTTCTTGGCTTCAAGAGCTTACTACTTAAATAGACAAGACAGACAAAGCATGGGCAGGGAAAGATACAGACAGGGGAAGTGATTTTCCCAAGGTCATGTGGCAAGTCAGTGGCAGATCTGAGTCCCAGGCCAATGCTGTATTCCATGTATGATGTTGCTCTGCTTTGCCAGCAGCAGCATGGGCAAAGTGGTAGGGCAGATTTGAGGTTAGACCATGCTCCATGCTCTTTCTGTATCTCTTGTTCGACCTGCATCTCTGTCTAACTTCCACCATCCCTCTGCCCTCTCTCTCCTCCTAGTCTGGCACCAACTCATACAGACAAAACAAAATTTAATCCATCTTGAAACTAAAGTAATGCTGAGTAAATACCTCATAAAACACTTACAAGTATTTGTTTGAACAGAACAGTGAATTTGCTTCAGCTATGTTCATACACCTTTTGTGTTCAATTTTCATTAATATTCAAATTAAGAAAATTAGCATAGTGGCAAGAAAGTTTGTGTAAAAGGCAGGCTTTCAGCTCAAGTACATAAATATTTGCAGTGGAAACCCAATTATAAGTTACTGTATGCTTATGAGTCTAATCAGAACTAACCAACATCTCTCTCAAATTCCAAATAATCAATGTAATAATGGTTAACAAGCCATCCTTGAGAGCAATTTACTAAAATTAGTTAGCCACAAAAATTGAGACCATCGCTGTGTGTGAGCAGTTCCTGGAGAGAGAAATGATGAAATTCATTGACTAAATGATTCACTATGAATTATTCACTGAGTTCTAAAACAAGTCTTGCATCACAGCATCGCCTAAAGGCACTGTTTTAAGTGCAACCAGAGAGTAGAAACTACCCTGGGAAAAAGAGCTTAAAAATAACACTGAAATAAACCACTTCAGAACAATTGAGCTGTTTGTCTGTAGTAAACAAAAGTGACATTGTCTGAATGCTTATTCTTTTTATGTGGTTCCCACCTGAGGATGCCCTCCAGTTATTATTTTTCTTTATGGGTTCATTCTTCTAACATCTGTAAGTAGTATCAAAATATACGTCTAAGTGACATACTTTGCTTGGCAACAATTAAGCATTTCCAATCTAGGCTATCCATGACAATGTTCTGGCCATTTTATATCTTTTTAGTAGCATGAAATGGAAACTTGCTTTACAGTTGTATTGAGATAGTCAGTGTTGATAGAAAATTACACTAAGTGTGGGGTGCTGGAGGACTATTAACCGTGTCAGAGGTTTAGTATGTGAAGAGCTATACTCAGCTACATCAAGTTTCCAAGAATCAGATTGAAAGGTTAATTTATTATATCTGCCCTGACCATCTCAGGGATTGTAAATGCTGCATATGTTTCTTTACTTTTTCCACAGACCTGTTTCCTACTGTCAGTTAATGTAATTGGTCAACGAATGGATTTCTTTGCCATGATTCATGCCTTCTGGTTAATTGCTGTATTATATCGACGTAGAAGAAAAGCTATTGCAGAGATTTGGCCAAAGTACTGCTGTTTTCTGGCATGTACCATTATATTTCAGTACTTCATTTGTATTGGTATTCCACCTGCTCCTTGTAAAGGTAGGGTCACTTACCTTTTAAGGCCATTTGCTGTTACAGGAAACTGCTGGAAAATTGACAGATTTTTTTTTTAAAATGAAAGTAATTGTTATAAACTATTGATTACATTTTTGCATGCTTCCGTTTATTGTAGACTATCCATGGAGAAGCCCTAATGCCAACTTCAACTCCAACATCATAAAGTGGTTATACTTTCCAGACTTCATTGAAAGACCAAATCCTGTTTTTCTTGTCTGTAAGTATTTTAACACAGAGCTGTGAAAATTGTTTACTTTTCTTTGGTTTCAAATCATGCAAAAGTATATTACAAAGCTTTATTTGTTTTGAAGAAGCAACTTGGCATATTCTACAGGGCATTATTATTATATTTAAATACTTACCGTAGCACCTAGAGACCCTATTCATGGACCAAGACCCCATTGCACTAGGCAATATACCAACACAGTACATTGAACAGTAATTGTGTTTTTATAAAATCAGTGCATTTAAATGTTCAGTAATTTATGCAACTGGTACATTTTTGTTTAATAAAGCTGGACAAAAAGTGTTGAATTCTGTTTCCTCCCTTTAATCTCCTTCTCAGAAAAAAATCATGGAAGTGAAATAATCAGGTGAAAATGAAATGTAGTAATAAATGTCAAATTTGCATTACAGTGCATTGTAGATAATGCAGTCTTACGGGGATCATTGTAAGAACTACTGTGCTGTGATTAGATTATAGCATATCACCGATAGCATTCAGCATTACACAATAGATCTGAATTAATGGCTGAAATTCTTACAGTGAAATCTTCATTTTTCCAGATGATTTCATGTTGCTGCTCTGTGCATCCTTACAAAGACAAATGTTTGAGGATGAAAATAAGGCTGCTGTGCGAATCATGGCTGGGGACAATGTGGAAATTTGCATGAACCTTGATGCAGCGTCATTTAGCCAGCACAACCCTGTTCCTGACTTCATTCACTGCCGGTAATGCTGGGTCTGGAATATTTTGAAATTACAATGTATCTTCTTTTTAAAGTTCTCCATTTTGAAGGTATCTATAATATAAGAGTGTTGGAATTCTGGCTTCCAACTCTATTGAGATCGGTCTTAAATTTTTCCATTTTACAACATACATCTTGTGTAGCAGTAAGTTATTTATCTTCCATAAGAAATAGCTGGAAAGGGCATATAGTATTACCTAGAAGGCTCTTTCCAGCACTGGTGAGCATGTTTCTGAGTATCTCGGTGTAGATGGCCCACTGACAACCTTGGTGGTGCCATGCGGAAGGTACAGATCAACAACATGGCAGTTGGAATTCAAGGAGGGATTGTGCCTGAAGAGACAAAATCTTTCCCTGGGTTTCCTGGCGGGTACAGGGTGGTGCACCTGATCTATTCCTTGTCTTCTCTGCTCCATGCACTTGTGCGAGACCGAGTTAGGCCCTGTCTATGTGTGTCTTTAATACCACAAATGTATTTATCAGTTAATTACATCTTGCAGCTTTGCTCCAAATTGAAGAAGATCGTACACTATTTAAACAAACAAAAATCTTCTCTGGAAGAGATGATTCTTCACCCAACCCAAATAAGGGCAAAGGGGACATTAAGCTGTCTCATATGGAGAGCTGAGGTACTTCCCCGGCATGACACCTCCTTCCCACCCAGGGACTTTGGAGGTCTGTTGGGGTGGTGTGAGATAAAAGAAGGGGTGGAGCCAGAAACACACTGCTCCAGCCAATCTTTGGCACATGGAGCAGCTCTTATGTAACTATTCCAGCTGTCGAAAATTAGAGCAGCTCATAATACTGGAGCCATCTTCTCCCTGCTCCTCAGCTGCTGTGTATGTAAGCTCAGCATAGCTGGCCATCTAGCCTTCTGCATTTCTGAAGGGTTGGTGCAATATTTACAAGAAAAACTATGGGAGAAACTTCATTAGCATCTATGTTTTGCCCCCTGGATGTTTGTTGTGACTCAGAAAGCATGTTATCAGCAGATAGCTGAAAAGGAGCAGAGTCAAAAGCTGTCTTTTATTGAAAAACTGTTATTATTTCATCAGACACTCATTGTAATTGCAATCCCTTCATAAAATCTTTAAATGGATCCTATTGTTTCTATTGGAAACTGTGGCCAAAGCCATGAATAGCTTTAAAGATGAACTCACTGAAATGCATTCAGCTGACATGCTTATTTGGAGATTATAGCACTTTATGCACTCTGCTGCCATTGAGAACAGGCAGCTGCTAACAGGATGAGGCCTGGTGCCACCATCTCCCTACAAGATATTGCACCAAGTGGAGATGATTTCCTGGAGTCTTATCAGCAACCAGAAATACCTACAGAAAGTATCTGCCACAGTGGGGCTTAATTGGGAGGAATGAAGGGAAGGGAGTGGCGTTGGCTCCAATACTACACGAAGAGTATTAAATTCCACTTGTTGCCACAGCTGCCACATCTACTGTAGCTCTGAGCTAATATCTGAGGAGGGTGCACAGAAAATGAAGATTATTCCAAGCTGTCATTGAGTCAGAGGTTCTAGGCAAAAGCATCACTGGCAAGAAAGCCAGGGGACAGTGAGAATATGTTGTAATTTTCTTGATTTAGTTCAGAAAAATCGCTGTGACAAATGTCAGTGAGTCTGCATTTAAAAGTTCTCTTCAGAAATAAAAGGGCTAAAACTCACTTTGCTTTTTAAATGACCTCGCTTTTTTTTTTAATATCCACAGGAGCCTGATGGACATGCAGATCACTCCATGGAGTAACTGCCCAATTACATCCTTTCCCCTCACAAAATCAGCCCTTTGCATCAAGCGCTTTCAAATAAATTTCATTTTAGGTTTTTTAGGAACAGCTGTTTTTAGCAGATTTTTTAAAAGTCCTGATCGACTTATTTTTATCTAAATCCAGAATAACTTTTAGAATTCCCAGAAATATGGTAGAAATTGTCTGCTGGCCAAATGTGAAGCACCTGCAGCACAAAGAGTATTCTCTGAAGATTTTTGGTTAAGAGGCAAAATGAGGCTTTCATTGGGAAGTAACCTCAACCTTAGCTGGACTGCTGCCTTTCCATAAACTTTAAGACCAAATTCTCCCTTTTGATTCATATGTAAAATTACTTGAAGTCCTAGATTGTTCTATGTATATTCAAAGGTGGTATTTTGGATGTGATGAGAAAATAGACTCTTATATGGGTAACTAACAGTATACAGACTTTTCATAAAAGTCTCATGTTTATGGGCTGGCAATGTTGTCGCTGGAAAGTATTGGATATGAAAAAAAGAAAATCCAGAGAAGCAATCTGTTTAATTGTGTTAGGGGTGAACACACACGTTTGTGACTATACTTGTTCTGGTTAAGCATGGAAATTTATGTGCCTTATATATTTAATGCATTTATGTTGCGTAGATCTGTTGTGTAGAGACATGTTATGGAGAAAATAAAATGAAAAATAAGGCAGAAAAAACAGCAAGAAAAATAAACTTGTTAGAAAACTCAAGGACCAAATAAGCAACAGCAATCTAATGACTTCCGCGTTGGTTACTATATTTTACCAGAGTATACACTATATGGAAACTCTGAGACTAAAATATCAACTGTTTTAGCCATATTTAGAGATTCTGAGTTTTGAATTGTTCATAGACTGGAGTAACAGCACGTTAGTTGGACTGAGAAAACTCTTGCATATGTATAATAGAGCCAAGCGTTTTGAGAGGGCTTCAGGTAACCTTGACCCATATCTATTGGCTATGTCTCATCATAGTTTGCAAGAACGAGGGGCATATCTTCCTTTAATCTAAAGTGAGCTAGTGCCTGGTTTTCAGAAGTGTTGAATGTAGCAGTTCCCATTGACTTGCTGAAGAGCAGAATGAGGAGATCCTTTTTACTAATATCATTGAGAAATTAGAAGAAGCCTTAAAACTAAACAAACTAGATTTACTTAAATCAATCATAGTCAAAGAAGTGACTGTAAAAATAATAATATCATGCCAGTTTTTCTCCCTATAAGATTTCCATATAAAATTTGCTCAGTTCACAAGTGAGGGAGATGACTTTTCTAGCTGTCAGTATTGCAAATTCACTCTGAGATCTAAAGATCAAGCTGTGTTCTTCTTCACTGATGTGGCATCACTACTAATAAAGATTCTGAACTGAAATTTAACTGTGTCAGGGTTCTGCCCCCCCCGACACTCTGAACTCTGGGGTACAGATGTGGGGACCCACATGAAAACCCCCTAAGCTTATGTTTTAGCAGTTTAGGTTAAAACTTCCCCAAGGCACAAATTCCTTTCCTTGTCCTTGGATGGTATTGCTGTTACCACCAAGAGATTTACACAAAAATTCATGGAAGGGTCACTTTGAATCCTATCCCCCCAAAATATTCCCCCAAGCCCCTTCACCCCCTTTCCTGGGGAGGTTTGAGAATAATATCACTGCTCTACAGCCAAAATGCTTCTGAAATAAATGTAGTCAAACTTTACTAATTCTGGATCACTGAGAATGAAAATGATGCTTAAAATTGTTGATTGACTCTAGTCTAGCTGTTGAGCTCCAGACTATAGCAGTGGAATCTCCTGGCAGGTGATGTTAGGGTTTCCATGTTCCATGACCGTCAAAAGGATCTTGTCCCATTCTTCTTCATGGAAGGTGATCTTGTAGCCTGCAACAACATCGATGGTGTGATGGCAGCCTCCACATCGTTCACGATCCAGATTGAGTTTTGGGCACTTGTTCATTGATTCATCGAAGAAGTCTCTAAAAAGCGTTTTGCTGCATTAATGGCAATGTTTTGTCATCAATTCCAGTTGGTCACTGCAGTCCATATGAAGGAAACTATGACAACATGAAACAACTTTTGAGGTGCATAAACTATGACCAACATCAGTGGCAGCTTTGTGGGGCGATTTGAGAGGTGTTGCCTCGTCTTGGTCTGGTCAGATGGATACACAAATACTGCTGTTTCTCTGTGAATGAGGTGTCGTAGCAAGAGATTCCCACTACATCAAGTATCAGAGGGTAGCCGTGTTAGTCTGGATCTGTAAAAGCAGCAGAGAATCCTGTGGCACCTATGACTAAACAGAACGTTTGGACATGAGCTTTCGTGGGTGAATACCCTCTTCGCACATGGCTTGACAAAGTGGGTATTCACCCACGAAAGCTCATGCTCCAAAAATCTGTTAGTCTATAAGTGCCACAGGATTCTCTGCTGCCACTACATCAAGAAAGATTGGCCACACGAACAGTCATTGGAGCCTGGGAGGAAAAGTATTTTAGCATCCACCACTTGTTGAATCAAGGAAGATTTGTTACACTCTTACACATCAAGCTGGTCTGATGAAGAACTTTGTCAAGTGCCATTGACAAAACACAGACAGTTCAAGTACCTCCGTGGAAAATTCAAGCTAAGTGAAGCTAAGATAAAGGCAGCTTTGTTGGTCCTCAGATTCGTGAACTTCTTGCGAGATATGCATTTGACCATGCACTGCGTGCAAGGAAAAGACGGCATGGAAAGCCTTCCAGTTAGTGGCAATAAATTTCTCGAAAACGACAAGGCAGACAACTACAGGTTGTTGGTGAAACCTTCTCAAGGCATACAAAACCTGGTTGCAACATGTCACTAAAGATACATTTTGCCACTATCTAGATTTTTCCACCGAACTGCGGACCATGGCCGATGAGCACGGCGACGAGCGATTTTCACTAGAACATTGCAAACAATGGAGAAGAAATGCTATCTGGGCAATGGAGCGATCAATGGCTTGCAGATACAATTGCTGGACCAGTGACAAAGAATGCTCCATTAATTGAATACAAGAAGACAATCCAAGAGTGCCGAGTAGCCACTGAATAGGACTAACTATGTACATATAGTTTTTTGGCCTTTTGTTTCATAATAAATTTTATTTATCATAAGCCTATATTGCTGATTTTAAAGTGTTGACATAAACAGGAACAGCGTGAATATCTATCATGTAAAGCACCTATAAACACATGAAGACCTCGGTTTACATTTATGATTAAACTCTAACCATCATAAGACATAAAATGTAAAAACTTAAATATTCTTAGAAACAGTAGCAATCGGTTGTTTTAATTGTCATATTTGAATTCAGCGCATCAAAATACATAATAAATACCACATTTTATCTCTGAAGCAGACGACTTCTCAAAAATTGTAGACCAGTGTATACCAACCAATTGCTTTATCAGTGTAAGCACAGACCCAGACCCTTTGTCTTCAGGACACTGAAATCAATCAGGTTCTTAAAAGAAGAACTGTATTTAGAAAGAAAGAAATATTAAAGAATCACACCTGCAAAATCAGGATAGAAGATAACTTTACAGGGTAAATAAAAGATTTAAAACACAGAGGATTCCCCTCTGGGCTCAGCTTCACAGTTGCAAAAAACAGAAATAAAACTATCTCTGTAGCATAGAAAAATTCACAGGCTAAAACAAAAGATAACCTAATGCATTTCCTTGCCCTACTTACAATTTCTGTAATTTTAGATGGATTATTCCAGGTATGTTTTCAGGAGATGTTGTACCTGCTGGCTTCTCTCTCCATCCAGAGAGGGAACAAACAAAGAGAGCTACAACAAATCCTTCCCCTCCTCCCCCAGATTTGAAAGCATCTTCTTTCCTCATTGGTCCTTCTGGTTAGTGTCAACTAGGCTATTTGAACTGTTTAACCCCTTACAGGTAAAGTAGTCCAGTACAGCTGCCAAGGAGGGATTTTATGCTACTACATACTTAAAGGTTGCTACCCTTCCACTTATATTTATGACAAGCTGACAATTTATTCTGAAGCATAACAGAGTCCAGCTCATATTCCTTATAGCTACATTAAACTTGCCATGCTAACTGGAAGTTTTTCAATCTTTTCTAAAGCCTCTTGGCTGACTCCCTAGATACATTCTCTTCTTCCCTCTTTCTGGGTAAGTGTACCTCTAAGGGAAGGAGAGCATCATGGTGGATTGGTTCAGCATGAGCTATCTATTAATAACAAGAATAGTAATGGTCTCTGCCAAGTGGAGCTTGGACCTCTGTGTGTTTCAGGACATTAATTATAATCTGGGATACCTATTTGAATAGCTTAGTTTTGCTGATAGAGTGGAGTTATCTCCTTCCTGCTCATGATCATTTGAGTCTAAGACTCTGGAGACATGATATATTTTCATGGGAACCTATCTCTGATTCTTGGAGAAAAAAACATTCATGACAGAGTGTTGGGCCCTGTGGTCCAACCACCTTTGATTTAGAAACTAAATCTGTGATTGCAGTGCGTTCCTAGAAATACCCTATATAACTGCATTGAATGTTTGATCCTGTTCTTCAGCCTGGAATACTTACACTGACCGTGTGGAGATTGAGCAAGGCAGATACACTGCTGAAAGTTTTTCCAAGGAGTTTAGTGACTGGGTCATGCTCAGGGGCACTCAACTTCTATCCCTGATTCCCAGATTTGACATACTTTCCCCCATTCAAATTCCAAAAGAGGTTGAATGTGCATTCCTGTTCCCATGTTCTGTAATGGACCTGTGCTTGAATTTTCACATGCTCACTGAGTCCAATTCAAAACTCGGGGGAATTTTATGTTAATTAGCCTTTTGTTTACCTGTGCTGTGTCCCAGTCCTTCTTTGCTGTATCAGAGAAAGTGTCTTTTTGCGTGCAAAGCAAGTTCTGGAATTGTACTGATCTCTCACTCAGAGTTTTATAAAAGTCAATAGTTTCTGTCTTTCTAAAGGTTGTAACAATAGACAGAAAGCCATCAAGAGTTCAATATCATTACATGATGCCATTTTTACAATCACTTCTCTTACTATGACTGATTTGTTCAAGACTGTATTCCATTAACCAAATGACTACATGCAAAATTATTAAATTCCATTCTGCAGTAGCCAATTTTAGTGATTCAAAGTGCAGAAGCATCTGCTTCTGAAATTTATAAGGTGGCCACCTGTTCATTTCCTCATAACTTCCTCTTGCACTACGAGATGGATCTGTACTTGTTTATTAATGTTTCTTTGCCATTAGATTCTCCAAGAGTAGTTATATATAAGAAGTTCCTTCTCCCCCGCTCTGCCAAAGGCCCAACTTGTGATATTTGCTAATTGTAAGTGTGGCTGGGTGGAATAGTAGGAGGAGGACATACAACAAGGGAAGATTACTCACCAGTAATTATGTTTGTTATAGTCTCTTTCCCCATGCCACATCTCTCCTGCTCCCCTCAAGAAGTGCTGCTTGGTGTAGTTTTCCTTTGATCTTATTATATGTGTCTTTCTTCTGGAAGTCTTGGGTTTCACTGATCTTTTGTCTTCATGCTTCTGGTTGGTAAAGCCACAGGCTTCCTGTTATTGGATTTGCTGTTTAGAAAGGAAGAAGAGAGGACTAGGGAAAAGAGAATTGCTGTTGAGTAATTTTCCCTTAATTCCCTTACTTTGTAAGTGTGGGACCAGATTATGCCTAAGGTATCAGTATGTGTTTATTTTCTTGAATCCAGAAATGTGTTAGTTGCCCTATAGAACAAATAGCAGACACAGTCCCTGCCCCAAGGAGCTTGCACTCTACATTAGATTTTACAATCTAAATTAAAACTATATTGACTTGAGTGCCTATGTAAACTAGGGACTTGCACCTGCTTAACACCAGGGCTGAATCTGGCCCAGATCCTCTCTGTTGGGGCACTTTACATTTCAAAGCATTGCATATGAGGTTTTAGTCAAACATCTCTCATTGCTGTCCATGAAGTGTCATATAGCTGAAATTCTACATAGCAATCTGAAGATTTTCTTCTGATTTTTCTCCCCTGAGGAGACACTTGACAGTAACTGTTCCAGTAGGCATTGCTAAAAGGCTTTTACTACAGTATGAACAATCGGAAGAAAGAACTTGTAACCAAACTGATCTCTTAACTTTCCTGTTTCTGGGAAAATACTTGAGATCAACAGTGACAAATGAACCCAAAGGAAGAGATTTTCTGAAAGTCCACATTTCATTCCACCCCCGGATTTCTCAGGGGATGCACAACTAAGCCTGCAGGAAACTACAAGTGAAGAAATTTAAAAAAAACAAAACAAAGCCAAAGAATAAAAAGTAGAGACTTTCTAGAGGCAAAGCCAAGATGGCTTGACAGGAGGATCTCTGTTCCCACTGCTTGTGATGTGCGAAAATCCCAGTTTAGAAAAACTCCTGTGCAAGAACCTAGAAATGGACAGAAAAAAAAAGTATGGAGACATGAAAATATTTTAGCCCCTAACACCAGGACCTAATACCAGCAACTAACACAGAGCTGGCCCTTCTAATGCCTGCAGCCAAGGAGACAACAGCAGGTGAAGCAGCAGACCACTCTGATAGGCAGATATAATGCATTCTTTGGAACCCACATATTCTGACTTAGATTAATGAGAGAGGATCTGCAAATCATCATTACAAACTTCAGCTCAGACTTGCATGAAATAAACATTTGGTTGCTAATAAAAAGGGTTTTAACAACCAGTGCAACTTTGGATTTATAGTCTAAAGCAGGTGGAGACAAGAAAAAAAGAAACTTACTGTACTGATAGAGGAGATGAACTTGAAAAACAGGAGAAGAAAAAATACCATTAAATGTAGGAAAGGCCCTGAAGAGATCTTATGAACTAGGTCCCATTAATTTTCAGGCATATCCTGGAAGAAAACATGGATAATCCAATAAAAAATAAAGCTTATTTTCAGAAGTGCTAATACAGCTAAAGGTAAAGGGAAAATCAATAAATCAGCATATTAATCAGTTAGCACCGCCAGCTGGGCCATTAAAAATCCTGTCAGCATTGCTACCCGGCTAAGGCAGGCTGGTCCCTACCTGTTCTGACACCATGCTGTACCCTGGAAGCGGCCAGCAGCAGGTCCGGCTCCTAGGTGAGGGGGTGGGCACGGGGTCCGCGTGTTGCCCCTGCCCTGAGCACTGGCTCCGCACTCCCACTGGCCGGTTCCCAGCCAATGGGAGCTTGTTGGGGCGTGCCTCTGGATGAGAGCTGTGCGGGGCCATACCTGCTGCTTCCAGGGCGCAACGCAGTCCATGGTGCCAGGACAGGCAGGAAGCCTCCCTTAGCAGCACCACTGCGCCGCTGACCGGGAGCCACCCGAGGTAAGCCTGCGCCCCAATATCCTGCCCCAGCTCTGAGCCCCCCCCACCCGGAGCCCCTTCCTGCACCCCAGTCCCCTCACCCTGGCTCCACCCCAGAGCCTGCACGCCCAGCCCAGCTCTTCTTTTTCTCCTCCTTTGGTGTAAGAATATTAAGGTGCATTGATCTTTTCACATGTTTAAAAATGAGAAAAAAGCATGCATGTGTATGTAATATGTGCTTTATATTGTTATATAGTCTATTTAATCCATGCATAATCTAAATTTTAAAAAGAGATTATTCCAAAACCAGCCTCCTAATCCAAATACCTCCCAAACTCTGTGGGGACGTTTTGCTCCAGAACTGAAATTTGTTGCAAGCCTGGGTCTGAATGAAAACTTCAGATATACCTGAACTTTGGAGATGTATTTCGGCAGCAACACCTCTGGATGACGTTGCTTGTCGGCATTTTGGTGGCAACACGTATTGACATTGCTGCTTGTCGGCAGAATTTCGGCAGATGTTCGTCTGCCACCACAGTCCTCCATGGCTCGTCGTCTGGCGCCTGCCAGATGAAAAAGGTTGGGGACCACTGCCTTAGGTAGTTTGGTATAGAAGGTGTGAACATTCATGTCATGCTCTCCCTGCATGGTTTCCTGGAACAGCAGGTTTCACAGCTTGCATGAGCTGATCCTGAACATGTGGTGCATCTGGAAGCAAAATATTCCAGTGAGGGAAACTAAGAATTTATTGGTTTGGAAATGGTTAGCTATACCTACCTACTTCTCCCTACAGCCTTTTGCACATTTTCTAATGTGTAGTCTCTGTTCTCCTTGTAAGTAAATATTAAGTCAAGATTTTTAAAGAATCTGGAAACACTGCATTGTTCCTCCTTTCTCCCAATCAAGACAGATTTCGGATAGTCCTGCCTTGGCAAAGGTTTCAGTAAATTGTAACACACTGGCATTTTGCAGAAAACACCTCCCAAAACCTCTTACAGTTGATCTGCATTGAAAAAAGATATTTTTAGCAGCTGACTTTGAAAATGAGGCCTCTCACCGGACTGAATTCCCTAGAAATCATCAATAAGTATAGAATTGTTTGCAATGAGGTAATGTAGGTGGGTTTTACAAATAGATTTGCTGAACAGTTACCCAAACTTCTTCAGCGATAAATTGAAACAGTCTTTTACATACATACAACATTGCCACATAAATCACAGCATCATGAAGTTTGTAAAGAATGTATTTTCCATCCTTTTATGACAAAGGACTTGATCCTGTAAGGTGCTGAGCATTCTGCCACTGTTGCATCAAGCACTTAAGTTTGAATCAAGCACATGATGGGAGTAGTTACATTGACTTTAGAATTGAAATTAAGCAGGTTTGTAAGAGCTTTGCTGAGTCAAGATCAGAGTGCTCCACACTTTGTAGGGTCAAGCCAGTAGTCTGTAGGATGTGTAGGAGGATGATCAGAAAAAGTTTAATAATTTTTTTCTTCTTTTCTGTCTTCTTGTTACAGATCCTACTTAGATATGTATAAAGTGATAATATTTAGTTACCTCTTCTGGTTTGTGCTTACTATCATCTTCATCACGGGAACTACACGAATCAGCATATTTTGTATGGGTTACTTGGTGGCCTGTTTCTATTTCCTGCTCTTTGGTGGTGATCTATTATTGAAACCTATCAGAAGCATTCTACGTTATTGGGACTGGTTGATTGCATACAATGTCTTTGTGATTACAATGAAAAACATACTGTCGGTAAGTGGCTGCATCTGTAGTTTCAGTGCTGAACTCTTTTGTGGTTTAACTGCAAAAGTGTGCAGTCATTAAGCAGTCATAAAACGTTACTTTCAGCATCACAAAATTGTACTAAAGCTTGCAAGAGTCTTCTGAGTTTCATTCAGAAACTGCAAATGCAGTATCCAAAATTACTATGGGTTTATATAGTATAAGAAAATGTGTACCTATTTTGATCAATCCAGCTGTTTGAAAGTTCTCAAAGTAAGAAGCAATTCTCAAAGAGACAAATCCTGAATTCTTTACATGTGAAAGCTCTCCTTTGAAGTCTGTAGAAGCTTTGTGTGAGTAAGAAATCTGTAAGGACTACAAGGTTCGGTCTACAATGAATAGACTATTTGTGTCATTATGGTATTTATTTATAATTGGCATTTTGGAGCCATTGGGCAGTCATCATGCTAAGTGTTGTAGTTTCTGACACTGAGAATATGGAAGCCTGATGTAAGAGATGGCAAACCAACTTCTAGATTCCTTTAATTCTGGTCTAAGTTTTGACTGAAAATGTCAATATTTAATTCTTTAAGGCTTTATTTAAATATTAAGGTTCTTTTTATAAATGTTAAACCATTAGTTAGAGAACACTTCTATGATGCCTTTAATAGGCTGAGAAAAGCCAATAATTTAAAATGTTATAAAAGATCACTTTAAATGTATTTTTGGCAATTGTAGCTTACCTTTGAACATTTTTACTGCTGGACTGAGAAGAAAACAGGCATTTTTCATTTTAAATATATATAAATCAGCATGTTGAAACAAAACTGATTTGTTAGTCACTTGCTTTTACAAATGCTCTAAAATGCTAACATATGTGCTTAATTTTATGCAGGTGCATTCAATGGGATTACAGATGTGTAATATTAAGTATGTTCATAAATGCTTGCAGAATCAGGTGACCAATCTATAGCAGTTGTTTAAACTGTCAGCTTGTGTCACACTGCAAATGTATCATGCCCTATCCAAAAAAAAAGCAAAGGGAGTTTTAAAAAAACAAACCAACCCCAAACCCCACACTACAAAAGGCAGAAATAGTTTTTATTTTTAAAATGGTATATCTCAGTGACAAAGAAATGTATTCTTTATTTAGTCTCTTTCATTTTATTTATAATGTAAATGTGTAACTGTTAGCAGTCACATTTTTATATAACTGAGACAGATATTGCAACCCCATGAAATACCTTTGGGGATTATTGTATTAAATCTATGAATGGTTTCTGTATGATTGTGTTCTGTTCCATGAAGGAGGGTTACCACAGCTCCTCCAAGCACTAAAAACAATGGTAGGTGGTTTGCATATACAGGTTCAAGCTGGGTTTCCAGAGACCAACAGACAAAGAAAGGGCTTTTAAAGTACTTTCTATCTGATCCAGCAAAGGGATGAGGCCTTCTGTCCCAGGGGAGCCCCAACCCTTGTGGAAAGACTGAAAAGATTTTAGTCCACTAAAGGCCCCCTAAGACTGATTGGTGACTCCTGGTATGTTTAGCATGTGGAGTGGAACACAGAGAGGAACAAACAGATGCAGCCCTCCTGGAACTGTGGCAGTAACAAACAGATGTGCTAACATTCTTATCACTTGTTTCTGATCTTTATATGTCAGTCTCTTCATTTGCTTTTCAGATAGGAGCATGTGGCTACATTGAGTCATTAATACGAAACAGTTGCTGGTTGATTCAAGCATTTAGCTTGGCTTGTACAGTTAAAGGATACCATCAACGTAAGTGCAGTTAGATTTTTTCCAATGCTTTTCTATAAATAAAGGTTAACTACATTTAGGCTCCTTTCAAAATTTCAGATAAATGTATTTTTCCTGTTACTGATTTGATATATTGATAACAAATTATATAATAGCAGCAGAGAATCCTGTGGCACCTTATAGACTAACAGACGTTTTGGAGCGTGAGCTTTCGTTGGTGACGCTTTCTGCGTCTGACGAAGTGGGTATTCACCCATGAAAGCTCACGCTCCAAAACGTCTGTAAGGTGCCACAGGATTCTCTGCTGCTTTTACAGATCCAGACTAACACGGCTACGCCTCTGATACTTGAAATTATATAATGTGAACTAAATTAGGTATAGTCTAGGAGATAAATAGACTAACATGATCAAATACTGCATAAAACTGAGTGCTATCTGCTGTATATACAGTGATAACAATTTTTTTTAAATCAGTATTTGGCAAAAGATAACAAATACTGATATCTTAACATATCAGAGATTTACCTGTAATGTCTGTGCCTAGTGGTTTGCAAATGTTGATTTTTTTTTTAATGGTTTCTACTGTAAAACAGTAGAACATAGAGTTCTGTGAAATTTTAATGGCTAAACCTGTATCCTGCCTAGGAATTCTGCTGCAAAGTTGTTTTCTCTTTCAAATTTTTTTAGTTTGTTTTTTCTGATCTAAATAGGAAAAGGATATGCAAAGGCAGTTCACCAAATAAAATTACATACAGTGCAGCCCTGATTATGCACAAGTTTTGAGTGGCAACAGAAACCTCTCTGGGGCTTGCAAAAATCAAGATGGTTCATGCAGTAAGCTTTGAGACTCCAACATGGAGCACAGACTTCAAAACCTAGAAGGCTGGCTTCTCTGATTTTAGAGCAAGCCAGCTGTGATGCACAGATTGCACTCCTCATCGTCTAACTCCAGGGCACTGTCCAGCTTCCCCAAGGCCAGTTAACTTTGCAGGTGGAATTTACACTCTGGGTCCACAAAATCTAGGTTTAGTTCTGTGATATCCAAAAAATAACTCCCTATATATATATAAAAAAAATACAGCATACATCAGATGGAATTGTACATTTCAGTTATCTTCAGAAAAACAATTTACAGGCCCAAAAAGGCTTTTCAGAACATTGGCTTATTTCCATTGGGCAGAATGGAGATGTGCTCACATATTTAAGAAGATGATAATTCTTGTGTTGGTGATTTCTGTTTTTTTGTTTTTGTTTTAATATAAGCTAAAGAAACTGGAGACTGTAAACTGCCTAGCGGTGAGGCAGGCATTATTTGGGACAGTATATGCTTTGCTTTCCTGCTGCTGCAAAGAAGAGTCTTCATGAGCTACTACTTCCTACATGTGGTTGCTGATATAAAAGCTTCACAGATCCTGGCATCAAGGTAACATTCAGTGTAATAACGGAAACTGATTCAACCCAAATCCTTCATTATTAGGTATGTTTTTATTATTATTTATATTGAGTATTGCCAATAAAGTGTCTGACAGACCCAAGCTCCAGACACTTTGATGTAAGTTTGACTATTCCACAATCGATACCAAATAAAAATTGCAAACACATTTCTTCCTCTAAAGGGAAATTCTGGCTGGCTGCTCATATTGGCTACCCATGAAGGAAAAGCCAGCAAAAGGCCTCTGAATCAGATGCTATAGAACTCTCTGCTTTCTGCGCTTGGATGAATTTTACTGAATGTCCCAAGGCTGCTTGTGCTTCATTTTGTAGCTGTCTCTGTGACCTTTTCCCTTTCTCATACAACTCAGCCAATCCAAGATATAGTCATGCATTGTATGTTTAGAGTAAAGCTAGCTCAGACCAAAATCTTGGATAACATCATCCCCCCCCGGCTGGAAACGTTTAAATGGAGAGTGAAAGGATGGTCTAGTTCATAGGGAAATATTGTCAGTTCACACTGTGTAGCCTTGGGCAGGTCACTTAATCTACCTAATGCTTTAATTCCTCAGCTGTAAACTTGAGGATAATACTTTCCTACGTCACAGGGATGTCACCGGGATAAAATCTATAAATAATTGCGAGGCACTGAGATATTACCCTGATGAGGGCCATACACATTGCTAGATAGAGCTAAACTTCAGAGCTGGGCCCTTGCATCACTAAAATCTGCGATCTAAACATTCTTGAACTTCGGGGAAGTTTAGATTTGGATCCAAACTTTGTGACCTGAACCCATCTTTAGTTCACAGTTAACATTATGAAACATACAATCCTGACCCAGAGAAGATTAAATTGTCAGTAAGACTATTGCAATATGTCTCTGAAGCCAGATGGTGTTCATCCAAGAGTCTAGGCATTTAAGAATGAAGTGGTTGAGTTGCTACGAACAATATGTACTTCCTATTAAAATAATCTACTGTTCTACAGAACTGACACGGTATGCCAGTATTGTATCTATTTTTTTAAAAGTGCATGTGCTTATCCTGAGAATTACACGTAAGTGAGGCTCATTTCAGTACCAGATAAACTGGTTAAAAAATTAATTAAAATGGACTTATGAAACCTCTAGATGTCTGCACACTGCAGTGTTAACAAACAAGTATGGCTTTTATAAAGGCCTCTAGTGAACTAAAACTCTCTGAGAGAGTCAACAACAACAAAAGGAAGTACAATAAACCCAATTTATTTTGACTTTCAAAATACCCTTGATAAAGTCCTTCATGAGAGAGACTATTGATGAAACTAAATAGTCATGGAGTGAAAGGTTTTGTCATGGATCAAAAACTGGTTGAGAAACAGAAAACAAAGAGTAGGAATAGTCAGTTGTCAACATGGAAGTAGGCTAAGAACAACAAACTTTGAAGGGACTTAGCAAAGCTAAGCAATTGGGCAACACAATGGCAGATAAAATTCAGCATAGGCAAATGCAAAATACTGGAGATATTTATCAAGAACTAATACACGCTGGCAGATAGTAAATTAACTCTAGCCATTTTGTTACCCCCTAACTAACTAACCGAGGTTCAAGTATGCCTCCAGTTTGGAAGTGGAACACATACTCATTTGAGGAGTCATATGCATTTGCATTTTGTGTTGTGAGCATGAAGCACGTGCTGTGCTCACTGAAGCCTAAGCAGGCAGAACTCCACCCACTCAAAGGCGGAGCTGCCCATGCTAGACAAGAGGATTTAATGTATGCCATAGTTTACAAGTAAAGGATCAAATTCTGCAGTTGTGCAAGGAGTTCTCACTTAGGCTTTGACTTCGAGTCCTTGAGAACAGTGAACCCAAGCACCTGGATAATGTCTGCTGTAACTAAATGGTTGAGTAGCAACTGCAGAATTTGGCCCAAAATCTGGTTATGGTTGCTGGAAAACAAATAAATTAATATGCTGTGATTGCTCTCATTTCTGTAATGGCCTTCTGATGGTAGTGTTTTGTCTCAGACTACTTAAGTAGTTTATAAAGTAAGCTTCTCTCTGTATTTTACTTGCCATAAAAGGAATGTAGAAGCATAATAGTGTTACATTTTCCCCCTATTTCTTCTGTAGAGGTGCTGAACTTTTCCAGGCCACAATTGTCAAGGCAGTAAAGGCAAGAATTGAAGACGAGAAAAAATCAATGGATCAATTGAAGAGACAGTATGGATTATTATTTATTATATTTATTTTACTGATTATTTCTACTCTACAGCATATTCACCCTTTTCTGGGAACCTGAAGTGATATTTCTTTTGAATTCTTCTAGTCTTCTAAAGCACCCTTTCCTACTTCTCTGCATATTATTGCACACAACCAAACAAGTGCTTATATGTTGGTTTGGTTTTTTTGAAATATAATTTCTTGATTATAGAAATTATATTCTGTAAATTGAGAGCCTTCACGTATTCCACAATTCTGTGGCTGCAGAATCTACCCTTTGCTACACAATTAGGCCAAAGGATCTACATTTTCATTTTAAAATAAAATTGTCTTTCTATAACTAATGGTTGTGCAGATAACCTTTAAAATGTGGACAAAATGTAAACCAATACAATATTGACTTCCTTAGTCTGTAGAAAGCCTGAAAATATACTGTAAATAGCCCTTTACTGTAAATAACAACAGAAAGTGTGAACCTCCCCACTAGTTTCAAGGTGGGGTTTTTTTACCTTTGAAATGTAAGGATGATAAGTGAAATTCCAAAATTCTTAACAATTTCATTGCTTATCGTTTTAGCAATGTGGCAGCAGGATCTGTCTCTTTAGGGGACTATGTCGGTTAATATAATTGGTTTTGTTTTTCCATTTGAGAATACTAATAACTTGTAGAGCCAGATTAGCCAAATCCTGCTAGAGGCACAGGTTACCAAGTGAGACCCTGAGATACAGAAAACAGAATAAAAAACAAAAACTTCAGTAGCAGTGGGATTAATCAGCAAAGCTGTGGTTCTGAGCTGGCTAGTGAATGGCAAAAACCACACTGATTTCAATATGATCAGGATTTCACCTCTTGTTTCTTTATTCATAATGACCTTTTTTGTGTGTAGGTTCTTTTGTTCAGTTTGTTCTTCTTTTGCCCAGGATGAGAATCTGTTTTATCTGTATTGAAAATATTTTCTTTCACTCCAACTGGTCTGAAGAACTCTTTCCTGTATAAAGCCAACCCAGCCACTCAGCTTCTTTCACATCTTGCTAATGTTCTTGCCTCATTTCCCAATCTGCCTTCAGTGCCTCCCTAAGTGCTAAATGTCCTATCTATCTGGTACTGACATGCCTAAACATCCAGTTACGTTTCACCTGACCCGTTACCAACAGGCAAGTCCACACCTACCCAACTGAAGTCATTACAAAGCTTTCCTCTGTGGCCATTCTTCTCATGTAAATCTTTTCCTTGGTGTAGAAGTGCTGTGGATGGTGCTGCTATACATTTGGGTGAATTTCATCCTAACTGTATAAAACGATATGCCTGTGCAGGAAGTCATCGTTGTTTTAATTCTTCATAGACATATTTGAGGTCAAAGTGATCATGTTACTTGGAAACACAAACAAATAAAAATCCAATGTACTGTATTCAAAAATCATTGTTTTGGGTTTGCAGTAAATCTGACTTCAACAAAAACAAAGCCAAAGAGTGCTTTGTTTGATTTTATTCAATAATACACATCAATAGACTATAGAGAGCTGCCTACACAACTGTACCGGTTTGATTGACTTAGAGAAATTCTAGCAGTAGTTGAACACAAGGAAAAAAGAGAAATCTGATCATCCATTGGACTATAGTACAAATATATAACTGAATATGTACTATACTGTAGTTAGAGACCTAGAATATAATTTGTTTCTAAGGAATGGTCAGATCCATCAATAGAAAATTATGTTGACACTTTTTAGTTACTAGAATTTTTGACCCTGATGATTCTAAACAAGTTGTTCAAAAATTGTTTCTTTATTGCAAAAATTAGGTACATAAGCGTCTGATCCAAAACCCTATTGAAGTGAATCAAAAATCTCTCCTTGACTTCTGTGGCCTTTGGATCAGTCTCTTACGGAGCACCAGATTGTGGAGATGGCTCCTCAGGCTCAGAGAAGGAAAGCATAAGAAATCTCCAACCCCCAGTCCCTGCACCCCTTGCTACATTTGAACAAAATTGAAGTCCCTGCACTCCCAAAGGAGCTAGGACCATAGCCATGAGTGCATAGGACGAAGGACGCTGCACACCTTGAAGGGGTGTAATACCCTGCACACTCCTGCTGAGTCATGAGAGTCTTCAGGAGAAATTCCACATGAGGCAGCTTTCCCCCCAGAGCACCTTGTACAGCAGTATACCCCCAATGCCCCCAATGCAGGACTGCGCCTGACTGGCAGGATTGAACCTGAATTTTTATACTGTAAACATGGAGTAAAATAGCCATTTGCTTGAACTAAGGAAAATGTGAGTATCTATGTTCTATGTTCCGACTTACTGTTCCACAGTTTCCCCCTGAATTAAGTCGAGCACTTACAGCGAATCAGCTAGGGCAGCCATGTGACACAAGGCACTCCCAGTCTCCAGGCTGAGTGCTCTGTCTGCACAGCACTCTTACACCCTGCCAGCCTCTGGAGTGAGACACTGGGCCTCGGATTCAATTCTGGTCTATCTCACAGGGCCATGTAGAGCTCATCTCCAGGGCTCCTTAACTGCTTTTTAAATGGGAGATTAATGTGTGTGTGTGCAGGATGGTATCTTATTTGCAAATGGCAGAGTCATTTGAGAATCTATTAAAATCCCATCCAGAATTTCCTGTGTGTATGTGTATACATATAAGAAACATATATTTAAAGTCATGTTTCTTTGTGGGTCCAAAGGGGTGAAGGACTGAATATGATATCCCATTTGCTAGGATGGACCGCATCAAAGCCAGGCAACAAAAATACAAGAAGGGTAAAGAAAGAATGCTGAGCATGACCCAAGAATCAACAGAAGGGCAAGAAATTCAAAAGGCTTCTGAAGAAGATGATGAAGGTACCTCTAGCATGTTTCCATGCCATAAATGTATCAGAAGTTGGAGCTCAGTGCTAGGAACTCAATAGGCGTAACATTCTCATTCTCTCTCTCTCTCTCTCTCACTAATAATGACCACCACATCACATCAGTCTCTCTCTCTGAGAGAGAGAGAGAGACTGATGTGGTGGTCATTATTAGTGTAATACCATTTTAAAGCTTGATTCATTCAGATAAATATCTGGCTTTTGTACTTCCATTTTGAGAAAACGATTTGCTTTCAGATAAACAGATATACCTTTGGTTAAATTTGTGCCTTTTAGCAAAGAACTGAATAACAGACATTTATCTGAGCAACGGTTGTATTTATAAAAAAATTTAGTGTTTCAAAAAGAGAAAGATTTACGATTTTTCAAGCAATCTTTTCTTGGCTGCTATGAATTTTTTGAAACCGTTGAAATACACAAACACAGTTTATTGTTTGAACCACTATAGATTAAAATATCATGCAATGCCATTGTTTCCAATCATACCTAACTGGGGTTAAATTTTGGATCAAAAAGTTATTGGCATTTGAAATGTGCTTTGTTTTTTATGAATGCATTTTATTTTTCAGAATATTAACAAATAATGGATTATTTTTTCAGAAATTAACTTCATCGATGATTAATAGAAACTGTTTCCAAATCATGTTTATAGCATTTACAAGCAAGTTTTATGCCTATAGACAATAAAATTTTAACAAATAAACTATCACTGGACATCTATATAAACCTTTTTTTGTTTATTTTCCATTCATTTTATGGAAAATCAGTGAAATCCAGCTGTGTGTGTATGTAGATATAAATTATAAACTTTTTATTGTACTTGGAGTGGAATACTATTTTGTTTATTTACTGTGTAAGAGAAATCATTTGCAATCTGGGCTACCTCTTAAAACATGAATATTATTCATACTGCATATATTTAATAGAGTTGAAATCTGATGTGCTTATGCAGTTTAGAGATATTGCAAAAAATAAGTGATTAAACAAAGTGTAAAAATGTGTTTCTCATTTTGTAAAATTAATATTTGGCCATATTTTATTTTAGGAGAAGCAGACAAAGAGAAAACCAAGGGCAAAAAAAAGCTGTGGTGGCGGCCTTGGGTTGATCATGCTTCCAGTAGGTTTTCTCAATCATCTTACAAATACATGGATTTACCCCTTATATCCTTGACCAGAATGAAGGCATTCCCACAACTTGTTTGTTTTATGCATGGTTTTATGATTGTGACTTGATAGAGTTCTTGATTGTATAAACCAGTGATTTCAACTTCAAACCTCAAGGGTCCAAATAAGCAATGTTCTATATTTGCACATAACATGGATGTAGGTATTTCTGACCATTTGCAGTGATATCAAGTCAAATTAAAACATGAACTAAAAGAATCTACCTCACATACAAAGAAGGGGGAGCCTCCAAAAAGATGATAAAATGGTTTTAAATTTGAGAGTGGAAGTTTTGCCAATACTAATTAATCGTATGCATTTGGGGCCAGAGCTTAGTTCTTACTAGTTTTATTTTTCAAAGATAGATGGTTCACCAATTGTCATCTCATGCACAGACCACCATGGCCTTTACTGAGAATGGGATCAAGCCAGGTGCATGGGAAATATTCTTTTATAAAAATCACACTAATCAGTTATGTCAATGAGAAGTTAGCCTAAATAAGAACTGTAGGATGGGTCCCTCAGTAACCATGAGATCCTTGATTTGGTGTGATATTTTCAAAAGTGTTGAGACTTTGCCTAACTCTATTTCCACTTAAGTCAATTAGAGATTTACTGTTGGCTCCAGTGAGGGTAGAGTTAGGCTAAAGGCTCTAGAAAATCCCACCTTGTATAAATAGAAAGTATTTAAACGTGAAGCCTAGAAATGTATTCGTGCTTCTGAGATAGGAACTGATGGTGCCCATGAAGCTCTTCTTCCAAAATCTCTGACTTTGTTGGTGAGACTTCAGAGAGCCATTCTCACAAAAGGTTTATATTATTAATGCTGGTGAGAAGTTCTGATCTTTTCAACTTCTTCCTCATGTCAAATCTTTCCATAGATCCCTCTTCGCCAAAAAAATTATCCTCATTACTTCATTGCAGTTGGCACAAAATTGCTCCTACCCTGTGCAGCTGATATTCTCAGTGGTGCTTGTTTTCACTAAATTGGGAACAGGAAATAAAAGTTTTTTTCTGGGAAAACTTTAGGACACATCTCTTCAGAATGTCGCAATTCCCCTATTTAAATATTATTTTTTAAAATAGCAGAACTGCTTAATAAATACTGTTGTATTTAAATACTCCCCAACCTAAAGCCCACTGAAACCAGTGGAAAGATTCTCATTAACTTCAATGGTGTTGTGATCCAGCCCATTGTGAAGCCAATTTTCAGAGGTGTGCACCTCATCGGCTCATCTTCATCCCAGATTTAGACAACTAGATGAGCATCTAATTATCTGAACATGCCAAAAAAAAAAAAAAAGGCATTTACTGCCTAAGTGAGAATTAACATCTCATTAAGGTTTCCACATTTGCAGACTGAGCTCAAATTGTTACCAAACTTGTTTGACCAAATTTTGCTTTCATTTCACTAGGATAAACATGGAGTTCTCTATTGACTCCAGTTTACACCATTATTTTAGGATTTACACAGGTTTAATTGAGAGCAGAATTCGGTTCAATATTTTATATAATACAACACGTATGTAATACGTAATGTAATTCCTTTACAACCCTAAAACTCAGTACAGCTAGCCTGATAATACATGGACAGTTCTACCCTAATTTACACCCTTTATAAATCAGAAGAGAACAGGGTATGGCACTTAATTACCTAAACTCATATGTCCAATTACTAGATCTTAGCTCACAGAAGTCATCTGTTGCATGATAGTGAGTATCGGCTATTTAACAAGTATATGGTACTGATCAGAGTGCAAAGTTAAACTGAAACATTTGAAACATTTATGAATTATCACTTTCAGTCTTGCACCTCAAGAGTTGCTTGTTTTTCCCTTCCAGACATATTTTTATGCTCTTTGTGTCTGCTTCTGAATTTTTGTGTATGTGTGTTCTTGCCGAGAGTATTTTATAGTATATTTCATGTCTTTTTCTGTCAAGTCACAAGTAAACTGTGCCTATGTCTTTCTGTTTCTAAAGAGCATAATATTGCTTTAGAGAGACATATCCTTTTTCAAAAGCTTGCTTCTTGTCATTTCAGTTTTATTTAAAACAACGATAACAAAATAAACACAAGCTACAATTAGCAACTGTTTTCTTACAATTTTAAACTACAATATTTTTTGAAGGAATTGGATATGGTCTGTCTTAATCCTCATACTGGTTTTGTAGTAAACAGAAGAACTGCCCAAATAAGGCCTTGATTTCAGCAATTTCTGATTCATTTCACCCTCATTATATCATGTTCTTAGGGAACAACATGAATTTTGGTGTTAAACAGTGAGCATTATTTAAATTATTTATTGCAATAATGCAGAAACCTATGGAAAGCATCATGTAGCCTGAGCCTACAGACACTGCCTGCCCTGCCATGCAGACTCACTACCATGTCCATTCAAATAAAGGGGACTACACAGAGTAGAAAGCACAATAGTACCACAATTTGGATGTTAATATAGACTGAAAGGAAGGTCTTCTGCATGGAAGGGCCACCATTTGTGAAAACTCGTTAGGGCAATAATTGAAGATATACCAATCTCCTAGAACTGGAAGGGACCTTGAAAGATCATTGAGTCCAGCCCCCTGCCTTCACTAGCAGGACCAAGTACTGATTTTGCCCCAGATCCCTAAGTGGCCCCCTCAAGGATTGAATTCACAACCCTGGATTTAGCAGGCCAATGCTCAAATCACTGAGCTATCCCTCCCCCTATTTCTATACCCACTTTCCATAAAAGGCTAAAGAGATTTCCTTTTTAGTGTTTTGGTTTGTGGCTGTAGGTGTGTTTACTTCTGTTGAGGAGCCTGTGTTACTGGAGTTCAGTGTTTTATGCCAGTTCTGATGTTTGCTAATTGGACCATGTTTCCTTTTCATTCCATTTATACAGTTATGGACTCAGTACCTTCTGATCTCACGCTGACAATGGGATGGGAAACATCTGTGAGATTTTCCTCATTGAGATGTCTCCCAAATTGTTCCAATGAGGGAAGCAGGGCTTCTCCAGTGAGAGAAGCAGGGCTTCTCCAGTCCCTGTGGAACAGGCCCCTGAGCCCTAAAAGGATCAGCAGGTGCCAGAGCCATCTGCATAGAGGTCCCTTGCTTCTCTGTTGGCTGTGTATCCCCATCCTTAGCAGTTCTGCTCTAATGGAGTGATGCAGACAGCTCCCAGCTGTCCTGACAGCTCCCAAATGGGGATTCCCGATATGGGTGGGGAGGAGAAATTAGTACAGTTCCCACTCCTCCAGCCCTACTCCTCGCTTGACATGCCCCATCCTCCCTTGCAAATCCCCACATCTGTGCAGAGTTCTCCATGACGCATGGAAAAAAGAGGAATGTTGCCACAAAATCCCCTCCCTCAATGGGAAGTGGGGGAGGGGATCAGTGAGTGGACTCATGGGGCACAAATCTGGCCATTAATTATTTTACTTATTAAATGTTTTAATAATGCCCTTAAGCAGTTAATGTGTTCTCTGTTTCATCCTAAGGTGTATCTGCCAGAGTGTGGTAGTGGTGGTGTTCAGTCATACTTTCTTTTTCAGTTAAAACATTCCTTATTAGCTGTTAGAGGAATGTTTTGTTACATTACTGCCTCTTCAGAAATGTTTGAGTACACAGCTGTGAGAGAGAATTTACATGAGTGTTTGTACAATACCGCAGCACAATGGGGCTCCAGACTTCAGGGGGTCTGTAGTTGCTACTATATGACAGATCATGCCAAGCAATATATTAACCCCTAAGTATCGCACAGACTGCTGACCTGTCTGCGGGGAAAACTTTGGTTATCAACCACTGGAATTTTTCCTGAAAAACAGCTCCAGGTTAGGGTCCTTAAATTATGGACATCTCTGTAAGCTTTCATTGTTAATGTCTCTTCTGGGGACATTATTAGATGCCTGTGTGAAATATTTTTACTTGTTTCAACATTTTTTTATTATTCAATATTTGTGATCCCAATTCTGCAATCAGATCCATTCAGGTGGACTCTTAATCCCACAGAGTCCCATTGATGTAAATGGAGATCTGCACGGCCCCAGAGGTCCGCCTGAGCAGACATGACTGCCTCTGCTTTTAATGGCAATTTATACCATGTCTATGTTTGGATAGAGAATTGGCATCTCAGGTTTAAGATTTAATATGATTTATTAGTGTCCATCTGAGCAGAAAAGAGACATACAGACTGCCAGGTATGATTGAGTAGGGTTGAAGCTACTTTTATTTTTCTAGAGGTTTATAATGAGGGTTAAATGTACACTTTTTATATAAATATATATTGTTCCATATGTCTTGGGTGACTATGTGATATTTAGTCAAAGTAACTATTCCTTTAAAATCTTTCCGTTTACATGCAGGTATTACTTCACCATTCTTCACTGCCAAACGTAATACCGTGACTTTGTTTTTCTCTTGCTCGTCATCTTATTTTTCATTTCTTTTGTTTCCCTTGTTCATGTTAGGCCTGTTACCTTATTACGTACCAAAGTAATGCTTCTGTTCAAGGATATAAGGCCCAGTTCATTCACGCTGCATCTTTAATGTATGGAGGTTTCTGAACCTTTCTGAATCCATGGGCAAAAACCTCATTTGTGATCATGTTTAATAATAATAAAGTGATTCATTTTAAACAAGCCAAGGTTTTCCATTACCTCATCAAAGCTTAGAAGTTCGAAGAAAATAACTCAGACATCTCATTATGTAGTTTTAAAGGATGTCTCAGCATTTAAAAAAGCAGTTCTGTACTCTTTGTCCAGTTGTACAATTTATGTAAAATCATTCATTTACTTGCTGAGATTATTTTACTCTCTTAACAAATGAAAGCAACCATCAATCCTTGATATATTTAGGTTTAATTATGTATCAAGTTCCTGTCAAATAATTTAAGATAATAACTTGGTCTACTTCAAACTTTTTCTTTACATTTTGCCAGTCCTGTTCCTTTTTGTGGTGGTGTTTTCTTAGCTCATTCTTACCTCTGTCATGCCCAAAGTACCACATACTTTAACACCAAATAATCTGTCTGACACTGAGTCCTGTTCATCTCTTGTTTTATCTCCATTTCTCCTGCTTTGGACTCCGTTAATGACTAGCTGGTTATTTATACATCTTTGGCTCAGCTCAGACTAGAGCTCCTTTTTTACAAGAAATAAGCAAATATTTTGTTTTATTTAGTGGTCAGAAGTGGAGATTATTATTTATTTGAGACGGATAGTGAAGAAGAAGAGGACGATGAAAAAAAAGATGATGAAGAACCTCGGAGGAGATCTGCATTCCAGGTATTTTAGTAATGTGCTTGTCAGTTGAAGTTCTTACTGAGAGATCTTGAGTTAAGATACAAGCATCTCATATCATACTCTCATACATTAAAGCTGACCGTAATTGTTAATATTTTGTGGTGCCAGATGTTTAGCTTTTAAACAAAACCTAAATTTGATGTCTCAAATACTTGACATTGTCCTTTGTTTTTCATATTGTTAAAACATTACTGTTCAAGACTGAAATCATTGCTTTCTAAGACTAGAGGATCCTATCTTTACCTAGGAGCTGTGACCATATAAGGCTCTTGATCCATGCACGCATCTCCAGTTGTGCACATGAGAACTGAAGGTTGAATATGGCTCTTAATACTATACATTTTTACCAGAGAGTTGAGTTGAGGCAGAAAAGTATGTTAGCTTGTGAGTAGCTTGTTAACTGCTTGGTCAGCTTTCCACATTCCATACAACTTCCATCACTGTGTGTGTGTGTGTGTAGCTTTAGTACAATACTAACATTTAACTTGCTGTCTGTTATATACCCTAGTAAATATTTACTTTTAACTACTCCATTTGCCTTTACCATAAATTGCCTCTAACAATCATCTGTCATGGGATTATAATGATATCTTCATCAGCTTGACCATTCACTAAGGTTTACATTTATTGGACTTAGAGATAATGTTTTGTATAAGCATTTTATTTACTAGGGTAAATACAAAAGCTCAATAATTATCTAACTGAAAGTTTACGGCAAATAACACATTTGTTTTCAGTTAATGTAAACCCTTTAATAACAATTATATTATAATAATAATACAGAAGATAACTTTTTACTAATACTTTTCCTTTTTTCTACTAATTGCTCTTCCTTTGTCCTTCTTTGTAGAGAGCTATTGGGAAATTTGCTTCAGCCATTTTAGCCTTGCCAAAGTCTGTCATTAAACTGCCCAAAACTATTCTTCAGTATTTAATCAGAGCAGCAAAGGTATTTGCCATTTCACTAGTGTGCAGTATGTGCCCTCATTACATAATATTCTGACATAATGTATCCAACTGCCTTTGTCTGCATTTTTCCTCTTGTATGAACCATCTGAGGAGCTGTGAGAGTCCAAATGTCATCATCTGAACTATCTGAAGTGTGCAAACTACAAGAAGTTGTCTGTCTTATTTTAACTATGACCTCAGAGAGAAAATGCAGATGCAAATTTTGGTTTTCTTTTGCTATTACTGTCTAAGGTATTGTAAGAGGGTCACATCAAGTTGTATGCATCTTTAGACAGTATGGTAATCTCTCTCAGAAAGCTGTTAAGACCTTTAAAGTAAACTAACAAAATACACATTGTGTCCCAAACTCGTCTAGATCTAGATTTTCCTGGTCTAGATCATCACAAATCTGATCTGTGCATCCTTAGCATTTTCTTTTGTCTTCCTCAAATAAATTTAGTACATTCCAGCCTTTTATAGTGCTTGTGGTAGTGCACTCCATATACACAACATGATACTGCTTTAGAGTAAGCACAGAATGCATTATTGATTAATACCCCAGACCGTAAGCCTATACATTCTTGCTTGTCAAGTGTTGTCCAATACTAAAATTCTAAAGCAAGATATATATTTTCCCTGGCAGAAGTTGAAATACCCTATCATTTAACGTAACTAGAGTTATAGTCAGTTTATTAATTTCATTTATTTTCTTCATTCTTCCTTTCTCCCATTATCTCAGTCTGTTCCATCATCTCTGTGTTCTCCTCTATTTGCAGTATGATTACAAGCTGTTCTATAGTAGACTTTGACAGTGCCTCACCTATAGTATCCAATGTGGTATGTTAGGTCAAGTCATTATTAAAATTGGATAAACATACCTCTAGATCACCCTCCCTTAACAAACACTCCTTGAAAAGCAAAGAGGATTCCATGCCTCCTATGCCAACACATTTTTCACATGGCATTTGCATTGGACAAAGTAGCCTAGCAAAAATAAAATAGCTGACCTTAAGAGACTAGGAAGGAGACCAGCTTTCCTACTGTACCAGATCAATTCCGCCTCACAATTATTGAGCACACATTAACAAATCAGAACCAGTCTAAAGATTTCCTTCTCTGTAAATTCAGTGAAAAGACAATTTTGTGAAAGTTCTTAAGATTGTGTTTGGAATGCCTCAGAGTGATTTCTGTTCATAAAATAGCAAAAACAAATAAACAAAAGGAACCGTTCACAATGTTATCTCCTGTAATGGACAATCCCAGCTTCCCTGAGACACAAGTTTGCTCGTGTTGTTGTGTGCATGCTTGTATTAGTTTGCTTTATTTTCCCCTCATGCATGAAATCATGTGCTCCTTGCTTATCAACTTCTGTTGACTAGAAATGAAGGATGCCAGTTGCAAATGATTTTCATTTTTGAATGAAAATCATAAAAAACCAAAAACACTTCTTTTGTGTCAAATTGCTATGAAATAGTATTTAATGCCTTTAGCTCCTGTTTCATGTTAAGCTGTGCTGGAAAAAAATTAGAATCTTATTGCTTTTCTCAGTAACCTTCCCCCACACCCTCAGCAGAGCAATCCAAACTACTACTACATGGTAATAATACTTAACACTGCTACAGCACTTAATAAACATTGGACAAACTCCTGCTTACTCACTCATGGAAATCAGAGTATGGGGAGCAGGATTTGACCTGTTAGCTAATTCGTCCCCATGAAATCCCATGGATGCAGGTAAGTATTATTATCTCCATTTTCCAGATAGAAAAACTGAGACAGAAAAGTTAAGTGACTTACCCAAAGCAACAGAGCAAGTTTATCGTCAAAATGAGGATGAAAACTCAGGAGTTCCTGGCTATTAGTTGTAGACAGTTCGTAGACTACTAGACCTCTGCCTGTACTCCTCAGATGAAAAGAAAATCACATAAAATATATGAAATTTGCCGACACAAATACTAGCATTGAAATATTAATAGCAATTTTTGACATTTTAGATTATTGGTGTTAAAGTTTCCATTTCATTGCACCTTACTTGTAATGCTGATAAAGTAAAAATATATTTTCGAAAGATTTGGGGGAAGTGAGCTATATGTACAACCACTGTGTTAATTCCTAAATTTAATTCCCAGAACATTAATTTTTGGAGGTTCTTATGAAACTTGGTTCACCCACAAGCATTTTCACATCTGGTTTCATGTTGACAAAAACAGTTCAAGAAAACTCAGCAGATCTGCAGGGAAGGTGTTTGGATTGGGATTCAAAATGTTTGCTCACCCCTGTGTTTACCCTAAATATGTATTCCTGTGTGTAATATACTTTACTGTTTACTTTGAAAACATGAAGAACCTGGAAATAAATGAGTTTGTTTCCTCCAGTTTGTGTATCAGGCCTGGATTACTGATCCTAAAACTGCACTTCGACAGAGGCGCAAAGAAAAGAAAAAGTTTGGGAAGGAAGACAAGCGAAGGCAAAAAGGATCTGGGGATGGTGTGTATGATTTTGGATGGTCTTCAGAAGTCCCCTTTAAACAAATTAAGGCCCTGTCTACACTGGGGGGGATCGATCTAAGATACGCAACTTCAGCTACGAGAATAGTGTAGCTGAAGTCGACGTATCTTAGATCGACTTAGAATCACTTACTTGGCGTCTTCGCGGCGTGGGATTGACGGCCACTGCTCTCCTGTTGACTTTGCTTCCACCTCTCGCCAAGCTGGAGTTCAGCAATCGACAGGACAGCGATCAGGGATCGATTTATCATGTCTACACTACATGTGATAAATTGATCCCCGATAGATCGTTCGCTACCTGCCAATCCGGCAGGTAGTATAGACTTACCCAAAGAAGCAAAAACTCATTCTTCTTTCAATCCCTGGTGTGGCAAGCAACCATACCATCACAGAATGCTCTCAGTTCTGCCAGGGGAATAGGAAGAGTGCTTTGTGCTGTTTCCAGAGAAGTTTCTAGTGAGAATATATGACCTGAACTGAGTTTACCTTGGGTCTTTACCTGGAAGACACTGTGTACTGTGCTGACTTGTTACAAAGGATAACCACGGTGGAGGTCTATTCATGTGTCTTGTCAGAACACAGTGATACAAATTAGAAGAGATTACAAGGGAAAGGGGAAGTGTGACTGCCAGGGAGCTGTAAGATTAAAGACTCAGTTTCAGATTCAGAGAACTAGTAGGCAAGACCCCATGGGAAGAAAATCTAAGGGAAAAGGAGTTCAGGAGAGCTAACAGTTTCTCAAGGAAGCAGTATTAAAGGCACAACTGCAAACTGGCCTAGTGGATAGTTGGGAAGCAGTAAATGTGATGTATCTTGATTTTAATAAGGATTTTGTTAGGCAGCATTTGGCAGGCAGCAAAGAAAAAACATTCAAATTTAACATTCTTTTCTTAGCATCACAAAACTGTTTATGTACTGTGAAATGTTTAGTTTGTAAGTGATTTGCAACTCTTGAGTTTTTTCTGCATTTAAAAAAACAGAAATACTCATCAGAAGTATTTTTGCCAATGTGTGTTTGAAAGAAACGTTGATCCTGAAGCAGTTACATTAAAAGTCCCTCTATCTGGTACCTTCCTCTGGTACTTATTTAATTCTCTTCTGTCACTCAAGCTACAACAGCTATGTTAATATGTCAGATACTATTGGATCACTTCTTTGACCTACTTAGTCGTGTCTGTGATTTTTTTTAATGGCAAATATCTGGACTATAATGACTGTTACACTTAAATAAAACAGCACATGATAGATTCAAAACAATCTTCTGCTTTGTTTCAGCTAATCGAGTCTATCTTCATGTTGTTGTCAATTCATTTATTCTCAATCAGTATGAGAGCATTAGCGTTCAATGAGTTAAATCAAAAGTAGGTTTAAAAGGGTATGCTAGCATATTAAAGTTTTGAGAGGAATAACAAGCAGACTTTTAAGGCTAGATCTTCAGCAGCTGTAAACAGGCATAACTCGGTTGAAATCTATGCGACTGCATTGATTTACACCAGCTAAGGATCTGGCTTTTAAGGTAATTGATAAACAAAATGTCCTTACAAAAAATAAAACTGTGTCATTCATGAACCAACTCCAACTATCTTGTTAGAATGTTTTCTCCCACTTGCATCCTGTGAGATCTGGAGAAACCTGTTCTGCTAAGACTGGCTGGATCCAAGTACTTTTTAATAACCATGAAATCTCTCTTCAATTCTAGTGGGATTTACATGTTAACCTCTGTGGGAAAGGCTTTACTCATTGCTTATATTTTAATTTGGCAGGAGCTACTGATGTAGAACATGAAGAGAGAGAAGATGAACCTGTAAAAAAGAAATCAGATGGGCCAGGTATGCAGGCAAAAGGAAGGCTGCACTAGTATTGCATTGTAATTGTGATTGCGGGGATAAATGGCATTACCATGTGGTCAATATGTAAGTAACCCAAGGGCAACATACAAGCAACATGATTCTCTCCAGCTTTCAACTGTTTTGTCAGAATCACAACTGACTCTAGTCTAACCAAATACAGACATATTCATTCATGAAATCACAGAGGAAGAGGTAATGATCTACTAAATCATCCAGTCCACTTCCCTGACAGTATAGAGGTGTTCTCACTTTCATGTGTTTTATCCAGTAGTTTTAAAAATCCCAAGGAAAAGGTCTTTCACAATAGAAGCAAATACTCTCAAGCTCTTCCCCAATATATGTACACAAACAGACATCAACATTTGCGTAGTCTTCTGGCCAGTGGATGTATACGTATTATACATTTGTGTACTGTATTATGCCTATCTTAGGATCCAGTCCTTCTTCTGTTCAAGTCAGTGCCAAAACTTCTGTTGACTTTTCTTGTGCAGGATCTGACCTTTAAATTTTAAGGCCAGTAGAGCCAGGACTCTATGTTTATTATGTATTCTGCACTGCTGAGCACCCTGTTCTGGCTCAGTTAGGGACCAATACTGCAAGAAGTTGACTGTCTCCTGCAAGGTAATGAATGCCCTTAAATCCCATTGATTCTAACTTCCAGTGGAACCTGCGAGTGCTCAGCACCTCACAAGAGGCAGCCAAAAACTTGGCCAACAACAATAAGCTGTCAAGGGGTTTCTCCAACTTAAATAATTAGTACAGCTCTGCCACATCCTAAAACTAACAATGTGGGTCAGATCCTCAGGACTGACTCTTTGGCTTCAGGTGGTGTGAACAGAAGGATGGTGGCATCCTCTTCAGTCTAGCCTTGACCAGTTCTCACCTGCTGCATTGTGACCTTCTCTTCTAGAGCTATTTATCTCCTGTATTTATAATGGAAAGGGCATGCTACTCTCCAGCAAAACTTGTGCTGCAGTGAATCATAAGGTAGCAAAAGTCAGAAACATGAGATACCTTGTCTCTTTCCCACAAGATAAGCACTTCTCAAAAGAAGAAAAGGTTCTTACTTCCTTCTGGCTTTTACTATCTCATGGCATAGCTTGGTCAACTAACATACTGAGATGAATTTCAGTGAATGTGGATGGTCTGATGAGGGTTGAGGAAAGGGAAATGTGATGCTAATTGGACTATTATTGGGTTTGATTGAAGCAAGCATGTAGCATCTTTCATGTTTGTTTTTACCTGTTTCACCCATCCCCTAGATAAAACTCATTGAAAAAAGTGTTACCAAAACTGGAGGGAAAAATGATTAGAAAGGGTTATTCTAGTTAACAACTTTGGACCAAATTGCTAGTCACCTGCTAGTCCCATTAAAGTCAATGGGAGCAGCAGGTTTTCATTCTCTCTCAGTATTTGACCCTTCAAGTATAACAGTCTCTCAAGAAAATAAATCTTTCCCTTTCTGAAGATGTTTACATGTGATCGATCCCCAAAAGATTGTTTTTAAAAAGTGACAGAGAACAGAATAGCCACAGACTCATTAAAAATGTATACTACATCACCTCCAATCCTGAGAGAAAAATGACCTTCTAGATTAGATTGGAAGTCACTGGCAAAGCATCTCAGTGAGACCATAGGATACCTATAATAGCTGAATAGTAAAATAGACTTCTTGTTTGTAAGTAATCAGACTGCCCCACAATTAATCTCAATAGTGCAGATGGTACCCCATCAATAGTGAGGGCATGTTTCAACACAATATATACTGTCTGCATATATGCTCTGTGTGTATGCAAGAGAGAGAGAATCACATTTTCTTTTAAACTGTGCATGAGTACATCTGAAGTCATAGGCACCATCTTTATGAGTTGCCAGGGGGTACTCGACCCCTGCTCCACCCCAGGCCCTGCCCCCACTCCACCTCTTCCCCCAAACCTCCACCCCTGCAGAAGGTGCTGGTGGGGGGGAGGTGGAGGAGCTGATTGAGGGGGTTGCCAGTGGGTGCTGAGCACCCACTATTTTTTTTCCAACCCTGGAGCACCCAAGGAGTCGGATTTTATGTCTGAAGTTTAAAAAAATTGCAGTGCACATCAGAAACAAAAATTAAACTTTACCTTTAACTTATCGTGCAGGGGTCAGCAACCTTTCAGAAGTGGTGTGCTGAGTCTTCATTTATCCACTCTAATTTAAGGTTTCACATGCCAGTGATACATTTTAATGTTTTTAGAAGGTCTCTCCTTTTAAGTCTCCATATTATTTAACTAAACTATTGTCGTATGTAAAGTAAATAAGGTTTTCAAAATGTTTAAGAAGCTTCATTTAAAATTAAATTAAAATGCTGATCTTACGCCGCCGGCCCACTCAGCCTGCTGCTGGTCCGGGGTTCCATTCACCTAAGCCGGCGGTGGGCTGAGCAGGGCCTGCAGTCGGGACCCCAGCTGGCAAAGGGCTGGCAGCCAGAACCCCAGTCCCGTAGCAGGCTGAGTGGGGCCGGCAGCTGGGACCCCAGATCAGCAGTGGGCTGAGCGGCTCAGCCCATTGCTGCTCAGACCACTGCCCGTCTGGGGTTCCGTCCGCCGGCTTCTGCCAGCCAGCATCCCAGCTGCCAGCCCCACTCAGCCCGCTGCTGGTCTGGGGTCCTGGCCTTGCCCACATACAGTGGGTACCTACCTTTTCCCTGGTTTTAGCCCATTCTCTTCCTCTCCCTCTGCACTGAGCTGAGGGTGAGAATGCACTGAGCACAGGGTTGGGGGTGAAGGAGCAGGCTGTGGGTTGGGGTATAGGATCTGGCCAGGAGCTAGAATGAGGGAAGGGGCTCAGAGTTAGAGTATGGAGCGCTTACCTGGGAAGCTCCCATTTGGTGTGAGGGGTGCAGGTGGGAATGTGGGGTATGTGCAGGAGCTTCCATTTGGTGCTCAGGGTGGGGGTAGGGATGTGTGGGGTGCAAGAATCAGGGCATGGTGTGTGGGGGAGCTGGGTAGGTGGGGGGGTGCTGGAGTCAGGGCTGGGGTCGTGGGGGAATGCAGGAGTTAGGGCAGGGGGCTGGAGGTGTGTGAGGGAGGTCAGGGCAGAGGGCTGGGGGCATGTGAGAGGGGTGCAGGAGTCAGGGCATGGCATGTGGGGGAGCTGGGTATGTGGGGGGATGCTGGAGTCAGGGCTGGGGTCATGGGAGGGGTACAGGGGTCAGGGCAGGGGCCTGGGAGGGGTGGGGGTGAAGGGCTCAGGGCAGGGGGCTGGGGGTATGGGCTGGAGTCATGGAGATGCTCCTGAGCAGCTCATGGCAGGGGGCTGGAGAGGATATGCCCTGATTCCACCCTCCTTCCCCAAGGCCCCATCCCCACCTCTTCTCTGGAGCAGTGAGCACACTGCGGTTCCGGCTCCGCTTCTCCCACTCCCTCTCCAGGGCCATCAGCTCTTCGACCGCTGGGAAGGAGAGGAGGAGGGGCAGGAACCCAGTACCCTGGGGGGAGAAGGCGGAGGAGGAGGGAGCTTGGCTGCTGGTGGAGGCTGCCCTGCAGCAGCAGCCAGCAGGACCAAACTTTTGCCCTTTGCCCCTGCAGGAGAGAGTAATGCATATTATTTTGTTAGTGTACAACTTTTGCATGCCTTTTAAAAAACAAACTACTCACACCCCAAAGTGCTGAACAACATAGTCTGGTGACATTGGTTACTGACACTGTTAAGACCTTCTCAACAGCAGAGCTATAATGCTGACATAGGTCCATTTCTGTAATACATACCGTAAACATTTTAGCTGCATATTGCAGATTCTTCCACTAAGTCAGCATTAGATACATATATCTGGTTCTTTCAGATTTGGAAACCACAACATAGGGCTAGATTTTGGTTTGGAAAGAGGATTTCAGCACTTTTGTGCTGCACATAAAGCACTGTCAAATTATGAGAGGGCAGGATGGAGATGGGTTGCAAATAGTGGCGTCATTCTATAAACCCCGAAATACCCAGAAGAGCACCTATTCATATGAGAAGTAACACTGATAGTGCCAACAGCACTATTCAAGTCAGAAAGTACTCCTCAGTCCAAGTTTGCTGAATTGAAACCATAAAATGAAATCCAACTAAAACTACTGTTGTGTGTTTAGAAGCAGTGGTTGTTAAACACTACTCCTTGCAACATTTACCTCTTATTGTGGAAGAGGAATATATATGTAAGATCTCAGCTAGTGAAGCGACTTGAGAGTAGAAGTCAACTGACTACACAGTGCAGAGTATGTGAGAGAGGGCTTATAAAATGAGGCCGTGTAGCCCAGATACAAGAGTAATAACTGTAGGCAGATCAAAGATACCAGCTCAGGCTACCACGGTCCAGGCATGAGAACTGGCTAGGAGAAATTCCACTGGACAGAAGAAACTGAATGTGCCTAGTGGATGCATAAAGTGCCCAGTTCTACAAGGTGCTCAGTGCCCACAACTTCCATTGAGCTCCTGGAATTGAGCATGTCTGCACCTCTGAGGAGATGCTTAACCCATAGGGCTTTACTCCGCAAAACCCTTCCATGCTTGAGGAGTTCCTCTGAAGTTGGAGATGATTACTTACGTGACTAGCAGGATCAACCTTTTAGAGGGGAAAAAGGCATTCCAAGATTACAAACACTAGTCAGACCGACAGGAACGCTCAGGAAACTTCAGACAAATTGACTAAAGGTGTGAAGTCAATGCACATAAACTTAAGTGTGTTAAACCCCCAGGATTAAGTTACAGCAAATTAAGGCCATTTTACTGAAGAATGAGAGCAGACACATTGAGAGGATTGCGGGGTAGGTGGGGGTATTAATACGTATAAATTTACGCACATTGACTTCACACCTTTAGTTTATTCACTTTACATTTCCTGAGTGTTCATGGGTAGTCATGGCCATAGAAAGGTAGGAAAATAGCCCCAACAAATCAGATGGCTTTCAGCCATTTCCAAACATTCCTGTTGCTGATAGAGAAAGGTTTTGCAGCTTGGATTATTATATTCAATAAAGTGAAAATTGAACAAGCTCTTGTGAAATGTCTGAACAGGATCATCATGTGAATAAAATAAGTTTATGTTCATTAACTCTATCACTTATTCCCTCTCTCAGATAATATCATCAAAAGAATATTTAATATTTTGAAGTTCACCTGGGTCCTTTTCCTGGCAACACTAGATAGTTTTACAGCTTGGCTCAATTCCATTTCAAGAGAGCACATTGATATCTCTACTGTGCTGAGAATTGAGAGATGTATGCTGACCAGGGAAATTAAAAAGGTAACATGTATTGTGCTTTACTTTTGCTTGTAACATTTGCATTGCAGTGATAAATGAGAGGTTTCTCTTTTCAACTTAATATGAGGCAGTGTACTAGAGATGGAAATTTGTAAAAGTCTCACTTACGCAGATTTTAAAAATAGTGTGACTTCTATAATCCTCTGTTGGATTCTATTTCAAAAAAACAAAAGACAGATAAATCTTGAGAACTGTGGCTCTGAGCATATGTGCTGGAACTAGGGGTGTTGTAGCACCCCTTCCTTTGAAGTGGTTTCCATCACATACAGGGTTTACAGTTTGGTTCAATGGCTCTCAGCACCCCCACTATAAAAATAGTTCCAGCACTCTGTCTCTGAGCCCAAAGCAGCTGATTGGAAAAACAAATGTGCTCAGAGATTTAATTCTGAAACTCCCATTGAGGAGACATTCTTCTTTATTATGGTCCTACCAAAAAGTTATAATGCTGAATGCGTGCCTTTATAAATATTTAAAAGGCAAAGGGTCATAATGTCACAGACACTTGATTATAATTTCACTGCAGAAACAGTGAGTAAATATTATAAAAATATAATTAATTTTTCCCAAAACTTTTGGTTAAAATGTGTTTCTTTTTTGTCAAGATTTTGAATTTAGAAAATTTTGAATCAAATTTAATTAGAGAGAGAGAGAGAACTGAAATTCAAACAAGCAATACTAGCAAAGGGACAGACCACCATATTTTCATGTAATTTATAATTTGATCACTTTACTGAACTAAGGAAATCTGTGCATAAGGTCTCTATAAAACTCAGAAAATTACTATGCAAAATAGCAAACTTCTTACTCAATGCATGTTCCAAAGACAATACAGCTGTTGGTGGAGTGAGCTGGATAATGTTTGGCCTTAGGAAACATCAGTAAAGTTGTGATAGCCAGAAAGAACTCTGCTTGGTGCCTGTGCTCAGGATTGTGCTTACAGTAATGAAACCATCTTTTTGTTGACAAATTTAACAGGGAAGTCATTGAGAGAATAGATAGTGACGCCTCTTTCTACAGGGAAAGTTTTATGAACACATTTACACTTTTGTAAATGAGATCATAATTTGACTCTGACTGAAATAGACTTGAGGAAATTAGGGCTTTTGTGAGTTTGTTCTCTGCAAAGACTCATTTCATGCAGCCAAATGACTGAAGAAACCAAAATCTCACACAACACAAATGCCTTACTATAGCTCTTCTCTCTTTCTCAGGGGAATGTTCCAACTCGTGAGAGCATCCATATGTATTACCAGAACCATATGATGAAGCTTTCTAAGGAATCAGGACTGGACACAATTGATGAAAATCCTGGTCAAGAGTCTAGTTTACAGGCATCTGAGAGGATAGATAGTTTAGATTCAGCTGCTTCTCATGACAGTATTTCCAGGTATTTTGTTGTAAAAACAAATCACTTGTTTCTGAATAGATAATTTCTATCATGTGATTTTTCTATGTTAAGAAATTGTTGCATAATGTTGGACTTCACATCTGAAGCTGAAGAACCCTTTGATTTATCAGATTTATCAATCACTGTATAGTAGATAAAAGATGATCGGATTGACAAACCCATGTGAAGAACCCTTTGATTTATCAGATTTATCAGTCACTGTATAGTAGATAAAAGATGATCGGATTGACAAACCCATGTGTTTCCCTCTGTACAAAAGTGCAGAAAGGGAACGAATTAATTCTTATTCTCCCAACTCGCCCACCAAACCCCCCCTCCACCTCCACCAGTCCACGGGACCTGACAGGAGTGCAAAGTAGGCAGAGAGCGTGGAGCAGAGCCCCAAAAGGTAGACAAAGGTAGAATCTGAAGGGATCCTGGTCCCTAACCTCATGGGTACTGGGCAATTGCATGGATGATTACTGTCTACACTCTGCAGTAGGAGCAATTGCCATGCTGTCATTGGCTCAGTGCTCTCAATTATAGTCACTCCGCAGAGAGGAGTTACTGAATGTCGCTCATGCTAGTTCTACCTCAAGCACCATTTTCTCCATTTGTCTGCAGTTTTGAAGGAGGTTTGGGGACATACTCCTTAGTGCAGTTCCCTCTTACTCTTGACCTCAGTCCTTTTCCTGCACAGCCGAGGGGCTGCATGGATATTTTGCAGGGGCAACACAGTCACCGAGCTCTGGGAGGAACATCTGGCTGAACTAATTTTCCTCTCATGTCAATACCAAATAACAAGCTTCTAGAGGGTTTTTGGACTATCTTACAGAGATTAATACCCTGAAGACAGTCTCGTGGTATTTCACTTTGATTGTGAGAATAGGCACTGAATGAAGGAATTCCATCATTTATTACCAATGTTTTGTTCTGGATGGTTAAATTCTGGTCTCCTGCACATAGGCTGAGTAAAAGGACTTTGTTCTGGGAAACTACATGGGTTTGAGGGAATATAATTTTCCCTCACAAGGTAAAGGCAGGGCACAGGGCCCTAGAAATGCCTCCCTGCTGCTTTCTTCCATTCCTCTTGGAATGGTCCACTAGAGAAGTGTAGTTGGTGGGCCCATGTCTGTGCCCCACCATCTACCTGACCAATCCATACTCCTGAGGGAATTCTGCACCAAAAAAAAAAAAATTATGTGCCCAATATTTTAAAATTCTACAGATTTTATTTGTCAATAATTAAATGTGGCTCCAACATGGCAGTGAGGAGCACAGGCCACTGACTGCTTTGAGGTGGGAGATCACCCTGGAGTTCCCACCTTCCCCAGTACAGACGCTCAGCAGGGGCTGGACCTGCCCCAGAAACATCCTGGGGCCCTGCCTCTCTGCAGGGTGTGGTGGGCAGGCTCAGCTCAGCAGGATCCAAGTGTGGGGGGGATCAAGGTGTGGGTGAGAGGTTTCTGTGTGAGGCAGTCTGGGTGCAAGCAGCTCAGTGGGAGATCTGGATGCATCAGGGCTTGTTGGGGGGTTCTGGGTGCAAGGGCAATGGGATTCTGAAGATCGTTGGGGCTCAGCAGGGGCTTCTGGGTCCGGTGAATGGGCCTTGGCAGTGCAGTTGGAGGGGGCTTGGTGGAGGGCTCCGGGTGCTGTGGGAGTGGGGCTTGATGGGGCGAAGGTCCAGGTGCAGCTGGTTGGGAATCAGTGGGGTGGGGGTCTGGGTGTTGGGGGCTAATCATAGGGATCCAGGTGTATAGGGGTAGGACTCGTAAGGTGAGAGTTCGATGGGCTTGCTTAACAGGGGAGCCCTAGCTGCTGCCGAGGGGATGCCACATACTGGGCTCCCAATTCCACCTGTGATTCCCCTATTCCCTTTTCTTCTTCATCTCATCCCCATGCTCCATCTCCCTCCCCTCACTTCCACATTCCCTCCCCCTGCCCTATTCCAGCCCCCTTCCTTCCCCACTGCCTCTTCCCTCCCACCCCTCATCCTCCCTTCACTCATTTCCCCCATCTCCCCTTATGCAGCCCCACTGCAGGCACTCACTGTTGCACAGAAAACAGGAAGCTCCCAGCACACAGAAGAGGAGCACGACTGGCAATTGGATCCAGGAGGCGGCATTCAGCCGCAGAGTCAGCAGAGCCCAGATGCAGTCTCCTTCAGCTGGGCAGCTCTGCGCTTGCAGAAATGGGGAGCAGTGGCACATAACCCCATGTATTCCCCCCCATGCCTCACCTCTGTTTGGAGGGGGAAATTCCCACCCCCCAAAAAATTCTATGGGGAAGGAGGCGTTTTCTGTGGGCACACAGTCATGCAGAATCCCCCCAGGAGTAAAAACCCACCTATCCTTTCCACACTTCCCTGGAGAGAGATGCTGCAGAGTTCAGTGCCAAAGCCTTAGCACATCCTTACTGTTTCACACGTGCACAGACTGTCACTCATCTACTTCCCTGTGATACAAGAACATCCTGTTTTCTCTGTGTCCAATGCGTTCATGACCTTTGAGAGCCTGCAGAAGTTGTTCTACAGTGTCAGAAGGGGGGGAGACCTCTGATAATCTGATAGTTGCTTTCTGCAGTTTCTTCTTCTCTGAAGCGTGGCAGTAGCCTCTCACATTTGATACTCCCCTGCAAACTCAGTTGCTTGTATGTACAGTAACTCTGCTCAGCTTTTACTAATGACATATGGCTAAAAATAGTGGAGGGCTTGTCTTCCTTTCAGAGTTTATTCACAAGTAAGTGTAACTGAATGTCTGAACACTTATCTGAAAAAAAAACGTGTAAGCAATGTGCATAAACAAAATACCCACAAAATTACCCAGCATTTCCACAGGCTGAAAAAAAAACAAAACAAAACACCAGGATCAATGCTGGCACTCAAAAGACATTCAATAGTTTACTGCAGTTTAACCGTCAAAATTCTTTATTTCATGGAGTACTAAGCTAGCACACATTTCCTCATGGCTAACTACCAGGAGAAATAGTACCTGCATGTGTTGTCTGAAAATTCATTGGGGTCAGACTGTATAGGAAAAACATCATTCAGCCAAATTCTGCTCTCACCTGAATGCAAGACCCATTGACTTCACTTTGAGTCTCACATGGATATCTGAGTGGTAGAATTTGGCTGTCGGGATTCATCTGCTCATGTAAAGAGAGTACTTAAGGAACAAAACCATTTTCATTAAATAATATTTCAGTCACGTTACCCAATATATACTGTACTAGTGTACAGTAGATATTGAAATCAGCTGTTTAGCCGTGCGTAGTAGCAATATGGCTGTGTTAGCTGGAGTGCTGACAACAATGAAAGCCATATGTTGGGGAGGGTAATTTTGTTTTATAAAAGGAAGTCAGTTGCCAAACATAGTTTAAAAAATATGTAAATCTTGTAAATTCAATATTTGAATTCAGTCTCTGTAGTAAAATTGTATCCACTGTTCAGATCCAAGCAATTCTTGTTGGACTAACCGCTTTTCCTCCCGCTTTCCTCCCCCCTAGCCCCAGCCCCCACTTTTGAGTGACACCTCACTTACTCCTTTCAAACCTTTAGACCTTGATGGTGAACCAAAGCTGGGCAAAAAGATAAATCATAATACCTATTTTAACAGTTGTTGTATACCCACTAATATAATCTTTGAACAAACTTCGTTTCCCCAAAATAAGATGTCACAAGGGCACATTAACAAATGAACAACAGAAGTATTGTCACCACTGATTCTCTAATCGTAAACTCTTTTCCTGGAAATAGATATTTACATGTTTGTGTATCAGTAGTGTTTGCGGAGTATGTGCATCTGCTGCATGACTAATGACCTCTAAATGGAGGAAGCAATAACCAGTCACTTAGATCTAATGATAGATCTTCTGTCTGTTTATAAAAGCATCCTGGCCTGTCTCTTTCTGGGATTATGAAGAGGTCTCATGAGCTGTTTTAGCAATGCAAAGTACTGCAGACCACAAGTGAGTGACATTTTGCATTGCTCAAACAACGATGAGAGAACTTTATCATCTCAAAAACCTCACTCAAAAGCTCATCAGATTTTGCACCAGTTCCTTTGCTGTTTTTTAACTTTGCTAAATATAGAGCTTGTCCTGTCAACAGCAAGGTTACTTTTTAAAATATGCAAATGTTTCTTAATTGTAAGGCCAATTCTGTTCCAGTTGAAGTTAATGAACTGACGTTATCAAGCGTCAGTTTGGGCTTTATACTTAACATTCTCTCATACGCAGTTCTATTATTTTTGTGAAATCTACTGTTATACTCATATTATTTCCATATTAGCCAATAAACTTTCTTTCCTACTGGTACTTTTCACTTCCAGTGAATCTGATTCAAATATTAATTTTCAACCATTATATACCAATTCATTTCCAAGACTCAGAATGACAGAGATTAATCCCCGTTTCATCACTTGAAGATTAAGCAGTATCTGGATGCTCCGAGGGACAGTTTCCTCTATAATTAAGTTGTTGTTTTGGTCTTTAGTTTGTCCCAGTACAAAGTTTTCATTCTAGATAGTCAGTGGACCATATGTTTATGGATTTTATTTGGCATGTAAGTGGTTGGTCTAATAAGGTGCTTAGTGATAGGGAGGAAAAATGGATGCTTATTTCAGAATTAAAATAATTAAATGTTAACTCAGTTTATACTCAAGCAAATGTCCATTGAATTCTATAGGAGTCTGCTTGACTATTTTCTGAAGAAGCAAACTAGGCAGTTACACTTTAAAGTATCACACACCAAAACGTATGTCTGGCTTCTATAAAGGTCCTGTCAGTAAAATTATCATATTAATTTTTTTTTAACTTTTTGAAGGAAAAATTCTTCTCTCTAATCAACAGTGGATCTGTCCTTTGTGGATCCCTATATCTGATGCTTTTAGGCACTTTTGATGGCACTGGACATCTTAAATGCAAAATGAGGACATTGTAGGCAGTGGAGTTTGGTGCACAAGAGATGAGAAGACAATTTTGCCCTCTTATAACTAGTTGGTTCCTGTGCCCTGCCAGAAAATATTTCAAGTCAGCATCATAATGAACTCATTGCCCTTTATTTCCAGTTAACTTATTAACTAAATATCTTATGAATTTTGGTAAAATGTCTGGGAGCTGATAAAGTCCAATTAGTTGTCTTTTGTGAAATGTGGCCTAAGATTACAAAGGAATAGAGCAGGGGTGGCCAAACTGCAGCTCGCGAGCCACATGCGGCTCTTTTACCGTTAAAGTGTGGTTCGCAGAGCTCTCCACACACACACACCTATTGTCCACCTCCCAGAGTTGGGGGGTGAGGAACTTGGGACCTCTGCCTTGCAGCAGGGTGGTGGGGTAGGGGCTTCTGCTCAGTGGGGAACAGGGTCTCAGGGCTTCAAGAGGAGTGGGGATGAAGCCCCGCGCCCCGGTAGGTGTGTCCCAGTGCTCGAACTTCTGAAGATTGTTGTATACAGCTCAGAGAGTCAGTAGGTTTGGCCACCCCTGAAATAGAGGACAAAACTATAGCGCCATTCAAGTCAAATGCAAAGCTCCAACTGACTTCTTCAGAGTCAGGATTTCACCTTTTAGATGTCAACGCAAGAATCAAATCCAGAATGGCAACCAGCACCTAACAAGCTCTTGCAGCTTGCTTTGATTTTAATAGGAACTGTGTGATGCTCAGGAGCACTGAACAAACCTTTTCTTCATCCTAGAGTCTCCCACAATTCTGTTTCCTTCCCCTCTGCAGTTCTGTAGGCAGCTCAGTGTTGTAACACAGCCCGTGCTGGCCACACCCCGTTCTCCAGTTTGCCACTAGGCAACTTATTTGAAAGCTATGTGAAAACTCCAAGAATGTTTTTAGTAACTGTCATGGTATAATTCCCCACTCTGAACCTTAGCGTCCAAAAGATGGGGTACCAGCATGAATTCCTCTAAGCTCAATTACCAGCTTTGTACTTGTAGTGCTGCCACCAACCAGGAATTCCAGTGTCTGGTACACTCTGGTTCCCCCCGAAAACCTTGCCCGGGAAACCCCAAGACCCAGGATCCTCTGGATCTTAACACAAGGAAAGTAAACCCTTTCCCCTACCGTTGCTTCTCCCAGGCTTCTCCTCCCTGGGTTACCCTGGAAAATTACTGTGATTCAAACTCCTTGAATCACAAAAACAGAGAAGAAAATTCACCTTCACTCCTCTTCTCTCTTCCCCTCCCAGACTCTTCCCTGAGAGAGAAAGTAATCCTAACACAGAGAGAAATTAGCCCTCTCTCTCCCCCCCTCCTTTCCCCACCAATTCCCTGGTGAATCCAGACCCAGTCCCCCTGGGGTCTCACACCAGAATAAAAAAAAAAACAATCAGGTTCTTAAACAAGAAAAACTTTTAATTAAAGAGAGAAAAACAGTAAAAATTATCTTTGTAAATTTAAATGGAATAGGTACAGGGTTTTTCAGCTATAGACACTGGGAATACCCTCCCAGCCTAAGTATACAAGTACAAATTAAAATCCTTTCAGCAAAATACAAATTTGAACTCCTTCCAGCCAAATACACAATTAAACTCCTTTCCAGCCAAATGCACATTTGCAAATAAAGAAAACAAACATAAGCCTAACTCGCCTTATCTACCTAGTACTCACTATTTTGAAACTTATAAGAGCCTGTATTGGAGAGATTGGAGAGAAACCTGGTTGCACGTCTGGTCCTCTGAGCCCCCAGAGAGAACAACAACCAAAACTAACAGCACACACAGAAACTTCCCTCCCTCAAGATTTGAAAGTATCCTGTCCCTGATTGGTCCTCTGGTCAGGTGACAGCCAGGCTTACTGAACTTGTTAACCCTTTACAGTCAAAAGAGATATAAAGTACTTCTGTTCTATTAACTCCTACTATCTGTTATGACACGCCCCCCAAATCGCTGACAGTGTGGAACACACTGGCAGTGATTTCTCCCTAGAACTCTAGAATAAACAGATCAATAAACACATGCATCCTTACATATGCCACTAATTATGTAAAACTACAAGATTTTTTCACATTGTAAGGACAATTTTTAACCAGTTGATTCTAGGGAACTTTCACGGGAGAGTGCATCAACTTCTTGATCTGTTGCCGCTGCAGACGTTTTCCGGGTTGTGGAGAGGGTCACCTCTCCCACGCCACCGTTACTTTTCCCTTTCATCGTAGACACCGTCAGGCCACTCAGCATCATCTCCTCCCTGGGCTGTAAACTGACAAACCTGTAAGTCTCTGGAATAAAAGGGCTTGAGAGAATTAACGTGGTACACTCTGGGCTTTAGGGAGGAATTGGGAAATGCTATGAGGTAGTTAACAGCTCCCAGGCGCTCTTGGACGTGAATGGCCCTTCCCATGATGCTTCCATTTTATGGGCCTGTTGCGCCTTCAAGACCATAACCTGGTCTCCTACCTTGAAGGAACGCTCTCTGGTATGTGTCTATCATACCAGGCCTTTTGCTCTTTTTGAGCATCCTTTAGGTTTTCTTTAGCAAGGGCTAAAGAGTGTCGGAGGGTGTTTTGTAGGTTGCTTACAAAGTCCAGAATGTTAGTTCCTGGAGAGAGGTGTAAACCCCTCCCATTGCTGCTTCACCAACTGTAATGGCCCTTTAACCTCGTGGCCATACACAAGCTCAAACGGTGAGAACCCTAAACTGGGATGTGGTACAGCCCTGTAAGCAAAGAGCAACTGCTGCAACACTAGGTCCCAGTCATTGGAGTGTTCATTCACGAATTTACGGATCATGGCCCCCAAAGTTCCATTAAACCTTTCCACCAGGCCATTGGTTTGATGGTGGTACGGGGTGGCAACCAAGTGATTCACCCCATGAGTTTCCCACAGTTCTTTCATGGTCCCTGCCAGGAAATTTGTCCTGAATCCGTAAGGATATCGGAGGGCCAACCTACCCTGGCAAAAATGTCTATTAGGGCCTGGCACACAGTTTTAGCCCTAGTGTTGCCTAGAGCTACTGCTTCCGGCCATCGGGTAGCAAAGTCCACGAAAGTTAATATGTACTGCTTTCCTCTGGGGGTCTTTTTTGGGAAAGGACCCAGAATATCCACAGCTACTCGCTGAAATGGGACCTCTATTATGGGAGTGGCTGGAGAGGGGCCTTGACCTGGTCTTGGGGCTTTCCCACTCTTTGGCACACCTCACAAGACCGGACATACTTGGCAACATCCTTGCCCATCCCCTCCCAGTGGAAGGACTTCCCCAACCTGTCTTTGGTTCTGTTCACCCCAGCATGGCCACTGGGATGATCATGGGCTAAGCTTAAGAGCTTCCCCGGTACCTAGTTGGAACCACCAACTGTTTTTGTGGATGCCAGTCTTCCTGGTGTCCACCAGAAAGAGTCTCCTATATAAAAGCCCTTGTTCTATAACAAACGGGATCGGTTAGAAGAGCTGAGAGGCGGTTGGGGTGCTCCGTGCCGCCGCCCAAGCTTTCTGAAGGCTGTCATCTGCTTCCTGCTCAGTCTGGAACTGTTTCCTGGAGGCTGGAGACACCAGTTCTTCCTTAGACTGTGGACTTGGGCTTGGTCCTTCGGGAAGCGATGTAGGTGATGGGGGTTGTTTTCGTGGCTGGTGAACCGCTCTCCGCTGGTGCACCAGGTGGTATTTCAGGCTCCGGTTGAACCTCTTGGGTCTGGTTGTCTGCTGCTTCTGCCAGTTCAGGCTCGCTGGCGTTCTCTGGCGTTGGCGTCGAAGATGCATTTGCAAGCGCTGGCGTCAGTGCTGGCAATGGTTCTGGTGCTGGTTGCGTTTCCAGGTCCAGATCTGGGACTGGAAGTACTGTGGCTGTTGCAGTCGTTGGCAGGGGATCCGGGTCCACTACCTCTCTGTGGGTCTCTGCTAACACAGATGGGGCCCCTGTGGACGGTTCAGGAACAGGAATGGGTCTGGAAGCTTGCCTGGTTTGGCTGCATGTAACCATTCCCATCCTCTTGGCCCACTTTACCTGGTTGGCCAAGTCTTCCCCCAGTAGCATGGGGATGTGATAATTGTCTTAGACTGCAAATGTCCACATTCCTGACCAGCCTTTTTATTGGACAGGCAGTTTAGCTGTAGGCAAGTTTACAGCTTCTGCCATGAAGGTATAAATTGTTACTTGGGCCTTTGGGTTGATGAATTTGGGGTCCACTAAGGATTGGTGGGTAGCTGACACTTGTGCCCCTGTGTCTCTCCACGCGATAACCTTCTTTCCGCCTACTCTCAAAATTTCCCTTCGCTCCGAGGGTATTCAAGAGGCATCTGGGCCTGGGGATCTTTAGTGTGATGGTGGTGTAATGAACTGCACTCGGTTGGGGTTCTTGGGGTAGCTGGCCTTCATATGTTCCAGTTCATTACACTTAAAGCATCGCCCAGCTGACTGGTCACTGGGCCAAGGTGGGTTACTGGAGATTGGTGAGGTGAGAGAATAGGGCGTCGGCGGCTTTCCTTGGGCTGTAGGGGGGGTCTTGGGTTGCCCTCGGGTATAGGGTTTATTGTCGGTGTGACCCCTGTGATATTTGCTCCCCTTGATAGTAGTTTTTTTCTTTTCTACCACTTCCACCCATCTGGCTCCAATCTCCCCCGCCTCAATTACCGTTTTGGGCTTCCCATCTAGGATGTATCTTTCTATTTCTTCAGGAACACCCTCTAAGAACTGCTCTAATTGTATTAGGAGGTGCATGTCATCCAGAGATTTAACATTGGCTCCTGATATCCAGGCATTATAATTTTTTCCAATGTGGTAGGCGTGTTGGGTGAATGACACATCTGGTTTCCACCTTAGGGCTTTGAACCTCCGACGGGCATCCTCAGGTATTAGCCCCATTCTGATTCTGGCCTTGGTCTGAAAAAGTTTATAATTGTTCATGTTCTCCTTAGGCATTTCAGCCGCCACCTCTGCTAGGGGTCCACTGAGCAGTGGCCTCAACTCTATCATGTACTGGTCTTCAGAGATGCTGTACCCATGGCAGGTCCTTTCAAAATTTTCTAGGAAGGCCTCAGTGTCATCGCCTGCCTTGTAGGTGGGAAATTTCTTGGGATGTGGAACAATAACTGGCGAAGGGTTGTTAGAATTGGCTGTGTTCTTCTGCTTAGCCTATTCTAATTCCAGGGCCTGCTGGTGGGCCTCCGTCTGGAGTTCTATCTATCTCCTGTGGGCAGCCTCTCTTTCTTCTTCTTCTCTTTTGTGGGCTGCCGCTTTTTCTCTTTCTATCAGCTCCATTTCTTTTTCTCTCAGTTCTCTCTCTTTTTGTTTTATTTCTAGTTCTTTTTGTTTCTTTTCTATGTCATGCGTGTGGTCTACGTCTTTGATTTGTTCCTCTGCCTCCAGTCTCGCCCGTTCCTGTTTCAGAGTGTCATGGTTTCTGCTTTCTTGTGTTGGGGCGCCCTCTGGTGTTTACTGTCTGAAATGCTGCTTCTCTGTTGCCTCCTTAGGGTTGCTTAGCAACAGAGTCTTTTTTTTTAACTCCTTCTACCTAGCTATTCCTGACAGAGTTAGAAAGAAAAAAACCCATTCATTTGCAAATGTGTTTTGCTGGTGTATGGTGACTCACAACTGGAGTCCCTTTGTTTAACAGAGATCTTTGTTAAACCCTAGTGCCTCTGCCTTCAGAGTACCCAGAAGAGAGAGATCAAAAAACTTGCATACCTTTGCTTTTAAACACAATCTCCTCTAGCCACAGCTAGCAGGGAAAGAGAAAGAAAAAATCCTACTGGCTTTTGCTTCTAAACCCAAACCTGGGTCTGCCTGCAGATAGCTAGCAGGGAGAGAAATAAAAACCTCACTGGCTTTTGGATTCTATCTTACCCACCTGCTGCACACCATGTCATGGTATAATTCCCCACTCTGAACCTTCGCGTCCAAAAGATGGGGTACCAGCATGAATTCCCCTAAGCTCAATTACCAGCTTAGTACTTGTAGCGCTGCCACCAACCAGGAATTCGAGTGCCTGGTACACTCTGGTTCCCCCAAAACCTTGCGGGGACCCCCAAGACCCAGACCCTCTGGATCTTAACACAAGGAAAGTAAACCCTTTCCCCACCGTTGCCTCTCCCAGGCTTCCCTCCCTGGGTTACCCTGGAAGATCACTGTGATTCAAACTCCTTGAATCAAAACAGAGAGGAAAATTCACCTTCCCCCCTCCTTCTCTTCCCCTCCCAGACTCTCCTGAGAGAGAGAAGTAATCCTGACACAGAGAGAAATTAGCCTCTCTCTCCCCCTTCCCTCCTTTCTCCCCACCAATTCCCTGGTGAATCCAGACCCAGTCCCCTGGGGTCTCACCAGAATAAAAAAAAATCAATCAGGTTCTTAAACAAAAACTTTTAATTAAAGAGAGAAAAAACAGTAAAAATTATCTTTGTAAATTTAAGATGGATTAGGTACAGGGTTTTTCAGCTATAGACACTGGGGAACCCTCCCAGCCTAAGTAAGTATTCAAGTACAAATTAAAATCCTTGAACAACAACCAAAAACTAACAGCACACACAGAAACTTCCCTCCCTCAAGATTTGAAAGTATCCTGTCCCCTGATTGGTCATCTGGTCAGGTGACAGCCAGGCTTACTGAACTTGTTAACCCTTTACAGTCAAAAGAGATATAAAATACTTCTGTTCTATTAACTACTATCTGTTTATGACAGTAATAACTTCAATTCCTATGTACAGTGATTAACTGGCCCACCAATTGTAGGTATTAAAATTTGGCTAATAAGTCATCCAGGGAAGATAGAATTGTTGGAAATGCAGCTAGCAGAATGGGAAATTTCTTACCCAATCCTATCATTCGAATAAAAACATCTGTGCTAAATATATCCCCATTTGTAGTGGATAGCTGATTAAGTTTATTTGCACATACTTTGACTTGGGCTTTTAATGCACATTTCAGTTTAAAATACCTATTCTTTGAATGATTTCAAAGAAGTTAATGCTTTTCAATGTCTCTAGAGATGCCAATTTGAAAAGTGACCTGGAAGGATATGCCTGGATAAATGTATGTGCTGATTAGTGACTGAGTCAACACAAACTTTGCCAATTGTACATCGCAGTATGGATCATATCCCCCTTACCAGCTGATTGGTGTTGTAGGTTCCTACACACTGAGAAGCACGTTTACTGTGCTATGAGTATAAAATTGTGCCGCTTTCCAAACCTTGGAGGATCCTGATCAGCTGCTCAGTAGACATAGATTTTCCTTCTGATCACTGAGCTGTTCTTTCCTTAAACATGTATGTAATCAAAATCATTGCAAGGACTAACTTGGGGCCTAATCTTGCACCTAATTAAATCAGTAGTTGTTTTGCCATTAACTTCAACAGGAGCCGGATCAAGTCCTCCAGGTGGGGAGCAGTTGAGGGAAACTGGAATACATGTTTTCAATGAAAATTTACCAGTGGAGACACTCCTTATGGTATAAGAATCAGCTCTTGTTCCTGGCACAAGAGCCTAAGTTACTTAGTTTCCCTTCCCTGTATCTCCCCACTGTTATTTAGAAGACAACATGTCTACATACACACATATATATGTTTAGAGAGGAACTCATAACTATACATGATAATAACTATATTGTGGGTTAACTAAACACCAAAGTGAAAAAAGCCAATGGTCCATATTTTCAAAAGTGCTTGATTTCAATGGTTGTTAGATGCCTAATTTGCTTTAGATGCTTTTGAGAACCCCACAAGGTGCTTATTGCCTAAATACCTTTACAAATCAGCTCCTAGGTGCTTACAGAAAAGAAACCCAGCTCCCAAAAAAGATGGTCAGATGGAGTTTGGATTTAAAAAGGACACTAAAATATCATTAAAAAGGCACATAGTCTGTCTGCTGACAGCTCCCCATAATTCAATACCAAAAATCTCATTTAAAGAATTAGAGCTGGAGTGCCCTATAGATCCATGTATAGTGTGAACCTTCCAGGTGCTAAATCTTACACACACTGAAGTCAATGGAAAAAGTCCCATTGACTTCAGTGGTGCAGGATCAGATCCTAAGTGTGGATCACCCCTCGTTGTTTAGGTGCTTTCTTTTCTCACTTATGAATCTTAGAGACCCAGAGAGGTGGCTGCCTGGATTAAAACTCCAAATAGTTCCCTCGACTCAGTTCATGCACATCTGCGTACTTCATTGACAATTACAGCAAAATACATCGTGGTTACCTACCATATGTCATTAATGTATTTGCTTCCTTCCCATTGCTAATGTTTGTATTTACATTAGCGTTGTCTTTTTCCTAACTCATCCACTTCTCATTTTATCCAAGAGCATCCTGAATGTATAGTATATGCCTCTGTTGTCCCATTGTAGTGACAAGTGAAAGGAGATAAGGGTTTAACTGAAAATGTCCTTTCTTTGATATTGTGTGCTTTACAAATTTTGAAATAATAGGGGAAATATTTTTTACATGACTCAAAATCAATACCATTTTCTTAAAATGATTATCAATGTCAATATAATATAATATAATATTAGATACAAATATAATATTAGATACAAAAACAAAAGCAATGATAATTATACTTGGCATTCATCAAGTAAGTACTAATTTGGCTCTTTTGTGCTGAAAGATGACTGGCTAGTATATGAAAGCTGTTTTTTCTATTAGTAGAATATGAGGGTTTTTTTAATTTTGAAAGCTCTTTTAGGAAATTGGCCTGCGCCCATATAAAAGAATTCCACAGGATCTATTTTTAATAAAATAGATATTGTACAGAGGAAATCAGCTTCCAAAATGTTTTAACTGAATTTTTGGAATTTTTATTCATAGTAAACAAAAGTAAAAACTCTCACTTGTACAAAGTTGTTGTCTCTAGGCAGCATGGGAACTTTGAGACTATATTGATTCCCATATCTATATGCATAGCGGTTACATTTTATGATTAGTTATGGCTTCTATATTTTTCTAGTCACAAACCGGCTGTACATAAGAATTTGGTTTTGTGGTGACTTTAATCAGGTCCTTATCTTCTCTCTGATCCTTTTGTCTTTGTGTCTGTGTTTTCTGCATGGCGAGCACAATCATTTACTGAATTATGTATAAAGTAATGTCATTGGTATTTAACATTGTGTTTATAACTTTGCGCTGCTAGCTGCTACACTGAAGCAACCATGCTGTTCTCAAGGCAGTCAACCCTTGATGATTTAGATGGACCAGACACTGTTCCTAAAACAAGTGAGCGCGCTCGACCTAGGCTTCGTAAAATGTACAGCATGGATATGTCCTCCTCATCAGCTGACAGTGGCAGTATAGTGTCAAGGTGCTTAACTCATGCATGCTTTGTTCACTCATTTACCCTGGCCATTCTATGTGTGGCATTGTATACGTGTGCAGATGTGTGTGTTTAAAACAATTTGCATGCTTATTGGAAGCTTTATTTCCTTGATTATTGTATAGGACAAGTACACAAAAGTATCATAAACCAGTTACTTATTTGTTATTTTGCCTTTTTTTTAAGAAGTCCACTATTCTTTTATTCATTATAACTTGATCCTTACTTTGACCTTTGACAATTGGCTCCTGCATCCATATATAGGAACCTGAATAAAAAAGGGACTGATTTTCAAAGGTGCTCTACCCCCAGCAGCTCCCATTGACTTCAGTGGAATTTATGGGAGCTCAGCTCTTCAAATAATCAAGTATCTAAATATGGCTTTAGGAATCCAATTTTAGGCACCTAACTGTGAAAATTTTGGCCAGGCTCCATTAATTTTTAGTTACTCTCTTCATAGGAAAGAATTGTTAAATATTATGAATTCTCTTCCACTGATTTACAGATTCTGAAGTTTTAGAATTAAGAGGGAAATTATTAAGAAAAGATAGCAAGCAATATAAATACTGAAAGAAAGAACATATTAGAGAATTGTTCCAGAACTGTTCACTCAGTTTTGCAACTCAAGACTAAAATTGTCTACATTTTATATGGCTTCAGGATATAAAAGCACTGTTTCAAATATCGCTTCAAAAATAAAATTGCATGACATAGTAAATCATTCTATTTCCACATTTCACACTGTTTTAACAACTTCTGGGTGTTGATTTATTTTGAAATTCATCATTTTACATTCTCACTCATTAATCACCTTTAAAGGAATTATTACTATTAAGAATCATCAAAATGTACATTCAGGCAACAGCTACCATCAGTTTACTTCTGAAAACTCTCACTAGAAGTTACAAGGTGACAAAACATAGCTACAGTAAGTTTGAAAGTGGTTTCAAAGGAAAACGGCATAGAAAGCAATTTTGAATTTTGGCGGGAGGTAGTATTGTCCGCTGACTTTTACAATAGCAAGTTTATTTTATATATATTTCGGGTAAAATCCTAGTGAAGTCAAAGGAAGCTCTACTATTATCGGCCAATATTTCAACTTCTGTCTCTTTGGTGAGCTGTAAAAGGATGTGATACATGTAAAACCCATGTTGTTCTTTTTATTATCTGACTGTTGGAGCTGGGATGGGGGGCTAACAGGAGAGGGATATATGGGAGAGAAGAAAAAGAGAAGAAACTAGGAATAAGGGAAGCATGGGGCATAACCAAAAGAAGACAAAAAGCAAAGCAAGGACAGGAAAGTAACTGAAGGGGGATAGCCAGATTTTCAGTTAAGTCAATAAGCTGCACCAATTTATGCCAGCTGAGAAGCTGGTACAGAGAGAGCAAACACAGAGTGGTGGGGGGGGGGGATGAAAAACACATCAAGCAGAGTAGAGCTTTGTCAAACAAGGTGGAGAAGCAGAGAGATAAGTGAGCAGATAAGACTGAGTAAGAACAATGTGAAAAGAGGGGAAGTACACACAGAAGAGGAAAGAGGTAGGTAAGCAAAAGAAGTGAAGAAGAAAAATGTAGCATGATCTGAAGGTAAGATACCATAATATCCTGCTACTCAAACAGTTATTTACTCTGGATGGCACTACTCTATGTTTGCAATTGGCCTATCCTTTCATATAGATATAGCATGAAACATGAGGGGATGGATTCTGTGTCCAACTGAATTTTGCCTGCAAGCTGCAGTTTTGAAATGATAAAGCTATGACTGTTAGAAATGTTACCTTTACAATGAAGTATATGCATTCCTGTATTATACTGTAGCGTCATGCAGCTCACTCGAAACAAATGTAGGAATATGCTCTAATTGTGTTTAGAATTTGTTTGTTCTAAGAAAATTGTGTGTAAATTCCCTCTTTGTCAACATTAATTTGTCTTGTCTTGGTTTGGAACTGTATTGAATTACTGCAAGCTCAACAAGCAATCACTCTGCGTGCAAATGGATCAGTGTTTTTTATGTGTAAGGAGAAGGTGACCCCAGTACATCTTCTGCCAGCTGCAGTGCATTTTCAAAGTTTGGGAGCAGAGTGAGGGCTTGCCAATATTTCAACCTCAAAACAGAGTTAGCAAAGTTTTCTGAGTAATTGTGTTCCTCCTGTTCCTGACAGTGAACCTACCCAGGTTACCCTGCTGTATTCTCGTCAGGGCACAACAGAAACCATTGAAGAAGTAGCAGGGGAGCATGAAGAAGAAGGGACAGGTTCTACATCAAGACGAGAGGATGAGGTGGACGATTATGGCTTGGATTCAGAAGGAGCTGCGTACACTCCTGATACTGATGTGCCATCGTACTCTGCTGCGGATGGCAATGCTGAAGTCCCACCTTCATACAGCAAAGCTGTCAGCTTTGATCATCTTTCCTTCAGTTCCCAAGATGACTCTGCTGGCAAGAACCTCATGATGGTGAGCCCAGACAACAGTCAAATTGACAAGCTAAATGATACTATCCTCCCTCCATTGACACACGACTTGACTGCCAGTGAGCTGCTTCTAAACAAGTAAGGAACTTTAGAGAAGAAAAAATGTAGTCTTTGAAGTTTTCCTAAATACTTTAATTCCTGTTTTATAAGGTGTTTTCTGTCTAACTACTGCTGTTATTAGTGAGGATTTTTCTCTCAAAAATTGGTTTTAATGGTTGGTGTGGGGCTGTTTCTTTCTAATTGTTTTTTAATTTTATTTGGGAAAGGTCCTTCTAAAATTACCTGGAAAAAAAATCTCAGCTTCTCTCCCCCATACACACACAGTTAATAGCCCCCATTGCTGTTGATTTCTGCAGTTGAAATCCAATGGCAATGCTGCATTCCTTCCTGGGCTGGAGCATACTCCCCTCCCCACCATACAGCCAGCAAGTTATGCTGGCCAGTGCTTGGGAGTTGGAGCCAACAGCTCTTCTTTCTCATCTTCCTTTGTGACATCATGCTTCCCAAGGACAGTAAGGAGGGAGCTTTTCCTGTTCTCCCTTGACTGCAGACACTGAAATTCTGCCCAGCCCTTATGCGGGCCACATAAGATGTGAAAAGTCTCCTTATTCCTTCCTTTACCACAGTGCACTTGCATTAGGACCAGGCAGAATTTCCAGTCCTAGAAATGATCCCATCAGCTCAGTTAGAACTGGACCAAAAGGCACCACACTGCCTGAGCAAATCAAGTGCTTGTTCTTCATGCTTCCATGTCCCTTTGTTTTTCCAGTATTCAACCAAATCTGTCCATAGACTTGAACCTTCAAAGTGTTGACAATAGAAAAAAGCTCTTTTGTGCTGTGATTGTGCAGTGCCTAGTACAGTGAGATCCTGGCCCATGACTAGAGCTTCTAGGCGCCACTGTAGTGCAAACAATAATAAATAAATGACGCTCATGAAAAGCAGAGAGATTTAAATCTATCGGAGTTCATGGAATAATTCTACACTTGTCATCATTTTATTATGTTTTTAACATCAACTTGGTTTTTTAATTAACAGTCGGGTTTACCCAAACAGTCAGAGGAGACAAGGCACATCTGGTGGCCAAAATAAAAATGGCATTCATTCTGATCGCACTTAAAGTTACACTGGTGTGAAATTAGTGTACTGACTTTTAACAGAGTTATTCCTGATTCCTGGTATAAGTAGATCAGAATTGGATCCAATGGCTTGCTGCCAGAACATGATTTGCAGATGAGGGGCAATGATTAGGTGTTTATGGGCAAGCTGATTGTTTTCATGTATTTAATACCAAACTAGCACTTCCAAATGGTTTATTGTAAATTATTGCTGGAGCTTTAATGTTACATGAATTTGTTTAGCTTCAGGCCATATTACATATATTTGTTTAGAATACCAAATTCTGTTCATGTTTACAGATTTTCCGACAGAACCTGCAACCATTATAAAGGAGAAAACAGTCATAACAAAAATCAGCTCTCATGAATTTCATATTGATGTAATTCTGTCATTCATGGAGCTTTTCTTCTCACAGAATGTTTCGTGATGAAGAGCTGGAGGAATCTGAGAAATTCTACAGTGGTCAGCCTCGACTATTGCTTCTCGTTTATGCCCTGTATAATACACTGGTGGCCCGGTCAGAAATGGTGTGTTATTTTGTGATTATCCTTAATCACATGATCTCTGCCTCCATGATTACCCTTGTGCTTCCCATCCTTATATTCCTTTGGGCCATGCTGTCTGTCCCCAGGCCTAGCAAACGCTTCTGGATGACGGCCATTGTCTACACTGAGGTATGCCATTACTCTTACACCCTTATTTGTCAAACGCACTGGGAACAGATAACATGTTTTTTTTGCAAAGAAAAGTGAATAATAAGCCACTCGGGGCAGAAATTATCTCTTTTCTGTGCTTGTATATCTCTCCTTTGGGCATTATAATACAAATATATACTAAAAATAACATCCTTGGGCATTGGTGTGATAGGCGATTGATAGCTGAGATGCGATTGTTTGATTTTTTTCTGTGCTGCTCTTGGCTGTCGTCCCCTAGTTATAAAAAGGCAACACCTACTAATAGCTACCATCTGGTGGTACCCACGATACTGCAGTGACTGCCTATTGTATTAATAGGCAGATAACTGTGCTATCTCAAATGCCAGTGGGTGGCCCATGTTGGTCAAGCTGATTTTTTTCATGGCAACCCCTCTAATTGGAATGTATGAAAACATAATTAATCTAATTTAAAAAAAAAACATGAAATAGTCACATGGTATTTCATGTGACAGACATGAGGCTAATTGTTCTGTCCGTTGAATGTTAATTGTTCTCAATACATTACTCCTGTACAGGTGACCATTGTTATCAAGTACTTCTTCCAGTTTGGCTTCTTTCCCTGGAATAAACATGTGGATTACACCAAAGATAAACCTTACCATCCGCCCAATATTATTGGTATTGAAAAGAAAGAGGGTTATGTGCACTATGACCTTGTTCAGCTCCTTGCTTTGTTCTTCCATCGATCCATTTTAAAGGTAAACTGAGATAAAAGGCATGTCTTTATTTTATTTAATGATTATAGTCATTCCTATGACTCTTCAGCACAATGAATTTGTCTTCACAGTACCCCTGTGGGGTAAAATGTTACTATGCCCATTGTACAAATGGGGAAACTGAAGAACAGAGAGATTGTGTGGCTTGCCTAGTATCATGCAAGATGGCTGTGGCAGAACAAGGAATAGAGTGGAAAGCTTCTGGTCCCACTCTGCAGGGCCATTCTCCCTCTCTGTCCCTTGTTAATCAACATTTTTTGCAGGTTTACTTACAGGTGTTGAGTTAATATTGCTTTAACTTTTTTGGTTAAGTTACTTTATTTAAAAATGTATTTGCCATTTAAATTGTGAAGACTCCATTTTCTAAGGAAATGTTTGGCCTAAAGATATCTCAACAAAAAAATACTGATCTCGTTGCTGATTTTGCAGATAGTATGTCCCCAAAGGTAGGCAAAGTGGCCATTTCTTGTATTTGTTGTGTTCATAGCAATGAGTGAAACATTTATTTGTCCTTTAGAATCTTTTGATTTATTAATGCAGTCAAATCTTAATTGTCCAACACCAAGCAACTAAAACTCTTGTATGTGAACAATAGATATGACACCTGGGATTTGACTTCAGCACACGTCTTTTTGGGCTGCTCAGGCGATATTGTTTTCTTTCATACTGAAATAATTTAATGACATTTGTATGGATGGACAATCGGTCTTCTTCTTTTTTTTCTGGAAATGGCATGAAAATGGAGGAGATAATTGAGGTGTATGGTTTAAGTGAACCAAGGAAAATATCATCAAAAGGGTATATTTTGATGAAATCCCTGATTTTCATAATTTTTTCCCAAAGTCTTGCCCTACACATAATAACATTGCAGAATTTAAAACTAGTACCTACTACAACACAAATATAATAATATCTCTAACTAGATTTTTTTCTAAAATGGACATTAAGTAAGAGCTTCCTTTGCCTCGTTAGTGTCCCAGAAAACATACTGATATTTATTATGTCCCTTTAGTCAAACAAAGTTTGATGACTTCAGATGAAAAAGGGGATCTGAGCCTTATAAATATCAGAATAGACAGATGGGAAATGCTCGTAATTATATAGTCTGTCTTGCAGCACAATAAATATCACCCTAACTGAAATACAAGAGTGACATTCTTTTCTTCTTTTCTCTGCTAGTGCCATGGGTTATGGGATGAAGATGATGAAGGTGAAAGTTGCAGTAGTAAAGAGGAATATGGCGATGAACTCTCACTGGCAGCAGACAGGAGAGATTCTGCTGACTCTTTAAAGTCAGTGAATCTTGCGGCTTCTGTGGAGTCCATACATGTCCATTTCCCAGAACAGCAGACTGCCATCAGGAGAAAAAGTTCCAGCAGTGGGTCACAACTTTCACACAGATCTAGTTTCTCCTCACAGAGGTCAAAGAGAGGTATGTGTCACAGCACTACCGGGCCTCGAAAACCAGTAGCTCAGTTCTGATTAAATGATTCTGTTGAGACCTTTGATGTATTTCTGTGGAGAGCTCAGAAAATATTTAACACAACGGCTGTTTTGTGAGAATAGGAAATATGTGAATCAAAATACTGGATACTTATAGTGATGGGCCCAACCCAACACCCAGGGGTGAACACCCTCAACTTTGCTGAAGTTCAGATCCAGATCCAAGCACTACAACCAGCACTTTCCCTATAATTTGCTGGAACTGAACATTCCAAATCTTTGGGAAGGTCCAGATTCAAACTTTATGGCTCAGCACCATCTCTCGTTAGCAGGAATTCATAGTGAACATCTTATTTTTGTTAACATTTGAGTTCATACGGTACCTGAAGTGTGAGAAGTATTGATTTGTGATATTGTGACAGATGACCTTCCCTATCTCCTGCAGAGGAAGACTTTACTATAATTTGGATATATATATATATCTCCAAATCAATATCACAAAATCACAAATCTATCTATCTATATCTGTGTGTGTGTGTGTATATATATATATACACACACGCACACACTCCATCCTGGCAACTGAAGCAGGCCAGGTCACATCTTAGTTTTGGTACCTACTCTTTTTTATAGTCATATTAAGTCAAGTTTTGATTCAGCCAGTTTTCAAGTCTGTGTCAAACAGTCAAGACTTTACTATATATGTGTATATTAAAAAGAGGTGTAGGGCTTAATTTAAAAACCTCTTAAATGCGCAACTTATTTACACAGGGTATACTCTGTGATTTTAGTCCTTCTGTATTTTTATCTAAACTTTTATTTTAATTGGATGCTTACTTTCTTGTTTTCTTCCTCCCATCCTCATTTCCAGGGAGCACCAGTACACGAAACAGCAGTCAGAGAGGAAGCAGTGTATTAAGCATTAAGCAAAAATCTAGAAAAGAGCTTCTTATGGAAAAGTTTCGAGAGCAAATGGTCAAAGCAAAGGCATTTACAATTAAAAAGTGAGCAAATTTTCTCTAGGGGATTGGGGGCGTGGATAGGGGAAACATAAAATTGAAAGTGAAATAACTTTTTAAGTAACTAAAAATATGCTATTCTTAGTAAAAATAAGTTATAAAGGTATAAATGTATCAGCAGACTGGATGATTCAGTAGATTGGTGATAGATCCTTTCATGCTAGGTCACCAGTTCACATCTAATCAAAACAACAGTGGCTTCAAAGTCCATTTGAAGGCTAATTGTTGTCCTGTGTGAATGAGCTGGTAGACTAAGTGAGTTTCCTAATGGTCAAGTGTTTGCAGAACATTACAAAAACGGTCAACACAACAGGTAATAACTGGTTTCTGTAAAGCACCGTGGACCCCAAAAGTGAAGTTTATAATTAAGCAAATTAATAATATCAGCCCCTTCCTTTTGGAAGCTTAGGAACTTGAGTTCAAGGTACTTGTCTTAAATCAGATTGTGGTGTATGTTGTTTCAGGACTCTTCAAATATATGTGCCCATCAGACAGTTTTTCTACAATCTCATTCACCCGGAATACAGTGCTGTGACTGATGTTTATGTGCTGATGTTCCTCGCAGATACTGTGGACTTCATCATCATTGTGTTTGGCTTTTGGGCTTTTGGGGTATGTTATGAGAGGCTTGTTTTGTAAATCCTCTTTCAGAATCTTGGCCACAATTGTGAAATACCATGTAGAATTCGTTATCCCGAAGTTATTGTAATGTTTTCCTTCCCAGAAACATTCTGCTGCAGCAGATATCACCTCTTCATTATCAGAAGACCAGGTACCAGAGGCATTCCTGGTGATGGTGCTCATTCAGTTTGGGACCATGGTGGTAGACCGAGCACTGTACCTCAGAAAGACTGTCATGGGAAAAGTCATCTTCCAGGTCATTCTTGTTTTTGGGATACACTTTTGGATGTTCTTTATCTTGCCTGGAGTAACTGAAAGGTAAACCCATTAAAAATAAAGCATAAGAGTTGAATAACATCATTTTCAAGTTTATTTCTAATTTAATTTGAGTGAATTACAGCTAAAGACTGAATCACAAACAGTTTTTTCCTTGATCTCATTACTAAATGGATTGTTTAAGTACCTTTTCAGAATAATTAGTGCTGCAGATATGGAACTGCTTAAATGGGGAAAGATTGAACTATATAAAACAATACTGAATTAGAACTGCCTTTAGGGCAATAGTTTTGTAGTTAATGTATCATGAAGATCTGGACACAGAGTACTAAATTCAATTTTGAGTTTAAGGAGTCAGAGCTGATATAATGCAAACTCTTGGGCCATCCCTGCTTTAATAAACGCTTCCTAACAACCTTCTGTTTCCTGTAATAGCTCTATTTTCCACCCCACTAGGGTGACCAGATAGCAAGTGTGAAAAATCGGGACGGGGGTGGGGGGTAATAAGAGCCTATATAAGAAAAAGACCCAAAAATCGGGACTGTCCCTATAAAATCAGGACATCTGGTCACCCTCCACCCCCACCCCCACCCTCAACATTAAATATACAGCCTTATTAAAGCTATCAGACAGCTGTTGATTATTAGGTCATAATTTGTCCTGGCAACTAATGAAAAAGTGCAAACTTAAAATTCCAAAAGAGTTGTATTGTACCTTGCAAATAGTGATATAATAGTTTACTGAGGGAAAAAAATGGTTCATTACATATGAAGAATACAAATTAATTAGAAAAGACAAAAAAAACCTCCTTTGCACTTAAAAATTGTCCTTGAATATATTTACTATTGCACTCAGAAAAATATAATAATTACAGCCATGCTTGAATAAAACTGCTATTCTCCCAGTGATCTTCTACCTCAGAAGTTACAGAGCACTGAAAAGGAAGAGAAGAACCAAGTTTGGGACAGTCAGTTTACTTTGTTTAAAAGAAAAGGCAACAAAATCCCTCTTGAGCTTTACTCTGCCTTCAAGAAATATGTACCTCATAATCTTGATCTTGAATTTGCATTTGAAATCTGTCCAGGACAATTTAAATCAAACTGATCTCTATGAACCCATGAAAGTTCCTTATCTACAATAGTTTTCCAAAGCAACTCAGTGAAAACATTGGGTCATATCTTGTTCCCCAAACACTGTGCTTGGTGAGGAGTTCACAGCATTTTGCTGAGTTGTAATCATGCTTAAGCACATTCCAAAAGGGACCACTCCACTTCTGAGATGCCCACATCAACAGCTCCATCCCAGTTGACTGAACAGTTTACGTGATCTAAATCAGCATCTCTGGTAATTGAGGAACTGAGGTGGATCCCTTCAGTGTCTCTCACACACATTCCAGGGACCCTGATCCCTGTCTCTGACCCTTATCATCACTAGAGGTACAGTAATACTTGCAGGCTCTACTGGGAGAGAAGCAAGACCAGAAATCCACAGTGTTGCTTGTAAAAAGATGAGTAACTCATCTGCATGTGTACCCCATCCATCCTGCTGCAGCTTCACATCAAGCTGCTCAAGGAATGGATGTGGGTCTTCTCCATGAGCACACTGGATCAGCCACTGGGAGCTTCAGTGCAATGAACAGCAGTTGAAACAGCTGTACAGTGCTACTCTGTTGCTTACAGCCCTGCAAACACAAGTCAGGATTTAGCCCAAATATATGGATTTTTGTTATTAAATATCTACACTTTCAGGTGTAGTTTTTCTCTAGAGCTGGGTGATAGCCCCAGGGGGACCTAAATCAGGGATTGATTGCAGGTTTTCATAAATGAGGAGCTGAGACAGGGATCCCCAACGTGTTGCACGCGGGCGCCATACATCTGTGTCCTGGCCGACGGTCGAGCATCCACCAAAATGCCATTGAAATTTGGCTGCAACACCTCTCAATGATGCCACTTGCCACCGACAAGTGGCATCATCGAGCGGCATTGCCACTGAAATTCGCCAGCATTTCGGCGGATGCTTGACCGCCGCCATGGTCCTTCGTCTGGCGCCCACCAGATGAAAAGGTTGGGGACCACTGAGGTGAGAAATGTGCAGAGCGTTTTGGATAGATTTTGTAGAACGTAGATATAAAACTCATGAATTTTTTTATCTCACTTTTTCATTGCAGGAAATTTAGCCAAAACACAGTTGCCCAGCTCTGGTATTTTGTGAAATGTGTTTATTTTGGGTTATCGGCATATCAGATTCGTTGTGGTTACCCAACCCGTGTTCTTGGCAACTTCCTCACCAAAAGTTACAACTATGTAAACCTCTTCTTATTTCAAGGGTAAGTGTATTCCCGCTCACTGTTAGCCACCCTTGTACATATGTAGCATGAAGGTTTAATTGTCACTCAGAAGGCTTCATTATTCATGACTTAGTTCTGCAGGTCATTGCAAATGAGTGCTAATAAAACCTTTATTGCATATCATATCATCATACTACCACAACTATTTTAGAAATGTTATCTGCTGTTTAAATCTATGAACCTTCCTTGTAATGAGCCCAACTATATGGACTTCTAAGGGAGAGAAAAAAATGTAATGAATCCATTTTTAGAATTCTAACAATTACCTTACACAGCTTATGTAAAAATCACTGTAGTGTCCTATGTCCCTGGACCTTCCAGGTCCAGAAACAAGTACTGTGTGTTCTATTGGAAAGTTTGGACTCTCCACTTTTCCAAAAGTTTAAAATACTCTTTCTAACCCCGCAAAGTAGTAAGATATCAGACCTTAAATCTGTCTCTGGACTCGCACCTCACACCAAGAATCTTGAGTGGGAAATAACACATGAGAGTGTTAAGGAAATATTTGTTGTAGCAGAAAGGATCTTAAAAAAAATTACTGTGTTTCAAGCTGCTCAGAGATATGGAATAATAGTAGTTTCCTTGGAGAGATGGATCAGTGGGCATAATGCAGGTGAGAAAATAAAAGTACACGATACTCTGAATGCAGTGCATAAATGTTGCCATTATGAATATACTATGAAATAGCTATAACATGAGCCATGCATGATTTCCATGTAAAACTTGTGATGATGTTTTTAAATGTCAAAAGTGAGGTGAGATGAATCATAACATTTTAAGACTTACATACAGGCTCTTCAGCCCATTAAAGAGGGACTTTCATGTTGGAGAAATTCAAATTTAAACTTGCCTAAATCATTCATATTTTAGTTGTCTCTCATATTTTGTTTACCATTATTGTTAATTATTACTGACTATGAGTCTGAAAAGTCTTGGGGTTCTGTGCTTGCCAGCTAAACAGTTCATACCAAAATCAAATTTATCACAATCCCTTTGTTCTAATAATCCAGGCTTTATTCCAAGATTGTTAGTATGTACTGGTTACTGTCCAGCTAGAAAAATCACAGAAATAGCTTTCCTCACACTATAACAGTGTTTCTGGTTTGACTGGGACTAGGAAGAAGAAAGTAAAAAGGTGGGTAAATATTAAATAAATCAGTTTTAATTAAATTATTTTTAAAAGGTAACCAAACAATTTCTGAACCTCAGGAAGTATTCAAGTTGCGCAAAAGGTACTTTGTGTACTCACAGCCCAGCTTCTCCTGTTGATCCTACAGTAAAATCATAAGGCCAGGTTCTCTGCACAGTTACACCCCAGGCACCAGTCTGTGCAAAAGTACCACAAAGCAAATGGCCAGCAGAGAATTCCCTTCCAAGTGAACTGCAATCTGGTTTTATATCCGTCTCTGCCTTCCCCACCCAGTTTAGGAGATATGGCAGAAGGGAAGAAGGGGAGGCTTTGGCCCAGGAGAGAATCTATCCCATAAAGTTGCATCTATGATGCTGCCATCACACCCATGATTATTGATTACAAGTGACATAAGTGTATGTTTGACTTCACTACAGGATTATTAAAATATGATACACATCAGTAATACCCAAGCAATCCCAGAAAATGACTAAGTGCAACTGTTTTCACATTTGTGTTTTCTGTTTTCAAGTCTGAACCCCTCCATTAAGCTTTTTGATATTTAACATTTGTGTAATTTCCCCACACATGGTGTAATTATAAGACTCACTAAAAATGACCCCTGTTCCTTAATTAGATGGAATGCTATACCTCACTACCTCACTGTAAGATAGTTCATCTACTACACTGTCTCTCCTTTTAGATTCCGTCTGGTTCCATTTTTGACTGAGTTGAGAGCAGTAATGGACTGGGTTTGGACTGATACCACTCTGAGCCTTTCCAGCTGGATCTGTGTTGAAGATATTTATGCTCATATATTTATCTTGAAATGTTGGCGAGAGTCTGAAAAGGTAAGAAAGCTAAGCAAGTGATTTAAGCCTTTTTTACACCCATAGTTAATTGTGGCAATAATGAAGAAAAGCTGCCAGTTTGAGTTCCTGAATAAAGAAAAATATAGGCCAGATTTCTATCAGTGAGGCCTAAGGTTCATGTGCAAAAATGTTCATCCAATTGTGTGCCTGTGTCTGTGTGCAATTACCTCAGATGAAAATTTGAATGGCTTTCTGGCATCTAACTTCTTGTTTGTGCCTAACTAATTTTCCTTTCATTCATATGAGTTCTAGGTAAAATCATGGTAATTTGTGTCTGCAAACATAGATACTGAATTGTAGACCTAGATTTCAGGGGTGGATTTAAGAATAAGACAAGGTAAGCAAATGAACTCAGGTTGTCTGGAGTTGGTGGAGGAATAGCCAAACAAGTGGGGCCCTGTCTTCACTACAAATTATGATGAAATACAGCCACCGCAGTTAGTGTATCAGTTCATGCACATGCATACTTGGCTGCTTGCGTTAGTGCAGTGCGTACTCACTGAGGGTGTTTGTGTCAGTTCAAACAGTGGTGCACCACAGGTAAGTATCTCAGTATGTTCCATGTGCCACTATCTGGGTGCAATGCCTTCTGGGAAGTTTTCACAGTATATTGTGGCATAGAAATAATTTGCCCAGGGATCTCTGGGAGCTAGGGGTCTAGTTCCCAGCATGCAACTCTCTCAGTCCCATAGTACCATTCATGTCCCATAATTTTTGCTCCCTTTTCTAAAATCCTACAAACCTGCATGGCACTGTTTGGTGTCTGCCATCTTTGACAGAAGCATGGAGCCCACATAGCTCTGTGCTAGTCTCATTAATGTTGCAAATGCAGAATATCTGATTGTCAATTATTATCAGAGCCACAGGAAGGACTTCAACAGTGGGGGACATAAATATTTTTTGAGGACAGTTTGCTAAGGGACATAGCAAAAAAATAAATAAATTCAAGGTTGCTGGTGGTATTCATGCAGTTGAAGATGGTGGAGCGCTGCTTCTGAGCTTGAGAAACAAGCATTGACTTATAGGATGGCATCGTCATGCAGGTTTGGGATGACAATCTGTGACTGCAGAACTTTTGGATATTAAAGGCCACATTCCTGAGTTTGTGTGCTGAGCTCAGACTGGCTCTCCAACTCAGAGACACCAGAATAAGAGCTGCAGTGACAGTTGATGAACAAGTGGCAATCACACTCTGGAAGCTTGCAACATGGGATTGGTATGGGTCAGTGGGAAATCCACAGTGGAGGCTTTTGTCGTGCAAGTGTGTACAGCCGTTAGTCATCTCCCCCATGCAGGAGTGTAACTCTTGGCAATGTGCAGGACATAGTGGATGGATCTGCAGAAATGAGGTTCCCAAACTGAAGTTGGGTAATAGACATCACACACATCCCTGGTTTTGCACCAGCCCAGGTTGCCACACAGTACATCAACAGAAAGGGCTACTTTTCCATGGTTATGCAAGCATTGGTGGATCAGCAGGAATGCTTCACTAGTATCAAAATGGGCTGGTCAAGGAAGGTGCATGATGCTCACATCTTTAAGAACACAGGGCTGTTCAGAAAGCTGCAAGCAGGTGTAACCCTTCTGCCCCTCTGAGTTGGCAGCAACAAGGACCGGGTTCAGTATCCAGGGGTTCCGTTTCAGTAACACAATGCATAACCGGCTCCAGCCCCCACCCAGTGACCTGGGACAGGATCGAGTGAGTTTTTCTTCTCTGTCCCAGGTGTTGGGAATGAAGAAAATGATATGGCTGAACGGCAAGATAGAACTTAACATACAACCCTCCGGGCGCCTGCTAGGAGGCAACTTCCCTCTCGCAGCACGGATCTGGAGTGAGGCAAAACTTTTTAAATAAATGAAGGAATCTAATGCGCGACTCCTTTGAGAAAACCACAAACAGGATATAACAAAACCATAAACAAAAAACCACCCCAAGTACCATTGATCAATGTCCTGTTTCCCGCTAGGGTGCTTGAGTTCCAGATCACTGGCAAAGTCACAACAACCAAAAGTCTCTGGTCATGCCGACTCAGATGTCAAGAAGTCTATCTGTAGAGGTCCCTCCCCCCCAAGCCTGGTGAAGAGGGGCACCTTTACGTGGTGCCAGGCCAACTTGCCGTGCCTCTCCGGGTTCTGTCCTTCGCCTTACCAGCCGCTCCACTCTGCTCCTCCAGGCCCTCCCTCACAAACTGCTCCTACTCCACCACTGCCCCGTGAGCTGCCGCCAGTTTCCCGCAAACTGCTCAGTCCATCGCGCTCTGTCGGCCTGACTCCACCGTCCACAGGCTACTCCATGCGTTCTGCTAGCGCTCCGCCACCAGCATGTCCTTCCCTCACCATCCCCACACTGCTCCACTCCACCAGCTAGCACTGTTCTGCAGTATAGCTTACAGGCGTACCCACTAGTTTAGCCACCAGCACTCAGTCTAGCATGTATTTAGCTTTGGATTTCAGCTCATAGTAGGGGAGCCCTAGTGTAGTGAGCACCCATTTGCCCAAAGTGAGTTCACTCGAGCAACCGATCTAGGATTTTTAAGGGACTAAAAAATCAATTCTGACATTCACAGTGGCAAGTGGAGGAGTGGAATTGGTGGCTTCTGGCTCCGCAAGGAGACGACGCCACAAGGCATAGTAGCCTGTCCAACCTCTTCAATTCAATGAGGTTTGTGTGGAGACCCATGTCGCCTGTCTAGCAAAGTGTCATTATTTATATTGAGCATTCCTGTTATAAAGCAGTCCGTAGTTCCTCATTCACATCAATTAGGTGCACATTTCTTTATCCTGCCCAATAATGAAGAGAATTGGGGACCCGAATGAAATATCATACCATTTTCCCTAGGCTCCTTGCTGGCTCCTTGCTGGGTGTGCCTATGCAAATATTTGAGATTTCACATTCCGGACATTCTTTCCACACTTCCCATAATTCACCACCAGATGTCAGGGTACAGCTCATCCTGACTCTGCTTACACAGGGACATTCTTTCCTGATCGTCAGAGTACCCTGGGTGATATTGAAATGCCAATTGTGATCCTGGGGGACCCAGTCTATGCCTTGCTGTCCTGGCTCATGAAGATGTACACCAGCCACCCTGACAGCACCAAGGAAAGGTTCAACTCCCAGCTTAGCAGGTCTCCACCAAGTACGTCATGCAGCTTGGTAGAAAAGCAGCAGATCTGTGGCTCAGTACCAGATCAATTGTCAGCCTCTGCTACGCCTGCTTCGGTTCCTTTGCTTCCATGCAGCACAGAGGCTGATTTCTGTCATACCCCTTTGTCTGCATCCCCTGTGCAGTTGGTCCATGGTAGTGCCAACACAGCCTCTTCTTTTCACAGGCCCAGAAGACCTCATATCTCTTCTCTGCTCTAGGCAGGAGCACATCGAGTGTGTGGAGCTGGCATGGTCAGTTGCATACCACAAGGGAGAGATGCCGTGTGTGCTCGCCAAGCTGGGCAATCAGGGACAAGATGTTTTAAAGGGGTTCTGGTCTCTGACCCCTGAGTAGGGGAATTCACAATTGTGACCAGAGGCACTGTCAGTCATTTTGGCACAGCTGCTGGAGGACTGCTAGGGTAGACACAGGTCACACAGTGTCTACACTCCCACTGTGTTGACCTCTGTAGGTCAACCCTGGCTCAACACCATTTGAGCAGGTGGTTTTATTGTGTCACCTTAACAGCATGCTTACGTGGTGGGAGACAAATTTGAGTACAGACAAGTGCACAAATACATCCATGCAAGGAGCCTTATGTTGACCTAATTTTCTAGTGTAGACAAGGCCTAGTTGAGTAGCCAGGAGTAGAACAGTCTTGGCAGCTTGCAACAGCGATCAGTGCAGATGAGAATACATAACCCTCACCTCCACCTAGACCACAGCTGAGGTCCAAAGAATTCCTCTCCCCCTTCTTTCACATCCCTAGTTTGTCCTTCATTCTCCTTTCTGCGCTATTACTCTATTTTTACTCCTTTTATTTGTTTCCACCTCGAATGTAGCCTTTCTTTCTCCACAGCCCCCATCCATCTCACACTTCCCCACTAAAACACCCATGTGTTCACTCACCTATCACAATCCCCTTCTGACTGTCCCACTCCACGCGCATACCCACCACACCCACATCCGTACATCCACTATCTTATTCTAACACACCATCCACCGTACACTCACTGCACCTGTCTCTCTCACACACACACAAAACCCTAAAACACAGAACCATGCACCCACTCCCTATTTCACATACACCTCTACCCAGATATAACACGACCCAATATAACACAAATTTGGATATAATGCAGTAAAGCAGTGTTCTGGGGGCGTGGGGGCTGCACACTCCGGTGGATCAAAGCAAGTTCGATATAACGCAGTTTCACCTATAACACAGTAAGATTTTTTGGCTCCTGAGGACAGCGTTATATCGGGGTAGAGGTGTACTCAAAGACCCATTTATCCACCGTTTACTGGGCACTCCTCTTCTGGATCTCACAGCGAAGACTTATCCATTCTAAGGTTCTCAGAACTGCCCTGTGCTCTCCTCTGCTTCCATGATTTTGTAGCTGTTATTTTTTTAAAATTGGACTCAGCTGGTTTAAATGAGTTAAGGTTCAGATCAATTAAAAATTGGGGATCCTGGATTCTGTGTTACCTTTGTAAAAACAGCATCCAGATGCTTGGTTGTTTTGCCAATATAAAAAAGAAATTAAGTGTTATTTTAGGAATAGGAAATAACCCAACCGTTCAGAAAATAATAAAATGACCATATATTTGAGTGTTTACTGACGTATTTCTAGTTTTATTATAATCCTACCTTTTAACTGTACTTGATTTCAAGGTGCATCACTTAGGGCTTGGCTACATTGGCACTTTACAGCGCTGCAACTTTCGCACTCAGGGGTGTGAAAAAACACCCCCTGAGCGCTGCAAGATGCAGCGCTGTAAAGCGTCAGTGTAATCAGGGCAGCAGCGCTGGGAGCGCGGCTCCCAGCGCTGCACACTACACCCGTAAAGGATGTGGTTTACGTGCAGTGCTGGGAGAGCTCTCTCCCAGCGCTGCCACTCTGACCACACTCACACTTCAAAGCGCTGCTGCGGCAGCACTCCCGCAGTACTGCCCCAGCAGCGCTTTGAAATTTCTAGTGTAGCCAAGGCCTTAGTTACAAGTAAATTAACAGGATGTCCACAAAAACCTGGCATTTAGTTGTTTATTTTAGTTACATTCCTGCCATGAATTGAATTGCATCTCATCACACCTTTCAGAAATTAATTGAGAAAGATACAGAAAGTAAACCAGTTTCAATTTTGCTCTGTGTGCTGTTTTTTCTATAATAGGAACATTCTATACTGTGCTATGGAATGATTCTAGAATATACAAGTTTCCAAATCTAAGTCGCGATGCTTGTGCCAATGACACACATTGCTACACGTGCTGATGGATTTTGCATATCTCAAAAGTCTGTATGTTAAGAACAAAATAACTAATGATAACTGAGGTAGTTCAAGGTACCTCTCTCACTCTCTGAGTGGTATTCCTGAGTAATTTGGCTATTACTAACTCTCTAAGCTGCTCTGTAATAGTATTAAAAGTGCCTGAAATAACCGTCTACAGATAAATGATACGTCCCTTGTGAGCTCAATATGATATTAATGAAAACAGTGTCCTGTAGTGTGAGACAAATGGTTTGACATAAACTTTTAAAAGGTAACTGATTTGTTTTAAATATAGAGTTGTATTACAAATGTAGTATTCTCTTAGGGCTTTATAGATTCATGTTGTAAAGCAAGAACAATTTCCTGAAAGCCCGATTTCTGGCAAGTGTATGTGTGCAATGCAACTTTATTTTGTATATGCCATCTTTCATATGCATTTTATTACAAAATGCTGCACAGAGTTAATGTTTGCACTGTTGTTGTAGCTGTGTTGGTCCCAGGACAATCTGTAATCCACTAGCCCCTCTTTTTTGTCCTGTGACTGCAGAGGTGTTAACTGGCAACTTCATCTTGAATGGCTAGACTATGTGTTAACTAGTTATGCTAAACAATCTGTTCCGCCTTCTATTTAGCTGAGACACTCTGCCTTTCCCAGATCTGAAGAAGAGCTCTGTGTAAGCTCGAAAGCTTGTCCCGCTTACCAACAGAAGTTGGTCCAATAAAAACTATTACCTCACCCACCCTGTCTCTGTACAGAGTTAAATCCTATAAGAGAGCAGGCAGAATAAATCATAGTGTTGCAAAGACATTGTACAGGCTGGTGAATCCATTAAAGCATTCAGTCATGAGGTCAGTAACAGATGGGGAGAGGAATCATAGCAGGAGAGAAGGGAGAGGGTAGATGTGTTTTCTGATGTGATGGGAAAAGAGAAGGAGAGATGCAAGAAGATTGTTCTAGATTGCAGGAGCTGCAGAAGAGAAGCCTCTCACTCCAATAGTGGACATATTGTGGAAAGGGAAAGCAAAGATCTTAGTGCTAGGGAAGATTAAGGAGCGGAATTGGGGATCAGAGACAAGGGACATGGGCTGAGAAGCACTCTGGGACAAGTCCACGGAGCGCTTAAGAACAAGGAAGACAGTTTTGAATGTATCTGAAGTATATGAGGAGTTAGTCCGGTGTAAGACAGTCTTGTGACACTGTATTTGTCTGTTGCTGAAAAATAAATACAGCCTTCTCTGCAATAAAAAATTACAATGTTTTCAGGATCTAAAAGGTGCAATTCGGTCTAAAAGGGATCTGAGATAAAACATGTTTCAGAGTATCAGAGGGGTAGCCGTGTTAGTCTGGATCTGTAAAAGCAGCAGAGAATCCTGTGGCACCTTATAGACT
>NC_133770.1:208562535-208600675 GCF_003597395.2 Chelonoidis abingdonii
GGGCCCCATCCTCCCTGATTGAACTAACCTCGTTATCTCTAGCTTGCTTGCTAGCATATATATACCTACCCCTGGAAATTTCCACTACCTGCGTCTGACGAAGTGGGTATTCACCCACGAAAGCTCACGCTCCAAAACGTCTGTTAATCTATAAGGTGCCACAGGATTCTCTGCTGCTTTTAAAGTTTCAGAGTGGTAGCTGTGTGTTTGAAGCACAGCTTGGTGAAAGTTGATGGCTTCATTTGGCAAGGAACTGAGCAAACCTTTAGGTTTTTTTAGTTTGGGTTCATATGGTTTCATGCCTTCTGTTTGAGAAGAAAGTTCAAATGAACCTGCCCGGTGTTGCCTCATTTGGGATTGGGAACATGCCAAACCCCACAGAGTTTTGCAAGGTTTTCACCCCAAGCCCTAAAATACCCAGCTTCACTTGAAACGTACCTGCATGTTTGCCTGAAACTCAACCCAGTTCCAATCAAATCCCAGCCCAATTTTGACTAAAAATGTTCATGAAACTTGTCCTGAATTAGGGTTTGTCATGAGCCATGAAAGAGGTCATTATTTATTCAGACATGGGTTCATATTAAAACTGATGAACACTGATGAACACACGGTAAGTTTTACCATGTGACTGTTCTTTATTGCAGAGATACCCCCAGCCAAGAGGCCAGAAGAAAAAGAAAGTTGTAAAGTATGGAATGGGTGGCATGATCGTTGTCTTGCTGATTTGTATTGTCTGGTTTCCTCTGCTCTTCATGTCTTTAGTCAAATCTGTTGCAGGCGTCACCAACAGGCCTCTTGATGTATCAATCACAATTACCCTCGGAGGTTATCAGGTAAATGACAAAAAGAAAAGTCAATTATTGCCCTATATTTCTTTGTGCTATATTATTCTTTACATGGGGCTACTGGAGTTACTGGATGAAACTCTGTCAAGTGAGTTATGCAGGAGGTCAGACTAGGTGAGCTCTCCCACTAACATACAGTGGCTATACGAGCCATCTGTAAGATGGTCAGTGTAGACGTGGTCTAACATTTATTCTCTGTCAAGTGCTGATGCAATCTGGAAAGTGAAACGAATGTAAACAACCTGAGTCAGATATTTGGGTGATCATTCCATATTTATCTTATCTATTTCACTGGGGCCTACTTTTGTGCTAGCTGGCCAATTTCAGGGTCAAATTAGATTTTGAAAGAGCCCAGCTAGCAATGTAGATTGTAGGCACACCTCCATTTATCTCACTGAAAGTTGCTGGGACTTAGAAACCTGAGTGCCTTGGTCACTGTTGAAAATGAGATTTGGAGACAGATTTTTAAAGGAATTTAGGCACCTAATTCCTATTGAAATTAGCGGAAGTTAGGTGTCTAAATACTTTTACATACCTGCCCCCCCAGGCTCCTAAATCAGTGAGGTAAGCAAATCAGTGCCGAAATACCTTTAAAAATCTGGGCCTAAATCACCTTTGAAAATGGGACATAGACTTCTAAGTACCTTAAGAACTAAAATTTTACCCTACATTTCCCAGGAAAGGGGTTACGGGTGAGATGAATGATCAGAGAGGCCATTTTGGCTTTGCCTTTCTTAGGAACGAGTCTCATGGCCATTTGTGAAGCTTTACAAAATGTTGTTTCCAGATTAAAATATGCTGTGAGGCACTTGTAGCATTTACAGAAATGAACCCAAAAGATTACCAAACTGAATGTTTACTTGGAACATTCACAAACAGTCACAGGAATTCACTTCTCTGAGGGAGTAAATCTAAAATGACAGCTGTCAGAAGTGTGACAGCGCATACAGAATAGCCTCCGTTTGTTCTCTCATTCACATTTGCTCAGACCAATGCATATGGATGTTTGCCTGAAAGAAATTTCAGATGATGGAATTTCCACACATTTCTGGGTGGGATTGCTTAAAATTAGAACTATTTTGGAACAAAACATGGTGAAATGTTTTGATTTAGGGATTATTTTTCCCCCACAAAATTGGACCATTTAAGAAAATTTGCCAAGAAATTCAGAGCTTCAGTTCTGGAAGATTTTAGATCTCATCTGTGACCTTTTCTCCCATCCCTCAGAATCTCTCCTATGGCACCGAGGACCAACATAGTCTTAGACTGAAATTCACAGAATGTTTTATTTTTAATATAGAAACAGAATGAAATACATTTGACAAGGATGTGTTTTTTATTTTCCAGCCTATTTTTACAATGAGTGCTCAGCAGAACCAGCTCAAGGATTTGAATCAAACTGAGTATGATTCGTTTCAAAGAGAATATTCGGGTAATACTGTAAGTAAAATGTGGAATGTTTCATCATTTTAAGAATTTGTGTGTATACATCCAGTGTATTCTGATTGGCCAAGTCATTCTGTTCAATTTCCTTTGGGTGACAATAAGGGATCAATAGCGCTGGCCTTATTAAGATGATTGGTTCCATTGAATTTGTCTGAAATAAGGATTACTTACATGAATAAGAGCTTCAAGAGTAAGACCTTTAAGGGTATGTTTACATTACAATAAAATACCTGCAGCTGGCCCGGGTCAGCTGACTTGGGCTTCTGGGACTATACAATTGCAGTGTATACATTCGAGCTAGGGCTGGATCCCAGCTCTGGGACCCTCCCTAAGATAAACCCTGATTGTTTATCAGTAATCATTTCACTGAATAGTGTCTGCAAAGCTACTTTAGGTTTCTTTGGTAAGAGAAAAGCATTCAAAAGCAGCTCTTAAAGGCACTTGGTAGCTAGTTTTTCAGTAAGACTCTATTTCAAAGATGTGAAACACACTTTGCATTATATAATTAGCATTTCTAAAGCTATAAACACCATCAACATGCCTTCCCCTAAAACAAGCATGTTGCATCTTATGCCATGTTATATGCCAGCAGTTAGAACAAATATTTGTCCCATACTCACCTTCTTCTTTGGTAACAAGATTCTGCAGGCCCCATTCTTCTACGCAGAATTCCCCATTTTCACTTTGCGAAAAGTGTTGCTTATAGAAGCAGAAGGGACTTGGGGGGTAGAAATGTAAAATGCATTAATTTGGACTCTCCCTGATCCACCTCACCCACAGTAGAAGGGGAAACAAAGCCAATGTCAAAAGAAGATACCGCACAACATGGCCAGGGGTATCTTGGGCCTCCTGAATTCTACCTTGCACTTATAGAAAGCCTCAAGTTACCACGTGGTCCAATGGGATGTCTGGTAATCTACCTAGCACAGAATTTGTCAGATGAATTACATATAATGGTAGCCACTTGTGCTGTGTGGCGTCCCTGTGAACTTGTTTAAAGGAAGTTTGAGGTGCCACACAAAGCAAGTGGGGACTAGAGCTTATATTATCTCAAATTAAAATGTGTTCTGGGTAGCCCATTAGCTCAAATGTGTATTGAGGACCTCAGAAACAAAAGCATAGAATCTATATGCTTAATTTTATTCAGGCCCATTTTTGCAAATGTTTTCTACCAGGTTAGGTAGGTTTTTTTGTTTTTTTAAATCAGTTTCACTAGCAGTGCAATTTTTTTTTCCACATCATTGACTTCTAGTCTGGGCTGTATTTTGGGTAAACCTCTCTCCTCTTACCTGGTGCCTGAGGAAAACCATCAGTGCAAATCACTAGACTCATAATTAGTAGTACACTCATAGTTCTGGCTGACGTGTAAGAATAGTTGTGTGTTTCATGTATGTTAAACTTTCCTTTCTCTTTTTGCATGTACAGGGTGCTTTGCAGTTTCTAGAAAGCTATGGAAAAGAAGATATAACTGTAGCAGAACTAGAAGGGAATTCAAATTCATTGTGGACTATCAGCCCTCCCAGTAGAAAGAAAATGATTCAAGGTCTCCGGGATTTTTCTGCTGAGTTCACTCTAGTTCTTTCATGGAGTATTCAAAGGTAATTAGTACGATGATATTGACAGATTGATTGTTGGGTAGGGCTGCTGGTTTAGTGGAAGTGTTTTGGATTGCCACTGTATGTGTGATGCGTTTATTTTCCCATCCAATTGTCTCATTCACCAGGTCAGGAAGGCAGAGGGGGTGGCTGGGGAGGAGATGGGGAAGGGAATGATCTTTGTCACTCAACAGTGAGCCCTCCTGGCAACAAAAATTAGCATTCATGGATTTTAAAGGGGGTTTGCCTTGGAACCTCTGAGCAAGAATGTCCTTGGCCAGGCACTAGCACCTCCAAGGTGGAAACTATAAAAAGCAGGAATAAAATGATCTGAGAATCAGCATGGAAGAACCTAGGGGAAAAGCAAGTTCAAAGGTAGGACTATAGTGCTTGAGATTTTCTACCGATGAAATATTTTTACCAAGCCTACTGCAGATCTTATTCAAACATGCAGTACTTTCAAGAGCACTTCGTTTGTGACTGTGCTGATATTTTAGCTTTGGTGACCAAAAGACACTTTTAAAACAAGGTGCACACAGTATAGGCCAAGATTGTCAAAAGTGACTAGAGGTCTTGGCTTCCTCAGGTTTTGAGTGCCCAACCTGTAACACTTTGGAGATGCCTGATTTTCAGACAGTGTAGAGCATTTGCCCTCTGAAAATCCTGTAATTTTAAGGAGCCTCAGGTTGGACACCCAGAAACTGAAATCCTAACCTAAATCTTCAAAGATAACCATTTATTTGGGATGCCCCAAAGGAGGTTAAGGGAAAAATATGAAAATCTCAACCTTAGGTTTTAAAAAACAATGAACAGACTAATTGGAAATCTGCTTCAGATAACATGCTCATACTTACGTAAATTAAACACTTTGAAGGGCCAGGCCTTTGGAAAAACATTAGGTATAAGCAGATAATTTAGTGGGGAAATGAAATTAAGGTACCAAAGAGAAACAATCAGCCCTCTTACTGAGGCTTTACACCCTCAAGAGCTATTGGCCGTACCTTTTATGCTGTAAGGAATTAAATAGCAGGACATGAGATGAAAAGCAGTTTTGTTCACTTCCTGAACATCTAGAGCAGGGGGGCTACATCGAGCCCACTGCTTCATTTCATCCAGTCCATGGCAAGTCTCCACGCCACGGGCCGGAAGTCCCAAGCCTCGACATCCCCCCATAGTACAGGGGGAAGCTAGGGATGCCAGGCCTTTAAAAGTCTGGTCAGCTCTGTGCACGACTGGCATGTCCCTGCGGCCCCTAAGAGCAGGGGCAGTCAGGGAAGTTCTGTGCACTGCCCCCACCCCTTGCGCAGAACCCCCGGCCCCTCTGCCTAGGGGCCAGATATGGCAGCCACTTCTGGAAGCAGCATGGAGCCCCAGTAGGCAGGGAGCCTGCCTTAGCCCCGCAGTGCCACCAACCGGGAGTCACCTGAGGTAAGCACCGCCTAGCCGGAGCCCTCACCAAGAACCTCCTCCCGAACTCCAAACCCGTTGGCCCTAGCCCAGAGCCCCCTCCAGCACCCCAAATTCATCATCCCCAGCCCCAGCCAGAACCCAGAACCCAACCACCTGCCCCATCCCGTAGTCCCCTCCCGCTGCCTGAACTCCTCATTTCTGGCCCCACCCCTGAGCCTAGGGGAGGCCCCAAGCCTCTGCCCCTGCCACAGGGCTGTGTGTGGCCCATGACTGATATTTTCTGTGGGTCAGTGGCCCCGATAGAAAAAACGGTTCCCTACCCCTGATCTAGAGCCACTCTGAGCTAGGTAGAGACAATGCCTATTCCCTTCACTGGAGCTTGCATCCATTTACTCTAGCGCTCATTTGCCCCCTGGTGTAGTCTTCCCTTCAACCTTTCCTACACTCCTGTAAGAGCCATGCTGGGGCTTGCACAGATTGCACATTAATAAGAACATAAGGCAGCCATACTGGGTCAGACCAAAGGTCCATCTAGCCCAGTATCCTGTTTTCCGACAGTGGCCAATGCCAGATGCTTCAGAGGGAATGAACAGAACAGGAAATCATTCAGTGATCCATCCCCTGTCGCCCATTTCCAGCTTCTGGGAATTGTAATATCTAACCCTGATAAAAGCAGCAGAGAGTCCTGTGGCACCTTATAGACTAACAGACGTTTTGGAGCATGAGCTTTGGTGGGTGAATACCCACTTCGTCAGATGCATGTAGTGGAAATTTCCAGGGAAAGTTTCTTCATGAGGTTGATGGATTTCCACTCCATATGGCTAAATGCAGTGCCTTGTATGGTGTCAAGTATCAGAGGGGTAGCCGTGTTAGTCTGGATCTGTAAAAGCAGCAGAGAGTCCTGTGGCACCTTATAGACTAACAGATGTTTTGGAGCATGAGCTTTCATGGGTGAATACCCTGATAAAAGAATCATGTAGGTGGACACCTGGGCTCCTATCATAACAGCTGTCCCTTCACAGCCACGTTACTAGGAATTGTGTACATAACTCAAAAACAAACATTGGGCCCATAATAAATAAGAGACTTTATTTAAGATTAAAAATGATTTAATTAGACCTTTTTTGTTACTGTGGTAGGATAGTCTGTTATCCAGCGGAAATATCGCTCCCTCCTTTATTCAGAGCTAGTCCATTTTTAATACTCCTCAACTAATCCATCAGTTATGTTTGTTTAATTAAAAACAGTAATAAATTGGATCAAAAATTGGATCTTTCATCGTTGGGAAGCAGTGGACTATATAGTAAGTGTGACTGAATATTACATGATTAACATTTACCACAGTGGAGTCCAAGTTTGGTCAGCCTGAAGGCCAATCACCTGATTTTAAGAATGTCAGGGGACCACAAGTCAGAGGACACATGCAAGTCCACTGTTGGGGATTCTCCCAGCATTGAGGAGTCTCCAGCCGGCAGAGAGCTGACACAGCCAGCTCCTACTCCCTCCGTGCAGTCCCTGGCACAAAGGGGATATGGAGAGAAAGGAGGGGCTGCAGCTGATTTGCACTGCATTCCAGCTATCTACAGCTGCCATATGCGCTAATGAGGGCTGTTGCCAGCTGATAGAGGTTAGAACAGTCACTAGGCTGCTCTAATTTGGGCTGGGACTGAGAATCGGAACTGTTATAATTGGCTGTTGATTTTCAGCTTCTCCTTCCCCGCCCCCCCAAGCTATCCTCAGTGATTGGAGTGTGGCAGCGAGGAGATGGAGAGGGTGGCCTGCCTTTGCTAGATGCTCCCCTAGGCTCACATAGAGCCAGTTAAGCTCCCATACTACTCTCCCTGGAGTTCCCACAGCCCACAAAGGAAGGAGGCAATGGAGCAGCCACAACTACCCTCCTCTCTGTCCTGTGATAGTCAGCAGGGCAGCTGCTGAGCAGCCGGACAGAACCTGACTCACGCCATCGGTGCCATAGTGTTTGCAACGGACGTGGTGGGAGGGAGCTGGGAAAGCAGTGCCCTCATCCATCTCCCCATGGCACACAAGGCTGACTCAGGCACTTCCATTTAAAAATCACCAGGGGGAATGTGTTTTCTGTTCATAGTCGAATATGCATTTTCATCTTATCTTAAGGGCCCGAAGAGCCTCAGCCTAGACTCCCTGATTTATAAGTGGTGTAAGAGGGAAAGGATGAATACCATGTTCTTATTTCATTTGTACATGAGCCCACTGATAATGAAAGGCTTTAGAATCACTTAGAGAGCGTTTGTAGCTGAAGTTGTGGTTAGCCAGGCAACAAGGTGTCATGCCGTCTGCAAAGGCCAGTGTCTGGCCTCTGTGTTCAAAAGCAAGCCATCTGGCAGGTTTCTGTGTAAGGCTTCTATTTTGACTTTGATGCAGGAAGTAAAATTATAGTCACATTGTACAATCAAAAATTGTCTCTAAACCATAAAGCCATCATCAATAATGACAGAGTGGGGGTTAGGCCACTACACATACACTAGGGGGTCCACATGCTGTATCAGTAGCCTGATGCTTGACAGGATACTGTGGAAGAGTCACCAACACTATGCAGATAGACTAGCAACCCCACATCAGCTAAGCACAGCTCAGAGGACTGAGTGTTGTGTGGTATTGAGCTTCACTATCTGTTTTCTTTTTCATTTATTATTATAGAAACCTCTCTCTTGGTGCAAAAGCAGAAATAGCATCGGATAAGCTTTCCTGTAACCTACTGAACAAAACTAGAGAAAATATCGCTACAATGATGTCTGGGGATGACACGGTAAAGAAGGTGTAAGTTATGTTCTTGACTTGTTCATACAGATGTTTCTCTTAAAGCAGATTAAGCAAATAACTAACTGGTGCACAGTTGGGTTATCTAGAATGTAATCTCTTAGCACAGCATATACTATAAAACTGAAACATACTTCACTGAGTGCATAGCAAAATGGACAGTCACCACCCAAGTGAGTACATTACTCAAAGCTCTGAGTGCGGACCACACCTTGCACCGCCATCACAGTGGTAGCTGTGAGAGAAATTGTGTTCTCTAGCACACTCGGGGAGGGGGAGCATGTATGGATAGTGCAGCATACTGTGTCCTCCTCGCCAACTCCACTTTCCTGGCAACAAGAATTGGTAGAGCCCCTGGCTTTTGCACAGAGACTACAAAGGGGTGAAAATTCCTAGCACCTACACAAAGGCCAAGGACATTCTAGCCCTATACTAATAAATATTACTTCAAAGGTAATATGCAGTGCTGGTGTAGCTGTGTCAGTCCCAAGATATTTGAGAAACAAGGTGGGTTAGGTGATATCTTTTATGCACGAATGGTGAGCAAGACAAGCTTTCCAGCCACACAGAGCTCTTCTTCTGGTCTGGGAAACTTAATCAGAGTGTCACAGCTAAACACAAGTTGGAACAGATTGTTTAGCATAAATAGTTAACACACCTTTCAAAGGACCATTCAAGGTGAAGTGGCCCTTTAATACCCCTGCAGTCATAGGGAGGAAAGGAAAGAGGAGGAGGAAAGAGAGAAAAAGCAGCTAAGGAGGGAGGGAAGTTGTTAATGGGTTATAGATTATGGTAATCAGCCAAAAATCCAGGGTCTCTGTTCAGTCCATGATTTTTAGCGTCTAGCAAAGTTATGAATTTAAATTCCCAGGCTTGTCTTTTGAAAGTGTTGTGCGGGTTTTCTGTGAAGATAAAGACTGATAGGTCAGACATAGAGTGATCACTAAATGCCTCAAATGCAACTATGTGGGTGAAACCAGACAATTGCTACGTTCTCAAATGAACTCTCACAGAAAAATAATCAAAGGCAAAAACACAGTGTCACCTGTGGGTGAATACTTTTCACAAAGTGATCACTCTGTATCACTGCAGTGTTTTTAACATAGACCTACCCTAAGACTCCAGGAATGTCACTCTGAAGCCTACAATGTCTGTTGAGTCAGTGCAAAACAACAGAAACAGCTACATGCATGGTTGAGAGCTCTTTTTCTTCAGAATGTATGTAGGTCTATTGCATAGATATATGGCTGCATGTAGGTCTATACTGTATGTCTTTGCATTCTTTTAAATATTTTATTTCTCATACTTTTTAAAGAAAGGCATTTCCTGGAGGGTGTGGATCTGTTTGAGGCAAGAAGTAGATGATGTATTTGTAATTCCTGTTCTCAGAAGGCAGTAATTTTATAAAAGATACACCCACTTCCACATGTTCTTCCCCACACTTAGCACTAGCTGAACACTGTACTATTCTGAGATTATAAACATTTCCATCAATGTGCTTTATTTATTTATCAAGTGATGGTGTGTCACCTCTCTCCTTCTTGATGGTGTGATACAACATTTTTGTTTAAGTGGGAAAACAAAGGAATGCATTCCCTGGTCCCTCACTCCTCCCTGTGTGCACATATAGCCAGCATTCATGGTTGATGACTGGTGAATGGGGAAATTTTGAATGGAACGCTTTGTTAAAGTATTGGCAGAACATCTCTGGTAAGTCCATCAAAGTCAATGGAGTGACACTGGTTCAAAGCTGATGTGAGATCAGAATCCAGTCCAAAAATTACAGCAAAGTACTCTCCTTCTTCAAACTGGAATCATATTCTACAGCTGCCCCAAAAGGGATGTCCAAGTGAATTTACAAAGATACAAAAATCAGGAATTATTTGCTGTCACATTTTTCTTGCAGGATGCTAGAAATGATGTTTCCATACTATATCAAGGCACCTAGTGATTCTCTGGCAAAACCCATAAAGCAGCTATGGAAAGGTACGTCTTCAAGCTGTGATTATCATTGTGAATTCTTTTTTTCATTGTAAAACACACAAGGCTGTTTAGGTAATAATGGGACTGTGTCAAGGACTGTTGCGTTGCTGCTCTGCTCTGTTGTACCTATTGTGTGGGTAAAAGGAGGATATCGAGCTCCAGAGCTATCGACCCAGCTCCTTTCACACAAGAAAACCCCTCAAAGCTTTGTTTAAATACTTAGCACTTCTATAGAATGTTTTAGCTGAGGGTCTGAAAGCACTGTGCCGAAGGTGTGTAAGCGTTGTTTATCCCCATTTTTTTGAGATGGGAAAATGGAGGCACGGAGAATCTAATAGCAACATTTTAAAGCGATGATACCTGAACTCAGTCATCAAAATTCATAGTTAGGCATCCTCGTGGGCTTTCATTTATTATTATTATAATCATTAGTATTAGCATTATGGTAGATCTAATCAAGAATCAGGGCCCCTTAGTGTTAGGCCTTGTACAAACAAGTAAGAATTAACTACCCAAAATGTTTTTTAATGCAGTTAAAACTTTGTTAAGGTTGATTAGCAGTGCCTCATGCTCTTCCGGAGTGACAAGTGCACCTATACAGAAACTTCTGAAACCCAGGAAGTATACAGTTAAGGTACACACTAGCCCCAGCCTGTAACCTTAACTCTGCCCTCTCTGAGTGATGCCCCCACACACCCCTGACAGACATTGTAGCACTCTATCCTTCCAGGTAATATGGAACATTGTGGAGACACAGCATGTGGGCAAAGTAGAAGAAACCGTCAATCCATGGCAGGCTTAGAGAACACCAGCTGACTATACCTCGCCTGTACTCAACCACTCCTACATGTCCTCGGAGTCACCAGCTGTTACAACCCCTTACAAATCCCTTGGCCATTATACTAAGGATTTCTCTGATTGACCACCTATACTTATCTCTGTAATGCCCTGTAGTGTATGCCACCCGACTATTATAAATCCCCAGGGCAAGAACATAACTCAGCCCAGAAACAAGGGGATTGTGATCCCTTTGAGTGCATTTGCTCCTCTCATGTCACAGTGTGAGTTGTGGCAATCTGCTGCAAGTAATCCCTGCACCAGTCAGTACAGCGTCCCTAACACAGCGAAGATCAGATCGAATGCATGCAGGTGAATGAGAGAATACAATTCTGTAGGACGCAACACACGAGAAATGACACATTTACCAAGTCATTCCTCATGTCTGCTTGTTACAAGGCAGGCCGCCTGTAACACGCTTACAATATAGCTGCAGTGGCTCTTGGGTTAGGGTTAGGGGAGGTAAGGGGATTTCCTGGACCTGAGAGGAGCCCTAGGAGCATGTTCAGTGGTGCAGGGTGAGCGTGCTGACAGGGGGAAGTGGGGGAGGGCCCTTCCCCGGAGCTTGCTGCTGCCAGCAGGGAGAGGGTCGGGGGGAGTCCTTTCTGGCCCTAGCCCTGGGACAGCCTGTATGCACTCCAAACTCCTCATCCCCAGCCCCATCCTAGAGCCCTCACCTGAGGGAAAAAACACGCAACTTAAATTCAGTAGTCAGTTTGGGGTAGGCTCATGTTTAGCACCCTTTAAAGTATATAATTGGTTGTATATGGGTACAACAAACTATAATGTATTGAAGCAGGTGAGTGCTGCTTCTGACTTTCCTCTTTTAATTGACCCTCGTAATCTTGTGGTGCTGGCGCATTGTAGCTTCATTTTATTCCAGCAACAAATTCTTGATTTGTAGGATCAGTAATAATCAACAATGGATAAATTCTTAATAAAATTACCCAGAGAAAAAAAGAAGAAAAGGGTAATTCATCAAATGATTGCCTGAGTTCGACACTCAGACACAAAAGAAAGATACAGCAAATCTCCAAGATAAGAAAAGGAGTTTTCAGCAGTCTTGGCTATCAAGATTTACGTGGTTGGAGTACAACAGTGAATTAGAACTTTTTGCTCAGTCTGCAAAAACTGTTCTGAAAAGAAGATCTTAATATTTTCTACAAAGGCTGAACCAATGTTTATTTTGTCCGGATTTCAAGATTGGAGACGCACATTGCGCGGTTTTACATCACATGAAAAATCCTCCTGTCGCAAGAAAGCGGTTATGAAGTATGCTGCTCTGCAATCGCAGGTAAATGTTTCTGCACTAATGTTGGCCAGTTACAGGAAAGAATCACAATCAGCTAGGAATGCACGACATATTTTTAAGTGTGCAGTACCTAGCTCAACAAGGAATAGCATCACGTGGACATAATGAGAGTGATTCAAATTTGATGCAGCCCTTGTTGCTACGCACTACAGATTCAGAGGAAAGGAGAGAGTGGCTTAGTCACACAAAATACAAGTGGCTGTCACATGAGGTTATTAACGAAATAACTGAAATGATGGCAATGATGGCACTAAGACAAATTGTGCAAAAGATAAAGGCTTCAAAGTTTTATGCCATTGTAATGGATGAGACTACTGATTTGTCAAGAAAAGAACAAATAAGGGTTTTTTTTAGGGTTCTTTTCTAGTGAAGACTGCGAGATTTGAGGAGTTTATTGGGTTTTACTAAACTGACACAATGGATGCTGCTTCTCTTCAAAATTGTGGAAGATACACTTCTCAGGTCTGACTTGCACTTTTCTGATTGCCGGGGGCAGTGTTACGATGGAACCAGTAAAGTGTCCAGCAAATTTACTGGGGACCAAGTCAGAGTGAAGGATCAAGCCCCAAGAGTGGAATTTGTGTGCCGTGCTGCACATTCCCTTAGCCTTGCCATGCAGGATGCCCTGCATAATATTCCAGAATTTCATGATATGTTTTCGATGGCGAAAGAGCATTCAAGGAGTCACTAAAGCATATGGCAGCATTCAGAGTGTTTCAGAGTGAAGGGGCACCTTCTTTACGACCATTGTGCCCAACAAGGTGGACACTAAGGATCAGTAGCATTAAATCACTGCTCCACAATTAAGAGGCCATGATGAATTTTAGCTACTATTCAGATGAATTTGGCTCAAAATGTAGTGGATTCTCAAAGAACGTCAATCTTTTTCAACGTACTTTATGTTAACAGTTCTTGAGAAAGCCATGGGTTCTGTAGAAGAAGCTAACGCAAAAATTCAAAGCCCAAATGTGTCATTGTCAAGTGTTATGAAAAAGTTGGCCTCTTGCAAGAGGTGTTGAGCAGCATGCACACTGACTCATCATACAATCACTTCTGGGAAACAACAGTAGAGAAAGCACTGAGACGGTTCAACCATGGAAGCCTTCCTCACACCTTCAGTGACCCCAAAGAGTATTTTCATCAAATACATGTCGGGATCATTGATGCTTGCAAAGTTGCATTGAACAGAGGTTTTCAACAGAAAGCTTTACATTTGCAGTAAATTTGGAGAAGCGTATAACTGATGCAACAAATGGCTCCAAACAGGACATTGTTCCAATAAGTGAAGCTTTCCACGGTGAGATTAACACAGAAAGGCTAGCTCTTCATTTAGAAATTTTGAATGATATTTGCAGATTGAGAAATTGCCATCTTAATTCAGTGAGTGAAGTGACGCAATTTCTGAAACAAAACGAAGGCTTGAGTGATGATGTCAGAAGTTACAATTCTCCTGAAATTATTCTACACAATTCGACTACAACCGGCACCACTGAGCGATAATTCAGTTGCCTGCGCACACTGAAAAATTATTTGCGAATGACAATGAGCCAAGAACATCTAAATCACTTGGCATTTCTGCACATTCATAAGAACTCTATCTCTGAATTGGACATTGCAAGCCTCCTGGATGACTTCATTTCAAGAACTGAACAATGATGAAAAGTGTTTGATGCCTCCTGAAGAACATCGCAAAAGAAGGGGCTACATTTGTTTTAATTTTAGAAAGTATTTGCTTTTGAGGGTTATTGAGCCAAGAGTGCTTGGTTATTTCCATATTCAAAAGAGTATTAATAAAGTTGATATTCTTAGTTAAATAATTTGTTCTTACAATAGTGATATTGTGCAATACGGAGAAACTGTTAAATGCTTACTGTTTCTAGTCCATTTTAACATTATTTAAAAAAATATATATCAGCTTATAAGGCAGGGGTGGGGGCGGGACTTGGACCCTTTCTGGGCACTACCAAAAATTATACAAACCTGCCGCCCCTGTTCCCAAAGTCTAACCCAGAGAACTCCCAATCTAAGGCATCGGATCTTGCGGAGACGTGATTAGCTTTACACACATTGTAGTTCCACTGAAGTTAACAGAGCTAACGTTAAGCTCTTGAATGAGTCCTTGCAGGGCCTAGACATAACCAGTTTTCATAAGTAATTTTAAAAGGCTAGAGAACCATTGTAGTACTGTTCTATAAACTATTTTAAAATGGTTTCTAAGATTGCTTTTACTGACTTATTTTTAGGTTGCACCGTCACTTTGTCATATTAATAAGCAACTGATCCTAACAAATTTGACTTATTGACAACATGCTTGTTTTTGTGTTTTCTCTTTCAATAGAGGGGAGGATGGAAAACATCACTGTTTCTCTTGTCAAAAATGAGTCTAAAGATGGGGTTCGTGAATGGTGGGTTCTCAATCAGCTTGGAAAAAGATACAGACAGGAAGAAAGTCTTGAACTCTTTGTATTCAGTGACAAAGTTAGCCCTCCTAGCCTTGGATTCTTGGCTGGCTATGGGTAAGAGAGAATCTTATACTTAAAACAGTACTGTCTATTAGAAATAATTTAAGGTGAACTGGGAAATTTATCTCTTGTAGATCAGGGTTTTGTGTTCCTATTGTAACAGTTGAGAGCATCACAAATACCTAAAATAAATCACAGAGGAGCAGGACTGGCCCTAGCCCCACCAAAAAAAAAAAAAAAAGTGCATTAAGAAGGGAGTAAATTTCATGCTTTTATGGAGATTAAGATCTTCTGTTTTAGCATCTCTAGCAGCCTTCATAGCTATAACATCAGGGTATCAGAGACACAATATTCCTTATCTTAAGTGGAACCCTTAGCTCAGGCCCTCACAGCTGGATAAAGAAATTGATTTTAAACTATTTTGTTTTAAAATAGGTTTGACATTCTCAATTATAAATAGAGAACAAATTCTGCCCCCTGATGTTTTTCCATTCATGTACTCTCAGGGTTGGGGATTTTCTCCCCCTATACAAGATCCATGTGGAGAGAGGTCTGCACGATGATGGTTGTTTCACCATGCTGCTGCTTACCCTGCAAAAGAAACCTCTCTATAGTCAGGAACCCACAGCTGGGAGGGAGAGGAGGACAAGGCCAAAGAGAGGACATGCATTGTCTTCTCCCATAACCCTGCAGGGAAATTAATACGGTCTGAGTCTTTTCTGCTTATGCCCTCCCACGTTGTGAAGTATTCCTTCATGGGGGTTCCAAAGGGAGTGGCCAATGGAGAAAGCATTAGCAGCTCAGCTCCACTGGCCCCAGAGAGAAGTCAGTAGGCCCAGACCTTGTAGAGAGTTATCCAAGCCTCCAGCATATCTCAGGGATCTGCAAGTTCTGATAGAGCAGGGTTTCTAAAACGGGCCGCCGCTTGTGTAGGGAAAGCCTCTGGCGGGGCGGACCAGGCCAGTGTGTTTACCTGCCCTGTCCAATTGCGGCTCCCACTGGCCGCGGATCGCTGCTCCGAGCCAATGGGAGCTGCTGGAAGCAGTGCGGGCCATTTCCAGCAGCTCCCATTGGCCCGGAGCAGCGATCTGCGGCCAGTGGGAGCCATGATCGGCCAGACCTGCGGATGGGGCAGGTAAACACACCGGCCCAGCCCGCCAGGGGCTTTCCCTACACAAGCGGTGCCCCCTGTTTGAGAAATCCTGGGGTAGAAAACCGTAGCAGAAAGGGAAACCTGCTGGAGACTCTCTCTTCAGGAATGATTTGGGGGAACCTGCAGTAGGAGATCCCCAAGAAGATTCCTCTCCTCAGCACATTTTCCACATGAGGTGGAGTTTTTGTCCCTTTATTATTTTAATAGTATACAATTTTAAAAATATTTTTAGAAACGATTTTATGAGAAATGTTTAGATTTTGAATTCCATTATTATTCCTAATGTATAACACAGTTGATTCAGTAGAAATGGTCATGTTTCATAAACCCATCACCACCTTAGTTTTATCGGCATTTGCCTGTTTTTGGATTTATAACCAGATTAGAAAAACATCTTTGAACTTTTTCCTCTCTTGCTTTACAGTATAATGGGACTTTATGCTTCAGTTGTCCTGGTGATAGGGAAGTTTGTCCGTGAATTTTTCAGCGGGATCTCTCACTCCATCATGTTTGAAGAACTACCAAACGTGGACCGTATCTTGAAGTTGTGTACTGACATTTTCTTAGTAAGAGAGACTGGAGAACTGGAACTAGAGGAAGACCTGTACGCCAAATTAATATTCCTGTACCGCTCACCAGAGACGATGATCAAATGGACTAGGGAAAAAACTAATTGATCTCTTTGGAGTCACACTGCAAATCAAGTTGACTTCCTCTGAATTTTAAAAAAGCACAATATTCTCATAAGAGCTAAGCCTTTTATAGTTAGGTAGCAATGATTTTTCACTGACTGAGTCCAGGAAGCTACTTCCTTAGGAATCCATGCTGCCTTTCAAATTAAGGATTAATGGTGAAGAAGATTCGTTTGATTTTTTTTTAAATGCCCACTCCTCTAAAATCAGTGGACCTTGCTTTGTAATTTAATCAACCAAATGTTCTGCATCCTTGACTGGGTAAGTTAATCTTCCGGACATTAAACTTCTACCGTTAAAGAAAAAGGAAAGAAAGAAACGATCCCTCAGATGACTTCACTGGACCTTTTCTGGAGCGATAGTTTGTGCAATATGCTGTTGTACGTCACTGACTTTCAAGATACAGTAATGGGAATCTGACTAGCCTTCAGGATAACCATGCCAAAAGGCCACAGTGTGAGCTGAAGAAATGCTAGCCATATCCATTTTTAGAAAAGCAGAGGTTTTGATGTGCGGAAGACTCTGTGGACAACTCTCTGCAAGCAAAAAGAAAACAAGTGACAATCTCTTTAATTACCTTATTTTATTTGTACTGTCCCAGGAGACATTTCCATGAAACATCAATGACTTTTCTCAGGAAAAAAAAACTTGGTTTTAGCACTTAGTTAAACCTTAATGAATTATGGAGTATGGATGTTCTGCTGGGCTATCTTCCCACAGTTACTGCTTTCCTTTAGACAGAGAAAAACCAACTGAATGACTAAGGAGCTGTTTCACTTCTTATATCTCTTTGAACACTGAATAGTGTGTGCTACTCTGTGCTTCCCCAGTACATGCTTTTCCCTCCATTTTGACAATTTAAGGCAATGGTTTTGTTATTCTCCTTCCAGTGTTTCAGGTATACAGAAATGTTTACATATTCCAATTGACATTTTTACATCCGAGACAGTTTTTTTAAGTTCCCAAATATAGAAGTACATATGAGCTTGAAAAATGGCCTTTTCTTAAATTACTCTTGTTGGTGACACAAACGGTTCATTAGAGAACATTGTAGCATGAAAATTTATGATTGCAATGTAGGTTTAATTCCATGTTAAAAAAATGCAATTTCTGAAAAACAAACTCCTTGAGTGGGTGGGTATGGTACAAGGTTAGACTGTGTAGTTTTGATTCAGTAATGACTTAAAATAAAGCACATGATGCAAAGTCATTTTAGAGGTATTTTTTCTTCTTCCTCTTTACACTAAACGGGAAATGTCTATATAGTTAAAATATTCACAGTGGAGTTAAGGTCAGTGAAAATTAATCACACTCTTTCCGTTTTCAGGGTGGTAGCTGTGTTAGTCTGTATCAGCAAAAACAATGAGGAGTCCTTGTGGCACCTTAGAGACTAACAAATTTGGGACTAAGCTTTCGGGGGCTAAAACTTCATCAGATGCATGGAGTGGAAAATACAGTAATGAGGTATAAAAACACAACGTATGAAAAGATGGGAGTTGCCTTACCAAGTGGGAGGTCAGTGTTAACGAGCCAGTTCAATTAAGGTGGAAGTGGGCTATTCTCAACAGTTGACAGGAAAGAGGAAAAATCACTTTTGTAGTGCTAATGAGTTCAATGTCATCAAGATGACCTATTTCAAACAGTTGACAAGAAGGTATCAGCAGGGGAAAATTAGTTTTTGTAGTGACCCATCCACTGCCAGTGTTTATTCGGGCCTAATTTGATGGTGTCCAGTTTGCAAATTACGGTAATTCCAGTTCTGCAGTTTCTCATTGGATTCTGGTTTTTGAAGTTTTTTGTTGAAGAATTGCCACTTTTAAGTCTGTTAGTGAGTGTCCAGGGAGACTGAATGTTCTCCTACTGGTTTTTGAATGTTATGATTCCTGATGTCAGATTTGTGTCCATTTATTCTTTTGCATAGAAACTGTCCAGTTTAGCCAATGTACGTGGCAGAGGGGCATTGTTAGCATATGACGGCATAGATCACATTGGTAGATGTGCAGGTGAACAAGCCCCTGTTGGTATGGCTGATGTGGTTAGGTCCCTTTCAGTTAGCTGCTATTTATTATATAAATGAAAAAGTCAGTCAGGAGAGGGCAAAAAATACAAGGTAACTTTCAGCTGAAGGGACAATTGTAGCTTTATTGGCACATCTTAATGCAGGGCTTTATAAAAACAGCACAGTTGAAATTTTAACACTTACCCTCTTAAAGTGGTGTCAGTTCCATTCTATATCCTAGCAACACATTTTGGACACTATGACATGCACAAGAAAATAAACTGCTTTGTTATATTGTAACAGTAAAATCAAGTGGTGACAAGGCTTTTTGATTTCTTCATACACCATAAAGAAAAGGTGGTGGTTGTTCTGGAGGGCTGGCAAGATGTCTGGTTGTGCTGAACATTCCTCTGTGGAGTGATTTACTCTTCAGCTTGTAAGTCTAGTTCTTCCTCACACCAGGGCCATCATTTGACTCTATGAAGGGGTTACAATAGAACCAACATAGGGACTGGCTGACATAACGGAGGCGATAAATCTAACCTGTGTATACTTTGATCCTCTGTGTTCCCCTTTTCTAAACTGAAGAATAAAGTACTGGGAGTTAAATGGGGCTGGTGTGTATTTCCAAAATGTACCAGCCAACCAGCGTACCTTGATCACTATTGTTTCTCTTCCCTCCTTAAGAGGCACTTATTTACTGGTGAAAAACTTGGTCGCAGAATGAACTTGACAGCCTTTTAGATTTGCAAAACAGCTGCTTCTTTTTCATTAATGGACTAAACAATCTTTCTACCTGATCTGTCATGAACTCCGTAGATCAGCCATGTGAGTGCATGTGCCTCCAGCTCAAGCTACACAGGCTGTCATTTAGGCAATAGCATGATTTTGTGAAAGAGTTCATGCATGCCAACAGTTTGGGGAAACGGAGCCCAACCTTGAAGTTCTGAGCTTTCTTGTTCAGTGCAAGAAATTCAAGTCTCAAGTAGGTGGATGCTAGGTAAAAATAAAAGACACTCCCAGACTGATAGAAGTTGCATCTTATAAACTTCAGTGTTTATAGGCTGCAGCATAGACATACCCTTAAAGTCAGTGGAATCTTTAACCACTGACTTTGAACAATACAAGGATCTGGCCATAAATTCGATATGGATTGCCTATTATTGCAAACAGCCATATTTTGGAAGGTTAGGGGGGGAAAAGATGGTTAAAAGACATGCTGCCAAGCTCCCACATAATTTCAGTCATTTTAAATTTTTGGCACTTTATCTCCTCACGTACTAGTCTAAAAGGCATCTTTGCAGACTAACAGAGTGAATGAGTACACAGCAATTTAAACTCCGAGGGGCATTGTCTCTTTATAGTCCACTCATCACTCGGCAGCTCCTCATGGCCAGGTGTGGCATAGCAGCTCCCTGGGCTGGTGCCCACCTCCTGATGGTCGTTCCCCTTTCTGTGACTCTTCCTCAGCCTGTCTTCAACTCAGCCTATAGCCCCTTTGCTGGGCAGGAGAAGCCTTATGTTGGTCCTTTCCTTGGGACCATTAGGGGAGCCCAGTGCCACATTCTACTCTTGGTTCAGGCTCTGGGCCTGTGCTGAATTGCTAGAACTGCTCCTTTAGCTGGGCCCCAGTTTTCCATGGGTGCTTCCTACTCGGCCTCTTAAGTGCTTCCTCTCGGTCCCTCTGTCTCTCCCAGGTCCCTGCTTGAAGTAATTGCCTTTCTCTCTGCTTTCTGTTTGGTTCTCTTCTGCCCTTTCCCAGCAGGGCTTCACCACTACTTAATCCTGGCTCTTGGTTCCAGTACCACAGCCCCCTTCTGCTCTTTATGGGGAATCTGCCTGATTCCTCTCTGTGACGGGTTGGATCACCCCTGGGGGGTTGCCACCTGATGTGCCAAAATGACTTCTGCTCCTGCTTTCCTGCCCTGGAAGCTTAGGACTTCAGTGCCCTGCCTGGTTTAAGCCAGATCCACTAGCCTGCTGCAAACCCAGACCCAGGGTCTGAACCACTGCTCCAAAGCCATAGGCTTAACTGAAAGCAACTTACAGAAGAGTTCCTGTCGTTAACACTCAGACGCCCAACTCCCCATGTGGTCTAAAATCCAAATAAATCCGTTTTACCCTGCATAAAGCTTGTGCAGGGTAAATTCATAAATTGTTCACCCTCTATAACACTGATAGAGAGAGATGCGCAGCTGTTTGCGCCTCGCCCTCAGCTATTAAATTAACAAGTAAAAAGTGATTTGATTAAATACAGAAAGTAGGATTTAAGTGGTTCCAAGCAGTAACAGACAAAACAAAGTGAATTACCAAGCAAAATAAAACAGAACACGCAAGTCTATGTCTAATACAGTAATAAAACTGAACACAGATAAGATCTCACCCTCAGAGATGTTTCAACACGTTTCTTTCACAGACTGGATGCCTTCCTAGTCTGGGCACAATCCTTTCCCCTGGTACAGCCCTTGTTCCAGCTCAGGTGGTAGCTAGGGGATTCCTCAAGATGGCTGCCTCCTTTGTTCTGTTCCACCCACTTATATATCGTTTGCATAAGGTGAGAATCCTTTGTCCCTCTCTGAGTTCCCACCCCTTCCTTCTCAATGAAAAGCACCAAGTTAAAGATGACAAAGAGTCCTGTGGCACCTTATAGACTAACAGAAGTATTGGAGCTTAAGCTTTCATGGGTGCATGCGTCTGACAAAGTGGGTATTACCCACAAAAGCTTATGCTCCAATACTTCTGTTCGTCTATAAAGTGCCACAAGACTCTTTGTCACTTTTTACAGCTCCAGACTAACACGGGTACCCCTCTTATATTTGACACCAAGTTAAAGATGGATTCCAGTTCAGGTGACATGATCATGTGTCACTGTAAGACTTCATTACCCACTTGCCAGCACACACCTATACAGGGAGACTTACAGGTAAAACAGAGCCTTGCATGTGTCTGACAAAGTGGGTATTCACCCACGAACGCTTATGCTCCAATACTTCTGTTCATCTATAAGGTGCCACAGGAGTCCTTGCCGCTTTTTAAGTAAAACAGAGCCATCTGCAGTCAGTTGTCCTGATTAATGGGAGTCATCAAAATTCCAACCCACCATTAATGGCCCACACGTTGCATAATTACAATAGGTCCTCAGAGTTATATTTCATATTTCTAGGTTCAGATACAAAAGTGGTACGTTTATACAAATAGGATGATCACACTCAGTACATTATAAGCTTTGAGATGGTACCTTACAAGAGACCTTTTGCATGAAGCATATTCCAATCACATTATATTAAAACTCATTAGCATATTTTCATAAAATCATATAGAGTGCAATGTCACACTTTCAATCAAGCTGCTAGCTCCCAGGGCAAGCCACCCTGTTACACTCTTACTTGAACTTTGTACAGTACTGGCACAATGGACCCTGATGTCAGCTGAGCCTGTTGAGTGTCTTAGTAATGATACATCCCACTGTACCATATGAAAGGGCGCATCACCTGTTGAGACTAGGCTCACTTCTGCTGCTATTTGGGGGGTGGGCAACAGCAGTTTAATTGAATTCAATTTCACTCCTCTTTAATTTCAAGTTTAAATCATACTGACAAACCAAGGCAGTTTTAAACAAAAGCACATGATCAAAATCCAGGCTGGGATGGATCCATTAACCTTCTAAGGCCAACATTTAAACCAGCACACTTAGAAGAAAACACTTTAAATCAAATTATGTCTAGAAATTAGCACTAAACTGGCTATTCGTCAGCCTTCAGCATTTTTCTTGCTTTTGCATTCTCATTATAAAATATAAGACACGACACCTCTCTCCTATGCTTGGTGTATTGCCTGGTTGCCAATCGCTCCTTTTTTTTTGTCCCAATGAATAAATGCTGTAGCTCATATTCCTTCCCCCACCTAACAGCTTTGTCGTAGCATTTTAAGTACCTGAAGGGAAATAGAATCTTGTTACTGCACGTTCTTTTAGGACAAACTTGGACAGTCTTTTTTAAATCAGCTGCACTAACAGTAGGGTTGCTAGGCATCCGGTTTTGGTTGAAAAGTGACCCTGGTGCTTACTAGGCCGTTAAAGTCTGCTTGGGGGCATAGCAGGAGCCCAGGGCTAAGGCAGGCTCCCTGCCTGCCCTAGCGCCATGTCGATCCCGGAAGCAGCTGCAAGGTCCCTGCAGCCCCTAGGCACATGGGCAGCCAAGGAGGCACCGCACGCTGCCCCTGCCCCAGTGCCAGCTCCACAGCTCTCATTGGCTGGGAACCACGACCAATAGGAGCTGCAGGGGCAGTGCCTGTGAGTATGAGGGCAGTGCAGCAAGCTGCCTGGCCTCAGGGACCTGGCAGCTGCTTCCTGGGAGCTGCAGTAAGCGCCACCAGGACCTCCACACCCTCTCCTGCACCCCTACCCCAGCCCTGAGACCCTTCCTGCACCCCAAACACCCCAGCATCCACATCCCAACTCCCTTCCCCAGCCCAGAGCCCCCTTCTGCACCCCAAACCCTTCATCCCTGGCCCACACCTCCAGCTGGAGACCACACTCCCAACTCCCTGCCCCAGCCCGGAGCCCTCTCCCACACCCTTCATCCCCAACCCCACACAGAGCCTGCACCCCGAGTCAGAGCCCTCCGCCTCCTGCTCTGCCCAGTAAAAGTAAGTGAGAGTGAAGGGGATGGAGTGAGTGGGGGGGCGGGGGAACTGGGGTGTTAAGGTTGCCAACTTTTTAATCGCACAAAACCAAACTTACAGTAAATATATAGCAGGCATCCAAACAAGTCTGTGTGCATGCCCTATTGGCCAGAGCTCACTGCTGTTATAATCATACAGGTCTTAGTTTACTGACCTGGGTCATTATTACTTCCTGGAGGGTTCAGCAAGAGTTACACATTTGCTATTGTAACCTACGTGCCTAATAGAGAGATCTCACGTTAAGAGCTATATGGGTTGGGGGTGGCGGGGAGGAATTAGTTATGTCTGGGTCGTTGTTGGGCAGATGAGCAATTAGGACTCCACATCCAAAAGGTTTTGGAATTGGGGTGGTGTTGGGTATACTCAGTAGATTCCCTGTAGCTGGGCTCAGATGTGATAATGAAAGTAGTCAGAGCAGCTGCTTTACATAAGGCTGCGTGCCCTGTGTGGGTTGGGCGAAGCTGCGCTGTAAGAGCAGAACGCAGGCTGTCTTCCCCTCATACTGAAGCATTTTGCAGCAGATCAGTGATATTGAGAAGCCTTGGCCTTGTTGTTTATGGAAATGGGGAAAATGGGAGGAAAAACTAATTTTTCATTTTAATTGTAAACTTGGAATGTAGTTTGAGTTTAGCCAAGCTGTTTTAGTTACGTTTCTCATCAAGTTTTCTCTTATGTGCTTATGATGATGGAGGAAAGAGTCATTTATATTTTGCTTGTCTTTGTTTCATATTTTCCTTGTAAGTTTGGGTTTTTTAACCTATATACTTAAACTGCATAGTTGGTTAATTAGTTAGCAACAGTGGAGGAGGAGGAGTCTGCATGGATTCTAGTTGGAGATTTCGATAAGCAAGTGGCAGGAAGATGTTGCAGTGCTTTTGACGCAGCAGCCTATAGATTTTGGTGGTCAAACACAGACTCGGGGAACTCAACGTAGCTTTTGGGAACCCTGAGTTTCTTCTCACTGTGGCAGTGGGACTGACCTATTTAAATTTAATTTTTCTTCATAATCCGCATAAGCATCTTCACAGTTGTACAGAAACAAAGTAGCCATGTTCTGTTGTAGAAGTTTTGGTGTTAAAGTTATTATTAATTATGTTGCTTTATTATAAAAGTTTATAAAGTTGGCAATTAAGAATTAAATTAATCCCTTTTGTTCTTTTGGGGCTGGATTGTGGGAAGGCTTATTCTGTGCAATCCTTACTGCAAAGCCACTGGGATTGAATTATTTTGGGTCTTCATGTGCTTGTCTGTGGGAGTTGTTTATAGGCAGTAAGAGAATGGCAGTGAAGTAAAACTCTAGCCCCATGGTTCTCACACTTATTTGTCATGCCCCCTCCTGTGTTTATAGTCCTTTAGCACCACCACCACCCCAAGTTTTCCTGTGATTTAAGATAAATGTTGGTGTAATCCTGAGAGATGAAGGCTTGCATCTGTGATATGAGTAGTTTGTAGAAAATGAATGTGTGAAGGCCCTGTACTTTTTCACAGGTTTCCAAATTTATAAGGAGGTTCCTCTCCCCCACCTTCCTGAAAAAGAGTTTGAAGGCATTAAGTACCCAGTTCCCATTGAAATTCCTTATCAAATAAGAGGGTCATTACAAAATTAGATAATGAAAAATTGCTGTACAATATATTGACATATAGGGAAGGTATTTTATACCATCATTTTGTTCTTTGTAATTGCGCTGTGCATTTGCTTCTGCAATGCTTGATGCGGGGTGGAGAGGATAGTCAAATAGGTGCTTACTTCAGCTGTTTTCCTAGCAGTTTTGATCTCCTTTTAATGGATAAAGGGGCTCAGGCTTTTTATACTTAAGAGGAAAGTAGAAACTCGGACCTTAAGACACATGGGATCTGTGAAATACAGCTGAGTAAGCAAGCAGCTCTCCTGTAGCAATCAGGTTTCAGAGAGTTCTAATTTAAGAATGTGGCTTTACTGAAGGGATTGTTGCTTAATTATTATTTGTATTATGCTAATTCCCAAAGACTTCATTTGGCATAAGGGCCTCATGCACATGCTCGGTGCTATACAAAAATATTCAAAGATCTAGTCCCTGCCCTGAAGTACTTATAATCTAATCAACAGAGGTGACCAAGCAAATATTCAAGGGACATGTTTTCAGGCAAAAAGGAGGAGGCTGTGTGCTGGTGTAACGCCGACAGACTCTGTTCATCAACAGTGGGATCAAACCAGGCACCTCTGGAGCTTAGCGCATGAGCCTCTACCACGTGAGCTAAAACCCAATTTCCTCTTAGAGGTTAAAAAAATGAGTCTGCTCTACAGCCTTAGCTAAGTGGTCTCAGTGCCACTAGATGGGGCAGAACACCACACCCAGGAGGTGTGTGGGTTACACTGGCATTCTAAGGGATGTTGGTTGGTTTTTGCTCATCTCTTATTTCCTACTTCAAAGGGAAAAAAAGATACTGAGATGTTAGTTACTGCTTTTCTAAGAGCACAGGTGCAACTGAGAAGGGTAAAGGCACTAGGAATAAGGCAGGGGCCAAAGAGGGGGTACATCTACACTGCAATTGAAAACCCATGGCTAGCCTGGGCTAGCTGACTGGGGCTTGTGGGGCTCAGGCCAAGGGGCTGTTTAACTGCAGTGCAGACATCCAGGCTCAGGCTGGTGCCTGGGCTCTAGGAACCCGTGAGATGGGAGGGTCCCAGACAGGGCCGGCTCCAGCATCTTTGCCGCCCCAAGTGGCCAAAATAAAAGGACGCGATCAACGGCACTTCGGCTCCAACTCTACGGCCGCCACTTCATTCTTCGGCAGCACGTCCTTCCCTCCTGAAGAGCCGGACATGCCGCCCCTTTCTGTTGGCCACCCCAAGCACCTCCTTGCTGCGCTGGTGCCTGGAGCTGGCCCTGATCCCAGAGCTCAGGCTGAAATATGTAGACCACAATTAAACAGCCTCTGAAGCCTGAGCCCTGTGAGTCCAATTCAGCTGGCATGGGCCAGCTGCAGCTGTCTAATTGCAGAGTAGACATGCCCTGAGAGGCCCACTCAGCATAGGTTTAGGGAGAGGAGTCGAGTTGAGCTACCAGAGAATTGAAGGAAGAAGGGGCAGAATCACCAAGAGACTGGGAGGGTGAAAAAGACAGATTTTCTGATGGTGAAGGTAAGAGGGGGGATGTGGATTTGGGTAGATGTTTTGGACTACCAGGAAAATAAGCTATATGAAAAGGCCCCTTCAAACGTGTATCAGGAGCATGATTTGAATTTGGCTTGGGACAGCTCTGGTTGGCAGAACTGAGGTAATCCTAGAGGTAACAGGCAGAGTTGGTTGCAGTGTTTCAACTGACTCTTTTGGTTAAATAAAAAAGATGCAGTTATGTCACTTTCCCTGAAATCAGGTCAAAAATACAGAAGTTTCAAACTGACGTTTTTGTTGCCACTTTGGTTTCTATAGACCAAGAATTGTGCATTTTTTCAGATTTTATTTTTTCCCCTTCTCTTAGTCTTTACTTTTCCTTCCTCATTTCTTTTTCCACTGGAGAAAGGAGGAGAAGGGGAAAGAAGAGACTCCCTTTCTACTCATTTTCCACCTTTTCTTTCTGGGGGACGGGGGGAGAGGGAGGAGAACAGGGAAAGGTAAAATACACACAATTCTGTTTTCAAAAGCCAAAATGAAATAAAAATTTCAGATTTTTCATCAAAATGTGAAGTTTTTTATGAAATAAAATTGGATTTTTCCACCCGCTCTGAGAACAGGAAAAAAAAAACTGTTTCACTCCAGCAGTATTCATGCTTGTTTCTCCTGTAGATTGTTTATCTCTGATTTTAAGGAGTTTTAGTCAGACATGGATTAAGGTATTCTTTACATCATATTTTTCAATTTCTATTAAGTCCTTTTGTGGTTATTGAGTGAGACATTTCATTGCGTCACAAGTGTCTTTCATCCGGGAACCATCTAAAAAGCTTTAAAAACCATTAAGATATCCTCACAGCCACAGTGTTGGGTAGATGAACATTATTTTATGGAAGGGGATGTTAAGTAATTGTAGGACAGGCAATAAGGAGAAGGGAGAACCTTAAGTCAGGAAATAAGTTGGATAAATAAGTTAAGGATATAATGAGGTTTCTGCCATGCTTGAAATTCAAATTACCTGTCACACTGTTAAAAATATTAAATAAATGTTTTGGAACGTTACTGACCAAGATGAGCAAACTGCATGGAACTGGATTCAGCCATTTATTTATCAGACATACTGCAAATATTTCTCTTCTTCTTGCATATCTTCATAGACATCTTTAACCTGTGCAGATGTTACTACAAGTTTTAACAGCTGAATTCACAGGTGGACAGCTGTGTGCAAGGCACCTGCAAAAAATAATTAAACTAACTAAAAATAATAGGATTTTAAAATAACTCATTAGAGGATTGCAGCGGTCATGTATAAAGACACTCCCATGTTCCAGGCTACAACTAAAGCACCAACATTCTTATGAATTGCTCAGATATTAAGATGCATTGGAGATGGTCTCACAGAAATTCCTGTGGCCTGAACTCGTGAGAAGATCATTGGAAACCTGAGGCAGACAGTCCAGAGCCAAAGTTTGCCATACACTAAAGCAGAGGGGCCCCAGCATGTGTAGATGCATAGCTCTAATGTGGTCTTTGTCTTTAACCATCTCCTATTGCCTTCCCCCTTGCCAACAATGCCAGACTTGATGCCACTTTCATTTCTTTCTCCTACTTCAATCTTGGTGCCTTCCTCCTTGCAACCCCCTATGTATTGGGAATGTCCACCCAGTCTGCCACCCCCCTCTCCAGTCAAAGCCACCTGAAAGACCCACAAATATGAATATTACCAAACTGTGAGAAATAAAGTTATCTAAACCAACTTCTTCCTCTAGGTCTCCCACGGCATCTTGCCTTCCTCCATCTGTCTTCTACACTATGGGCTCATGCTCAGATGGCTGATTCTTGGCTGTCTCCACCCAGTGTAATTTAGAGATGCCTCTAGGCTACACTAAATTATGTAGGTTTATAACAGCCCCTTAGGGCCCATTACACAAGGTGGGGATCAGCAGAGTAGAGTGTACTCCAGCTACATTTGCATGTAAAACTTTGCATGAATTCTGCATAAGAGGATTTGGCTCAAGTGGTGGAGGCCTATGTTTTGAAAGAGTATGGGTCTAGCAGAGGTGATGCATGGGAGGGTATGTGGGGTCAAGCACCCTCCCCACCCCACTTGGCTTGCTGAGGGGGGAGAGGGTTCCCTTCTTCCACTCCACCCCCTCTCTCAGCCAGCTGGGCCAGGCAGGGCCAGCTGCTTCTCTTGCTGGTTGCTCTGGAGCAGCCAACTTCAGCCACACGAGAAGCGGCTCCCTTCCAGTCACTGCCCAGCCCAGCTGCCAGGGAGAGAAGCCGAACATGCCAGGGGTGGGGAAGAGGCACAGAGGGGGAAAGACAGAGCCTCCCTCCTGCAGGTAACGTGGGGAAGAGAAAGCACAACAGCCCAGGCTGGCTGCAGGGAGAGGGGGGCTGTCACTGGGCAGAGAAGACATTTGGGGCGGTCACATGTCCTCCACTTTTGAGATTGTTCCCCCCTCTATATGGGGAGGCACGAGTTGTCTATGACCTAGGCCTAGAACTGAGTTTTCTGTAATAACTAACTGTCTGATTTGCAGCAGATGAATTCATTACAAACACACAGGGGGGTTTATCCACCTTCATACTTCTGTTGGCTCATTTATTTTTCAGACAGCTACCTCATGTCCAGAGGGGAACAGACAGTCTGAGTGAGGAAGCTGCCAGAACACATGTGGCGTGTTCACAGCGATACACTCTTCAAACTCTTGTAACAATACATTTGGGGAACTCACACTTGTTATATTAGATAATGAATTATGCTGCTTTGTGGCTACAAGAGTGATGTAACTCAGTAAATTATTATGACCCTTTTCAGATGACTTGGTTTCTAAATATGTTGCAGAGCCTATATGATGGAGGCCAACGTGGTGTATGTGCAGCAACACAGCATCTCACTGCAAAGTAGTAATATCTTTCCACCCCAGCTATTGGAAAAACCAACATGTATGTCCTGAAAACTGAGCAGGCTGTTGCATGACGTGCTCAGAGTAAGATCAGGACAAAAGTGACCTTTAAGATCATCCTTCTTTTCAGACAGAAACGAGACCTATTGTGAGAGACTAATTGTTCATCACAGCTGACTCCCTTCCATGCAGTGGAAGATACAGTAGGAAAACATATATACACAGAGAACATGAAAAAATGGGTGTTGCCATACCAACTGTAACAGTAATTAAGGTGAGCTATTATCAGCAGAAGAAAAAAACTTTTGTAGTGATAATCAGGATGTCATAATGTCATTGTGTCATTACACAAAGTAAAACTGTTTTCCCAATGCTAATTTTTCCCTCTACTGTTACTCACACTTTGTCATTGTGATTATCACAACAACAGTTTTTCTTCTTCTGCTGCTGCTAATAGCTCGCCTTAATTAATTAATTACCCTCATTACAGTTGGTATGGCAACACGCATTTTTTCATGTACTCTGGGTGTGTATATATATATATCTTCCTACTGCATGCATCCGATGAAGTGGGTTTTAGCCCACAAAAGCTTATGCTCAAATAAATGTGTTAGTCTCTAAGGTGCCACAAGGACTCCTCCTTCTTTTTGCTCATATAGACTAACACGGCTACCACTCTGAAACCTTGTACCACTAGGACTCTCTTCCCCTTGCAGCAGAGGCTGCATCATTGAGATAGCAAGAATTACTCTTACCACTGCCTCACACTAACAAATTCCTTCCCCTGCACCGAGAATTTTGGAGCTATCGTAGTCTTGAAAACTGCTCTAAGCCTACTTCAGAGTTCCCAAACAGTAGCACTAGTTCCTCCGTGCTCTCAAACGGCACCATCTCCACAACCCACCTAGCCCTAATGTAATCACAGAGCTTGCTCTAGCTGAGGCTGAGGAAGTGGATTAATGTCATAGAAATTATTTTAACTAGACAGGATGCAATTCTGCTCCAGTCTTCAAAAAGGTAACATGGAGACACCCAATTTACAGACATCAAAGAGACCACAGTAATTGTTTTTGGCAACTGTACCAAAGCAAATAGACTGCCGCTGCACACGCTCAAAATGAAATGGCAAAGCCATTGGTTGTTCCCGGGGAGGTGAAATTCATTTCAGACTGGTTTTGTTGTCCTTGTTAGTCCAGATGTTTTCTTTGTAGTTCTCTGCTGGACTTTCAATTAGGTAATGTTGATTAAAAACCGCATTCTTAGTACTTGAAAGTCAGATTTCTCCTGCTTGTTTTAGGCAAGCTCCATAGTCATTCCTGTGGATTTATGTATCTACCTCTATTATTCTCAGTTGAAAACTGGTGTTATTGGTCTGGCTCCAAATGACTAGAGGAGACCACTGACCCCATCAGGCTACCTGACTTGTAGTGGGCTTACAGAAGGAAGAGGAAATGGCATTCATCATGAGAGACGGCAGTCAGCTATGGAACAATATCAGTAGTCAGAAAAAACACACCTTGTTTTCCTTTTCTAGCTTCTCCCAGGTGGTAGTTTCTGCAAACCAGAACTCGTGAAGTTTGGCCCTAGATCCAGAGCCAGAATATCAGTTCAAAGCCATTTCTACTGAGAAAACACACTGTACCGTGGCATCAGAATTTAGGGGGACTTTTGGGGAGGGGGAAAAAGCATATCACACTAAACAGCAAACATCAGCTAGGTGCAGCAATAGCTGCAGTGAATCCTGATGCTATTGCCTTGTCTAGAGCAGCGGTAGGTAAACTAAGGCCTGCGGGACTGTCCGGCCCGGGCCTCGAGCTCCTGGCGCAGTGGTTAGCCTTCGGCCCCCACTTGTGCTGTTCTCCCTCCCCCGCATCCTCAGCTTGCTCGCTCCACCGACGGCACAATGCTCTGGGCAACGGGGCTGTGAGCTCCTGGGGCAGTGCAACTGCAGAGTCCAACCTGACCCAGTGCTCTGTGTTGCATGGTGGCGGTGGTGGTGGCAGTGTAGCCCAGTTCCAGCCAGATAGTGCGGCTGTAGTGCCACCAGCCAGCAGTGCTCCTGGCAGTGTGGTAGGGGAGCAGTGGGGGTTGGATAGAGGGCAGAGGTGTTCGGGGTGGTGGTCGGGGGCAGGAGGAAGAATGGTGATCGGGGGGAAATGGGGTTGAATGGGGGCAAGAGTCCCAGGGGGGCAGTCAGGGGCCAGGGAGAAGGGGTGGCTGGCTGGGGCAGGGGTCCTGGGGGGCCATCAGGAATGAGAGGAGGGGTTGGATGGGGCAGCAGGGGTCTGGGGGCAGGGTGTGTGGATGGGGCAGGGGGCGGGCAAACAGGAGGTGGGGGCCACGATCCCCTCCCCTAACCAGCCCAACATACATTTTACAAAACCTGATGCAGCCCTCAGGCCAAAAAGTTTGCCTGCCCCCTGATCTAGTTTAATAGTTAGTGAGTGATGTGTAAATCTACAGCACAGTGCAGGGTTTGGTGTGTGGACTCTGCTCCCAGGCTGTCAAACAGATAGTTAAGGGTTAATGCCTCTTCTACCTGTAAAGGGTTAAGAAGTTCACCTAGCCTAGCTGACACCTGACCAGAGGAACCAATGGGGGAACAAGATGTTTCAAAAGGAAGGAGGGAAGTTTTCCTTTGTTGAGAGTTTCAGTTTCAGCCGGAGTGAAAAAGATCAAGGAACCAGCCTCTTATCAGAGTAGTAAGTTTTAGAAAGGGATAAATAGGTTTATGTTTATTTTCTTTGTAACTTGTCTTGGTACCATTAAGGGAATTATCAAAATTGGGTATTTGGGTATTTTTTGTGTAACTAAATTTGTGGCCAGGGGAACCTCCTCTGTGTTTCGAATCTGTTGTCTGTGAGAGTAGCTGGTATGCTAATCTCTCCCAGAGGGTTTTCTTTTACCTTTCTTTTCTTTAATTAAAAGTCTTTCTTAATACCTGATTGATTTTTCCTTGTTTTTTAGATCCAAGGGAATTGGATCTGGAATCACCAAGAACTGGTGGGGGAAAGGAGTGGGGATGGTTAAATTCTCCTTGTGTTAAGATCCAAGGGGTTGGATCGGTGTTCACCAGAAACTTGGTGAAAAAGTCTCTCAAGGCTACCCTGGGAGGGAAGGTTTTGGGAGAAAAGGGGGTGATCCAGACGGAGGATCTAAGCTAGTAATTAAGCTTAGAAGTGTCCGTGCAGGTCCCCACATCTGTACCCTAAAGTTCAGAGTGGGGACGGAACCTTGACACAGGCATTAAAAGTTCTCCGGGGCATTCTGATCTGCTCTGCTTTGACATGGGGTTAGATCAAAATGCCCTTGGGAACTTGTAGTGCACAATAGCAGGTCCGTGCAGACAGTCAGTGTGAGACAAGCTCTGCAGATGCACATCCCAGCTCGCCATGCACCATCTGGTGGGCTAGACAAGCTGTAAGTGAACTCTGACTAACTCTAGGGTCACTGAAACATCTACTTGCTGCTCACAAACCTCAAGAACTTCAGGGCAGAACAAAAGTGCCCAGGATATTGTACTGTCCACCATTCAACATTCCCCCCACCCTAAGTTTTGCTTATGGATTTGGAGTCCATTAGAATTCAAAATAAAGAAAGAGGGAGTTTGACTTGCAGCAACCACCCAAAGTCACACCTACCCTCCTATGGGCACAACCACTGCTCAAACTGGCTGTGTCAAACATGAAAGGACTGACGGCCTGACCAACTCCAGGCAGTGATGGGGCCAGTGTAATTATTATGGCTGCTCAGGGCTGTGCTACACCAAACCTCTTAAGGTACAGTAGAGCAGCAGATGAACCATGACTTGGATGCACATGCTGAACTTCAGCTGCTAAGCCCTGGACAGGTCCAAGTAACCATTCAGCTAGGTGGCTAAAGTGAAGGGATCTTTTACTAGGGCTGGCAGAAAGGAAAGGTTGCAAATACCCTAGATATGCTGGCTTAACCAGCTACGCTTCAGGGTTGTACACAGTGAATCATAGCCTATCAGCGTTGGAAGGGCCCTCAAGCGGTCATCTAGTCCAAACCCCTGCTCAAAGCAGGACCAATCCCCAGACAGGTTTTGCCCCAGATCCCTAAATGGCCCCCTCAAGGATTGAAGTCACAACCCTGGGTTTAGCAGGCCAATGCTCAAACCACTAAGCTATCCCTCCCCCACTCTGAGCTAGCCAATAAAAGGTTGGATTTCCGCACATCTAGTGTCTAGGGTGCCCTCTCCAGCCAGACCTCTAAAAAAGGCAAATAGGAATGTGTCTGTGGTGTGTGTGTCCTCCCATTTGAGGGACATTGGGTCACCATTGGTGCAATAGCACCTCCTGCACAGCTCTCTAGAGCAGCTGCTCCAATCACAGGCTATAAGCACCCCACCCACAGTCTCAGGCTGCATACAGTTATCTATTATCAGGACAGTAGCCTGTTCTCCTAGGTGCGAGCACACTGACTATTTTCTAGATTAATTCATGGTGTCTAAGACACTTTGGCTGCAATAGCCTTCGTCAGGGCTCCTGTCCCTTTCAGAGTCTGGGCTAATTGTTATGCCCTTGAGTTCCCTTCAGTCCCTGCTCTCCTCAACTATCTGGCTGCAGGTCTCCACCCCAGTCTTATTCCATGCGGCTTTTCTAAGTTTTGTAGTGACCTGAACCCAGTCACAGTCTGCTCTGCCAATGGTTCTCGAGCGCCTACTGCAGCTTGCTTCCCTGCTCCGCTTCCAGCTTGCCTGCTCTGCTCCTAACTCATGATGCAGTCAGGGCTTACAGAGAAAGATTCCTTCTTGAGCCAGGGTGTTTCTGGAGTTCTCTCTCCCCCTTGGCCTGGGAAGAAGGGGGTATGTCCCTGGGTGGCCACTCTGGCAGGTCATGGGAGTGAGGGGAGCAATGGGAAGGGTGGTTTCCTGCTTAATAGATTCAGTCTTACCTGTTTGGGTGTCAGAACCCTAGGGCCTCACCACAGAGGTGCATCTCACCTATGGGCTGCAAGAACCACAGCATGTCAGGGCATGTCAGGGAACCTCACACAGCACAGCAAGAACACCACAGCAGTAACTATTCCCACTAACATTAATTGCTACTTTCTGGCAGGCCCCTTAACAAATCAAAACCACAAGGAAGGAAAAGATAACTATGGGTAACCATCCTTGGTAGGAATCTAAGTCACAAACTATAGAAGGGAGTGGGAAGAAAGGAAGGGATGGAGGTAAGATGGTTGTGGACAAATGCCAGCTAGTGCAGCTGTTGAATAGCGCCACCCAGCCTAAAGGAGGGCTAGGGGAAGATCACATGTGTAGCCTAGCTGGCAGTTTCAAGCAGTGCCAGGAGTGGAACAAGGTACGTGACTCGAAAGAGCACACAAGGTGCTCTTAGTGGTGGACAGAGGCAGCCAATACCAGCTGGCACTCCAGTTGCCTCTGAAAGATGTTGGCATTGACCATCTGCATCACTAGTTCCACCTGAACCCACCAGCATTGGCACCCAACCAGACTAAAAACCAGGCAAGAGACTAATTTCTGCTCCTGAAGTGCAGAAGCAAAATGAGGTTCCAGCACGCTCTCGTTCCTCGGGCAGGCGCCCATTAGCATTTACCCCTGCCTCTGAGGAGGGTGATGCTAGGTGGCAAAGAGGCCATCTTCCCCGTGAACTCACCCCACAGAACACAAGCACAGGCCATTTTAATGCTGAAGTGAGGTATCCATGCTGGAGCACTCTTATTTCTTCATAGTTCAACACCGCATACTTAATTCCCCCGAGTTTGCAAAAAGGAAAAATGCCTGCACTTTAATATTTACAGCAACTGCAGAACTCATAAAAGTTTTGCCTAGTCAGGCTCCATACCTCTTCCTTTCATCTCAGGCTATGAATACCTGCAACGAACTGCTTCATAGCCTGTATCACTACTTCAGGCATGACAAATATCAGCCCAGCTACAATTCCATTAGTCTGCAAAGAGATTATATATATAGATTTAAAATCACGAATCCAAAAGTGATGGGTTTATCTCGATACTTTATATTTTCAGGACATTATAAAGCATATTTAATATTCTTATTTTGCAATATAGCTCAGTTGGAGGATGAAGCAGAGTTCTATGCTTTGAGATCACAGCCCAACATAATACTTGAAAGGAGAAATAAACTGAAAAAAAACAGTGAAGTTCAGCCGAAAGGGGAAATATTGCTTATGAACGTAGCCTCTTCTTAAGAACACCAGCACTATAAGAAAATAAATTAGCACTAGAGATAACATTTAGAGATTAAAAACAAGGCAAGAAACTGCGGTATATCTAATGTTGATTCCTGATGTGTAAAACCAAAATTATCATCTACCTTAGGGAGGTGGGAGAAACACTCCCTTTGCTCAATCTTATGGGAAGAAAGAATCCTGTTTACTTTCCCAGCATTTCCTGCTTCTATCAGTTATTTGTTTATCGTCATGAGCCCTAAATGGGACATGTCACCAAACAACTCAGCTGCCCAATGTTTCTGAATAAGCAAGTCCAATATCAGCGCTGAAATAATACATTTCTGTCCATGGGCAACTGTGTGTAAGGCAGCACTACTTGCCTTTGATTCACTAGTAATTCTCAAAAACATTCTCACCAGAAAAGCAAAATTCCATTATTTGGTGCAGATTATATGAGGTTTCCCAATGGTGCTAGTCACTTAAGTGTGTACCCACTACTTCACCCACAGGCACACACCTTACCCTTTACAACTGTTGAACACCACAGGCCACAGGCCAAAACCTTAACTCTGTCCTCTAGGGATATCAGTCTTCCAGCATCTCCTTACCAAACTGTCCCCTATGAACACGCAGCCTACCTCTCAACCTTTCCTTCTTCACATGGCCTTCTTGCACAACTCTCAGTTATGGATGTTTGGTGAGTTCTCTGTTAGTGTTTTCACTGTCTAGGCAACACAGGTTAAAAACAGCAAGATATGGTTTTACTACTCTAAAGTTAGATAGATGTTGTTACTTAGATACTATGGCAATAGGCAAAATAGAAAAAAAATGATAAATGAGTGAATAGACAGATAGAAAAGCTCAACAAGAGGAAGAAGATCAGTACAGGTTTTATGGGGGAATTTGTAGCCACACACAGCAGAAAAGTTCGTCAAATCATGGTATATTATATAATGCTTCTTGCTATTAATGAACGATTGTTGTTGATTTTCCTATTAATTAATTAGGAAACACATCAAGCCAGATTGCAGACCCTTGGAACTCATTCAGTGTATAATTCAGCTGCATTTCACAGAGATTTATCCATAAAGAGTCAGCAGGGCCATCCCTACCCATTTAGATGCCCTATGCAGCCCCTCCCCCCATGGGAGGACTGTGTGGGGGCCCAGGCCACCCCCTCCAAAAGGTCTGGGAGGCAGGAGCTGTGGGGGGCCCACATGCCCAGGAGCAAGGCGTTCCGCTTCCCTCGTCCCCAGCCCCAACCGTGTCGCTCGGGAGGGAGTTTGGGGGAGGGAGGGGAAGGGTGAGAGCTGGGAGTGGTCATTTCCCCAACCGAGAGACATGGCTGGGGCCAGGACAAGGGAAGAGGAGCGGGCTGGAGCCACATTGCTATGCTTCCCGCCACTGGTGAGTGCAAGGATCACTGGGGGAAGAGGTGGGATGGGGGTGGGCCGGAGGCAGAGCAGGGGGAACAGTAAGAGCAGGGCAGAGGGAGTTGTCCAGGGCCCCACATCCCCTATGGACAGCTCTCCCCCTTGCAGTGGGTGCAGCGCATGTGGGGGCTGGCTGGCTGATGGATAGGACTGGTCGCCGGAGCTGGTGCTGCTGCATATGCAGCATGCAGCTGCCTAGGGCACCACAAAATCTGGGGCAATTCAGTGCCCCAAATTTCATGGTGCCCTACACCGCTGCATATGCCTAAGGACAGCCCTGAGAGTCAGTCACACTGGAGGGTTGGCTCAGGTTTTCTAACGTTCTTCCATCAGTGCCAAAGATGAATGCAACCAGTTGTTGAAGGCTAGTTAGTTTTGCTGCAGCTTCCAGTCTTTCTTTAAAAGACATTCAAAAATGTCAGGGAGCACAACCCTTGCAGATAGGTCCTGAAGCCTTCCAGGTTGGCAGAGGACATGAGGAACAGTTTGCAGAACAAGAATATGGTGTCCATTCACCTGCCACCTGGAAGTTAAATGTAACATGCCATCAGAATGTGAATATGGAAATAATTCCTAGCACTCCACTGTCATTCATTTTTGATAGTGTATTTAAATCCTATTTGTACTCAAGACTTGTCAAGGAATTTCTCATTCATGTGGTTAGGGGAGGAAGAGATCTGGTCCTTCTAATAGTTTATAAAATGTCATGTACTTGTACATTGTATAAATAATTGTTAAAAGGGATTTACTCACAGACGTTTAACATATACATTGAATTTAATGATCATCAATAAGATTGAGAAATTAATTCATAAAAGGCCAGAAAATTCAGAATCACAGATTCCCAAATCAACCATGGGAATAACTTAGCAATAACTCAGGTCCCTTATATATACAAAATAGAAGAGGGCTGATTCAGATGCCAACAAGGTTATAATTCATGATTTTATTTTTTATCTGAATTCTTACAGCCATCTGGATCAGAATTTAGATCTGGCATCTGAACCAAAATGCTGGAATCTCACCTCTTCTCTGGTCTAAAAGGAGCCACACTGGCTTTGTTTGAGGGCCTGAGTGGAAACCTATTAGCCAGCGAAGGAGTCCAGTCAGGCTCAGGAGCCTACTAGTACCTGTTATATGGACCCGTCTCTCCCCCATATTGGAGTCGCTGTGTGGGCTACTTCTGTGTCTCCCACTGCCCTGCATCTGGACTCAAGTACCACAGAGACCCATTGTGGATAGACAGCTTTCCTGCAGGAGCCTACCACCCCTTCTGGGGCTCTATAGGTTGATAACACCACCCCCCCCCCCC
>NC_133770.1:208601462-208673981 GCF_003597395.2 Chelonoidis abingdonii
AGTTTAGTATCATCTGCAAACTTTGCCACCTCACTGTTTCCCCCTTTCTCCAGATCATTTATGAATAAGTTGAATAAGATTGGTCCTAGGACTGACACTTGGGAAGACAGTGGCACATTGTGCACACCAAGAAGTCAAGGCAGTACAGTGTTGCCACTCAGGGGGGCTCTAGCTTTTTTGCAGTCCCTAGCACGGCCGTCAGGCAGCCTTCAGTGGCTTGCCTGCGGGAAGTCCCCAGTCCCGCAGATTTCCTGCAGAAGCTCTGCCAGTCCTACGGCATCGGCGTACCCACTGCTGAATCCACACGACCGGCGGACCTCCCGCAGGCCTGCCACCAAACGCAGCCTGACTGCTGCCCTCACAGCAACCTGCAGGGCATTCCCCGTGGCTTGCCATCCCAGGCCCGTGCTTGGAGGGCTGGTGCCTGGAGCTGCTATTGGTGCCACTAAATAGCCAACATTAATCTGTAGTCTCCACACTATTGCAGACAAGATCCACTACTGTGATATGTCAGGCACTGTGGTGTGTGGTATGCTGGTAAGTGCTGGCTTTTTGTACTGGTTACCATTCTTCTTTCAAACTCTCTAACCCTCATGCCTTGCTCAGGCAAAACTCCCATGAACCTCAATAGGAACATGGCTAAAGAGTCTAAAATCAGACTTGTTGCAATTTGTAAGCCAGAACGGGGGAGGGTAGCGAGGGGCTGCTGTGTTAGCTCTATACCATTAATCTTTCACTGGCTGATGCAGGCTGCTTTGCATTGCCATAGCAGCATGAAGCAGTAAACTGTGTTCAGGATCAGACCCTTAGTTTAGATAATGCATTTAATCAAATCACTCTTGGTATTATGTTACAATATTAAATGTACGATCACCTGAAAACACATACTTTGCTTTATAGTGGCCAAAGTGACTATTGTTGTCTAGCCAACTTAATTGCATACTGTGTAAACGAATCAGCTTCTCAACTGATTAGGTTTTCAGACTCCAACACCCTTTCTTAGTGCCTTCTGTGTTATCTATCCCTGTTAAAAATGCCATTAAAACAAAATCTGTTGCTGGAATTTAAGGCAGTGGTTCTCTATTCTCCAGGGACTGCCAGTGGCTTGCAGAATGCTTCTGTTTCATCCTGAAGAAAACACTCTGAGGGCTTAGCTACACTTGTGAGTTAGTGTGTAATAAAAGGAGCCCTGTGCGCACTAGCTCACTCCCCGTTCACACTGGCAAGGCACGTAGAGCACATTGACTCCGCAGCTAGAGTGTTCCTGGTATTCCACCACAGTGAGAGTAATAACATTTACTGTGCCTTGGCTACAACACATGAGAGTCAGTGTGAACGAGATGTTGCATCTGATCAGCGTCTGGAAACGTCCCATAATCCCCTTAAATCAAGCGGCCACTCATGTCATTGTTTTGAATTCCTGTGGGAATGCGGAACTGCCCTTTCAAAGCTCCGTTTCTGACAGCCGGCATGCAAGCCATTACTGTGGAATGCTATGAGAGAGAGAGGCAGGGGGGAGGGGGAGGTCTGCTGCTGTCTGAACTTACAAGACAGCAAGCTGACATGCTCTCAGCGCCCCCAAAACGCACTCTCTCTCCCTCCACATACACATTCCCTGTCACACTCCACCCAACCCCCCATTTGAAAAGCATGTTGCAGCCACTTGCACACTGGGATAGCTACCACAATGCATTGCTCTCGGTGGCCGTTGCAAGAGCTGCTAATGTTGCCACCCCAGTGCGAGGCCAGCTGTCAGTGTGGACAGACTACAGCACTTTCCCAACCGTGCTCTACAAAGGCTGGTTTAACTCTAAGTGCTCTACATCTGCAAGTGTAACCAGGCCCTGAGAAACAAGCAAAGGGTAGTGTTGCTGAGGGAAATGCCGTAGAAATCCTCTTCTAACCAACAGCAGGATTAAAGTTAAAAACAATTGAGAAATAGAGATTGGCTAAAGCTAACCAAATTATCTCATAGACCCCACCATACAACTATTCAGCACCTAATCAGGTGCTAACTGTGTTTTTTAGCAGTGTTCAACCCAGAGTCATGGAAGGTTAGACTATCTTTAGAGCTTTGCTCTACTGTCAAAGAAATTGCCCCATGCAAGGAGCTGAATGCATTAAGCAGGGTCAATGCTACACAGTGAAAAATTAAAGAAAACATGAGGTATGAAATTGTGAGTCATACACAGCAAGTGCCCTTTGCTCCAATTCCTACAGTAACATACCAGACATTTGACCTCAACTTTGCTATATTATGAGCAAAGCAACTACTGTGAATAGAATCCTTTTTAGCTATCTGTGCAGCCGTTACTGGGGGACAGTGTAGGCTACCTGGCACTCACACAAAATACCCTTTATTACTATGCTAACAGAAGATTTATATGACTCCAGGGAAGAATGTGCTGATCTCACTCAATTCAAAGAGTAGGAGGGCATAGGCTTGATGGAGAAGTCAAGTCTATAAATTTAGTATACTTTTAAGAGAGGGGAGGGCCCTCTTCTTTCTAGCACATTTAGACAATGAGACAAAGGGAAGGAAAGAAAATGATCAGTTAATGGAAGAAGAAAGATGCTTGCTCACAGCAGCAGCAAGTTTGTTGACTTATAAATATAAAATCCTTATTCAATAAAAAGACTAGCAGAGAGGTTGCTGGAGTTGTTTTTGTTGTTGTTGGTTTTTTTGTTTGTTTAATTGGAGGCTGGAGATTACATAAATATCATCCAGCAGAGCTAGAATCCACTACTGGGATTTCTCGGAGACTAGCAGAAACAGTGCTATTCAAAGGGGAAAAAAGAAAGACACCAAATCTCGCTTTTTTTGCCAGGAGTTTTTCCAAGGATTTGAAAGAGAAACACCCACACTTCTGGCCCAGTAAGCATCATATGGAAATTCATATTCCCAGTGCTGATATTGTTCCTGTGACCCAGTCGCTTTGTATTCATCATTGGCATATACTTAATTTATTTACAGACTGCATACTCAGAGCAAGTAAAATAAACCAGATCAGTGAGCAGCTTATGTGAACACAGACCATTAGCACTAGCTAGAGCCAAAACCAATGCTCTAAATCACCCATATTGGCTGGCAGCATTCTGTAATGAAAAATGGGCAGTGGCGATTATTGTTCGTTCAAATGCACACACCAGCCAGTCATCTCTCTCTTAGGTCATGCAGGTAAAGATGCACATAGGACAAGGAATGGGGAGGAAAGAGAAGGTCTGGGCACACTGAGAAGGATCAGACCTTTTAGCAGGTATTAAAATGACATCACAAGCCAGAAGTAAGGGCAAGAGAACCATGGATTCCACAGCCTAGCTAGAGGAGAAGAAAGGGTTGCTGCAGTTGCCACCACAGAACCTAAGGTGAGGATCATGGCTACCAGGTCGCAGCCAGGAGCATAGAACATACTTACACCCCTGGTAGCCACATAATGCAACTTCTCAGCCCCCTTCTCTATGTTAGTATCTTCTAACACGCCCGTCATTTCAGTATCTGAGCATACATATCCATGGTGGAGGGTTCCAGGAAGTCTGATGCATGACGAAGAGGAATAGGGAACCTCCAACTTACTGTGTGCAATTGGGTAGTGGAGCCCCTAGAGCAGGGTAACATAGGACAGGATAGACATTTCACGTGGTTAAGGGGAAAGGGATGGAGGATAGTAACCAATATGCAGGATTTCAGAAAAAGATGAACTCTTCCAAAATGCCTCTGACCAATCACACCCCCCTATATGTTAGGGGAGAGGGTAGGAATTCCTTCATGCCATTGTACGTGGGTAAGTGAAGTTTTGGGTACAAGGCTGGAAGTTTCACTTCTCTTTCAAAAATGTTTTTTAATTAAGATAATGACCATATTCCTCTCCCTGCACATACTAAGGATTGGCAATTGCTCCCACCTCCGACAAGAGATCTTTGGGCAGTTTCTGGTCTGTGCTATACGAGGGAGCTGCTTCCAGCCTCCCAATTTTGAGGGTTAGCCCTTGACCCCATGCAATGAAGAGCTCCACCAGACTGCTGTAAGTTATGCCACAGGCTAGATTCTATGTCAGTGGTGGACTGGTGTTGTGGGCAGAGCTGCACCATGCACACTCTCCACCCTAGAAGCAGTGGGTAGGAGCAGAGGCACAGGGTCCAGCAGCACCACACTCTCCTTATGGTGACATGTAGAGTACACACATAGCATGCCCCCCCCACCCACCGCTCCAGCAAGGGTATAAATAGCAGAGTAGGCACTGTTTCGGCCAGTAAAGATACTGCTGACTCCTTACAGTACATAGCCTACACAGCTCTCTACATGCCCAAGCAGTGTCTCCCCTGTCTATTTTCAGCAGTGTAGTGTCCTGTGGTCTCCCCACTGCCAGAGCCTTTTACCCTTTTACCACAACCTATAGCTACATATACCCTACACGTGGCCATCAGTGGTGTGGAGACTCAACAATAGTTCCTCTGTGCCAGGGGAATTTGTGGCTGGATTACAACTCCTTTGTGTTGCCTAAGTGGCACAACAGGGTTGTAACTGATCTTAAAAATTTGCTTCATATGTCCTTGATTATTTCTGTGTACAAACAAACAAACAAACAAACCAAAAAAACCATTCCTTAAGATGCATAGAGTACTTAACACCATTAACTATTACCTGAGCAAGAATTAACATCATGTTAGAAATAGAGAGAGCGCATGCAAGTTGAAAGCCAGGAATTTTAAAGCTAAGCTTCAAGTTAAAAGTTAATGCAAAACCTTATTGAACCCCTTGTCCTCTTCTGAATGGGGGGAAAACGTTTTGCCATGGTCAATTTCTTCCCTTTCTCTCTGCTCTGGAGTGTTCTAACTTCTTCAAAAAGAAAAACCCCAAACCAACCCCAACAAGATCTGACAAGACATTCTTCTACCTTTTCCCTTGGTGCTTCTCCACCCCTTCACTTAATCAGAGATCTCATATCTTCTCTTTCTTTCTGTAACCCTCCACCTGCCACTGCAACCTCATCCCATCCCATCCCCTCCCCCCTTCTCATCGTCCTAACTTCTCCCTCTCATTTGTTTCATTCTCTTCGTAATACAAGCATGCTTTAGTCTCTCCCATCTAAGACAATGCACTATTGATCCTATTTACCTTTCCTATCACAACCCTGCTCCCCTTCACCTCTAAGCTCACTGAACATTCCTATCCGCAAACACAGTCTGGAGTTCCTTTCCTCCAATTACATCCTAGACCAGGGGTTGGCAACCTCTGGCACACAGCTCGCCAGGGTAAGGCCCCTTGTGGGCCGGGCCACTTTATTTACCTGCTGCATCCACAGATTCGGTCGATCGTGGCTCCACTGGCCGCGGTTCGCCGCTCCAAGACAATGGGGGTGGTGGGAAGTGGCGTGGGCCAAGGGACGTACTGGCTGCAGCTTCCTGCCACCCCCATTGGCCTGGAGCGGCAAACCATGGCCAGTGGGAGCCCGTGATGGGCCGAATCTGTGGACGTGGCAGGTAAACAAACGGGCCCAGCCCACCAAGGTGCTTACCCCGGTGAGCTGCGTGCCAGAGGTTGCCAACCCCTGTCCTAGACCTTTGCTGATCCGGCTGCCACCTACTTTATTCTATTGCAGCAGTTCTCAGGGGTCCCAACCTCATCAGACTTGCTGGGACCTGTGGCTGAAGCTGAAGCCTGAGACCTCCCTCCTGGGCCTCTGACCCTCTCCTGGGGTCATGCAGTAACTTGGGGTCATAGTGCAATGAAGTCTGAAATCCCTGCTCTGCTGAAATGGCTCAAAAAGTCTCTTCCTGGATAAATCTCAGAACCATCCTCCTCCACCTCAGCCTGCTGGTTGACTGTTTCAAAGCCAGGCATGCCCTACTTGAAGTCTTGTTCTCCCTTGCCCTTTGTGACTGTTTTCTGCTGGGTCTTCTCCTACCTCTCAAATTGCTCCTTCAGAGGATTCTGTTCATCCCTGTGCGTCATCCCTGGCCCTCTCTTCCACATTGTAGCCGTGTGTGACTGAGATCATATAGAGTTTGAGCCAACATTTTCACACTGACGACTCAAATCTTTTCTGCAGTCTGGGTCTGCCTCTTTCTATCCAAATTAGAATCTCAGCCTCTCTTTCTGACACTTCGCTGTGGATGCTCAGATGTCAATCCAATCCAAACTCAGCCTGGCCAAGACTGAGCTCTTGATTTCTCTCATTTCTCAGTCACTGTAGACATCACTGTCACTCAGGCCCATAACCAGAGCATCATCTTAGACTCAGCCTTCTCCCTATGCCCACACATCCAGGCTCTATTTAAATCTTGCCACTTCTTCCTATACCAGAGCTGGCCTTTCCTCCGTCCACACATCTAAAACTCATTCAAGTCCTCATTCTCTTGCATCTCAATTACCGAGTCTTGTCCTCCCTTCTAATTCTGTTAAAAAAAGCTATTGCAAAAATCATTTTCTGGGCTTGTTGTTTCCAACATCATTCCATTTCTTTGTATCCAGCCACAGGATCACGCTTTTCCATAATGCCAAACACAAAACCCCTTGTTTTTACTTTTAAGTCACAAAGGGCCTTAAGCCTTGCCTTAAGCCTTCTAGATGGTACCGAGCCATTAACTCCCACCCTCCGTTCCAGCAATGAGGCCAGCCTTCATTGGGCAAAATGTTCCGAACACATCTTCGCACTTTCTCCTCACCCCCATGTATGGATGTAGCTCCCCATAAAAATCGGCATTTTCCTCCTTCAGATATCACCTTAAAATCCATCTCTGATGTGATATCTTAAAAAAAAAAAAAACTCTCTTGAGAAGGACCAGGTAATTAGTGTTCTGCGACCAGAGTTTATTACACTTAAAATCATCTCATTATTTTATGATACGGGGGGATACCCTAAGGGGGAGGGGAGTGTGGGGGTTGAGACAGGGAGGGATGCAGTGAGGGGGATAGAAGTGAAGACCTATTCCCAGCATTCAGAGATGCTGACACATACCTTGAACTCCTGGGCGCTAGCAATGGGGCGACAGACCATGGTTCGCTGCAGGGCATGCACCGCAGCTCAAGCCCAGCCACAGGACAAGAGGGCTGCAGCGGCAGGAGAGGCGTGCGCCATGAGCCCTCAACTGCCGCCTGCTAGGCGTGCTACTTCGTCCCCTGCCCTTCCCCAACCAATGGGAGCTGTGCCTGCAGGCTGGGCAGCCCACAGACTCTCCTGGCTGCCGCCAATAAGTTTAGAAGCCAGACCTGCCAGTTGCTTTCCAGGAGCTGCGCAGCACAGAGGCTAGCAGGGAGCCTGCCAGGCCCGCTGCATGGCACCGCCAACTGGATAGTCAATGGTCTGGCCAGCCATGTATTCTGATAAAAAACCAGACACCTGCCTGGTCACCCTAGTTGTATCCACCTGTGGCCTTTTGTCTTTTACCTAAGTCATAAGCTCTTATGGGTTAAGACCATCACTCTGCTATATGTTTGTACAGTGCCTGGCACAATGGGGCTGGGTCCTCTAGGCACTGCTGCAACGAAGACGGCAACCACCACTACTGCCTATTTGGTGTGTTGCAATAGGTGATTTAGTTCAGCTGCCTGGTTCATAGTTCAGTGGTGGATCTCAATGTTGTTTCTGGGATGTATGGGGAGGAAAAGAGGTAAGATGTTGGGGCCTTACGCTGCCGAGAGGTGAATGGTTGAAGTTGAAGAGGATTTGTATTTGAATCAGTGAACTGTATATGACTTGTAAGCAATTTGTATATCTACCTTTTCAATCTAAGGAGTGAGGTTGTGTGGTACATATCAGATATGTGGAAAAGGTACCATGGGGTAGTGGTTGGGTGCTAATGTGTATTTGGTGGGAAAGTCGGCAGTATAGCGATCAGGAGCTAGAATTAAGGGTGTTAATGGATTTTCTCGACTTCCAATTTTTTGTTTTTAAACTTTAGCTTTAAACTTTGAATTCTCTTTACAGGGTTGATATTGTCTCCGACCTTGGTTGTGCTACTGTGTGTGATTTAGTGTGTGTTGCTTCCACAACTGAGTATGGAATTGTCCAGAGTTCAACCCTCTTAGTCAGTTCTCTTCTTCAGCATTAAGGTTGAGTCAGGCTCTCAGCAGGGGATTTGAACTCGTCTTATTGAGTAATAATGTTTGACTTATTGTTACGTCAGTACAAAAAGCTATGGCTCCTCAGAGCTACCCTTGTGGATAAAAGGTTAATTGTAATGTCTTGGAAAAAACCTAACTCTTCCTGACATAAATCATTGGAGCAGTAATTTATTGGAAACTGCCAAATATGAACAAGTCACGTATACGGGACTAAACAAACTAATATTTTATGAAGAGACTTTGCTGCCATTTAGTGAACTATACACAAGGTCATCCAGGGAAGCCACAATGCATAACTTGGGAATTAGTATTCTCAGTTTTATTGAGATACTTTTAACACTGATTTGTAAGAGGTCTCTTATAATTAATGAACTTATTGGTTTTCCTTATCAAGATAGAGTCTCAGCTGCATATTCCTGTAGTGGCTAGTTGTCTGTGGGTCTGTCTTTCTGGTTTCTCATGTTAAACCACACTTAGATGTTTTTTTTCTAAAAGATACGGTCTAAGAATTATTTTAGGGAAGTTCAATGGCCTGTGTTATACAGGAGGTCAGGCTAGATGAATGGTCCCTTCTAGCCTTGGACTCTGTGACTCTCTTTTCTGTCTTTAGCTCTGGTCCTGCAAAGAAATTTATGTGGACAGATTCTTGAACTCAAACAAAGTCTCACTGAGGTCACAGACGTGGCTGGCCCCCACAGCTCCCCAATTGGTTCTCAAAGAAAATCCACGTGTCAGACTTCCCACATCATCTCCACCTTACACACACAAAAACACAAACATACAAGCCCAGTTCCCTGATGATTGGAGGAAAGAGGGAGTGATCCTTAGACCTTTGGATGCATTACAGTCATGACTTTTCAGTATGAAGGTACTACCCAAAGGCCCTCAGTGAGGATTGGTAATCCATTGCACTAGGCCCTGTACAGACACAGGAAGATACTATCCCTTTGCCATAGAGACCTCCTTGCTAGTTTTAGGTTGGTGAGGGGCAAGAAGGGGAAACTATTTTGATTTGGACTTAGATTGGGCTGTAGAATTGTTGTACTAATAATATGCTTGATTACTTTCATTATTTCTGTGTGCTGGCAGTGTTTTGTTTTTAAGTTTCTACCCCTCATTAAAAAACCCCAACAACCAAGGATGCGCCACCCTTTGCCAATATTATTACCTGCTGAGTGCTTAGGAATTTTACAGATGTGGGTTTGGGAGAAACTCCAGAGGTGGCTCGAGAGCTCATCTTGCCCTTTTCTACCTGATAGGTCCCTTCTTCTTGGATTAGGGGTTGCGAGAATGGTGTGTGCCTTTTCCCCCTTTACCAAACCATTTGAGCTGATTTGTGTGTGTTCTTCTAGTAATTCAGAACAGCTGTCCATAAAGTTAGGCCTTCAGAAAATAGCCATTACATAGCATTAGCATCAGTGACTTGTGATGCTAGAGGAAGTTCAAACGCTGCTTATGGGAATCAATAAGCAGTCAGGGCAGCATCCAAGGTCAGCTCTAGCACATTGCTGCCTGGCCCAGTAGACATTCAGTTAACGCCAGTTCTGGCGGTGACTGGGAGCTGGTATGGTCAGGCATTTACTGCTTTTTCCATAAGCAGCAGAATCTCCACTGCTGCATCTGATTATGGGTCAAATCCTCTATTTGTCTCTGTGCACATGCAAAGTCCAAAGTACTGTTTAAGGAGCAGGAACTCTGCATTTTGGAGCCTGGAAAGTGGAGAGCCCATGCAAGAGATAGTCTTTCCCTACACTCTATTTAGCCAAACTTTGCTGGGGCTCTCTAAGCAAAAATGCAGAGAAGTTCTGGATGTAGCAGGAGAATGGTGGGGGATGCAGTACGAAATTACCCCAGGAACTAGGAAGCTGCAAGCACCAGGCCTCCTCAGCCGATGCCACATTCTATTCCTCATCCTTGGAGGCACTTCCCTGCATTTCAGCCATACCTGTTCTACCTTTTATTGGAGAGGTACAAAGCACAGTGGAGAAATCTTAGAGTCTGATTATGATAGGGTGACAGGAGAGCCAGCATTTCAGGGTTTGGTAAACATGCAGCCCTGCAGCTGCAAGGAAGAATTCACTAAGAAAAATAAGAAATTCTGCTCTTTATCTTAAAAATAATATTGCCATGGCTGAGTAGGTCTACAAAGCCAACCTTTGCAAAGTCTAGAATTGGAAGAATTGTTGAACTTGTAACCCAAAGAAAAATATGAAGTTGTCTTTCTGAGCTATGCTGAGTAAATGCAGTTCATTGAATTCTGACCTGACAACTGTGTTTGATAAAACACAGAAAGACCAGTTAATTTCAGGTCTCACTAGAAATTCACTGCACATCAGCAGATCATTGCTGCAGGACATCACTGAAAAATGCTGCTCTATAGGCTTTCACTTTTAATTCCAACTGCTATCAATATTTCTTCTCTTGTAGTTGAAACTCATTTTTATTACTTTAATACAGAACTGGAAATTCATCCTGACGGAGCATAATGCAGTACAGGGTGGTTCTTTACCTTCCAGGTTAAAATTGCTATTGAAATACGGGAGTTTGTCATACAAGGCTAGGTCATACAGGAGCATCAGCTTGAAAGAATGCTAGCTTCCACTCGGTTTAGTGCAATAGGTGTTTTTCCATGAGTAACTACCCAAAGTTCTTATGTTGACTTTATGCAGAAGATAAAAACCATTTTAATGCGAGGTTGCAGTGTTGGAAACCAACTGCTCTGGAAAATAAAAAGTTTGCCAACCATGTTCTATAGGTAGTAGGGAAGCTTTATATATGATGTGATGAATTGGTTAGTATGTGTGTACAACTGCTCTCCAATGGCCATAAGTAGAACTGTGCCGTCATGAGTCATAGGCCTATAGCAATAGTTAATGGGGATTCTCCTTTCTCTTTAAAGGCAGGAGCGTGTGCATTGTGACTTGGATCCAAGTCTCTCTCACTTTGGAATTTATTAAAGGGTACTTACATATTCTGTTGCCAAAAAGAGACTATGGCAAGGGATAGCAGCTAGGATGTTAAAATATCTACGTTTACAATAAATGCCTATATTATACTGACATTAAGTCATGTTCACTAGATTAATACAGTTCAAACACTTAACATGGGTTTTGGGGGCTGACACCTGATTCCTATAAAATCTCAGCTTAGTTTAAAAGGGACACCCTCAACCTACAAGCGACAGTTCTGTTTTACGAGTATCCTGATAGTACTAAATAGGAGGGAAACCTGCAGAAAAACTCTCTCTCTATTTTTCTGGTTTGTTTACTTTATACATTTGACAGCACTTTGTGTAGAGGCAGTTACACTATTCTCCTGTGTAGTCCTAGTCCCTAAAACTGCAAAACACTTAAGCAAATAAACTCTATGCAATGGGAGTAATGTTTCACATGCAACTCAATGTTTGAAAGGAATTATTTAAAAATCAAACCAACCTCATCTCAGGACATACTACTTAACGGGTGAGTCAATTTAGACGAACTCTAGTCGTCAGGATCCGTTTCACATACCGAGAGAGGCTGGGGTGAGAGGGAAGAAGTTGGCTACTGCCTTGTTTCAAAGTTATTGAATATAAAACAGACAAGCAAAAAACAAATGGACTAGGACTTTTTGCTATGACAACAAGCTGTTCCAAGAGGTGACCATATGTGTATTATAAGAAACCTCAGCGCAATTCATTGTGTTGTGTGTGTGTGTGTGTGTGTGTGTGTGTGTGTGTGTGTGTGTGTGTGTGTGTGTGTGTGTGTGTGTGTGTGTGTGTGTGTAGCGTGCCGTGCCAATCGCTGTGAGGCAGCAGGCAGGCAGACCCACCAGCAATTCAGCAGCGGGTATGCTGAAGGCGCGGTACTGGCAGATCACCCACAGAAATGCCGCTGAATCCACCTGCCATGCTTGAGGTGGCAAAAAAACAGAGCCATCCCTGGTTCCAAGGAAACCAAGCCACTGAGATTAAAGATTTCATGAATATTGATGCCCTACAGAACAGCCATCCATCCTATGGCAGAGATCAGATGCACAATATGCAGGGGGAGCAGGAAATACAAATCCTAACAGAACATATGGTGGAGACAGAAATACAAATGCAACAGGAACTACTACAAACATGCCAGCCAGGCAAAGTAAATATACAAGGTGCACAGCAATTACCAAAACACATTTACTCCAAATGCAGTGAAGTGGAATGAAGCCGGTCTGGCTCAGGTTAGAGGGGAGACCTGCTGTGCTCTCCAGGAGTGCCAGCCAGCAAGGGACTATAGAACAGAAGCAGGTCTGTGTGGTCCTGCTCCTCCCTTTTAAAGCTGCAGTACTGAACTATACCGAATTACAAAGGGTTCAATCCTGTGCCTGCTGAAATCAGTGGCCCTTTTGCTTTTGGCTTCAACAAGATCAAGATCAGACCTCAAATTTTTCAACTTATTCAGTTCAGTGATGGACTTCAATAAATGCACAGGGAATGTACAAGTTCAGTAAGGATCTACTGAATATTTTAAAAAACTCTGTATTTTAACACCTCAGACAGTTCTGAAGTTAACATCTTTCTAGTCTGTGATGCCACTTAACCTCTCAATAGCCCCCAATCCACTCATTTGGACAGATGGCTAAATCACATTTGGAGTCTCCAGACCAAGCTATGACACAGAGAGGACATTCCAAAAAAAAAAACTTAAAGAGGACTTCCCAAAGAGAGAAGACAGGAATTTTTCAAATGCCTATGTCCAGATCTCTTTGTCAGAGTCACTGCAACATTACAGTTACAAAGAGTTCCTCTCCAGCAGGAAAGATTTCAGGCAGAAATTAAAGAGAAAATGAGTTACAATTAGGCAGCCAAGCCTACAGCAGTGGCTAATACTTAGTACCTATAGGGGAAAATTCCTTTTGACTGTACTAAGAGCAGAGCTGGGTCTTTAAATATGGAGTCATGACTGCAACTCCAGAGCAAGCGTTAATGTTAAATATTAGGAGCTTGACTGGGACTCTGATTAAATTTCCACACGCACAATTCCTTCCTGGGCTCCCCAAACCTTCAGTCTAGGCGAACAGAGGAAAACAGACTTCTGAGTGCCTGCTGGAGCAGGTGAGTTGGGACTGGTCAGAGCCGAGACTTGACTACCCAACATACCCATAACACAGAGACATGGCAGGAGGGGAGGGTCATAATTTGCTGTTGGTACATCCCAGCAAGAAGTTACTTACCTCCCTCTCAGGGCAGGGACAAGCAGAGTAGGAGCTCTGAACCAGAGGGATGCCTCTGCGCCACTTGTTCATTATGGAGATGTCGAAGGTCACAGTCCAGCCCTAGGTGAACGGGGCCTACAGAGAGCAGAGATGTTTTTAAATGCTCAGCCAAGCTTATTACCTGCGGCCATATCTGCTCTCCAGCCAGTGAAGCAATGTTAACAGTAATATCTGCTCTGAGAGCAAAGCAGCCATACATAGCCCAATCTGCCAAAATCAGATGAACCTGAGCATCTGCATTTGCAATCCCCACTATCCCATAAAAGACAATGGTCAGACAGAAAACATGTGTTTCATATTTGTTAATCTCAGTGAATTATAGTAAGGGAACAGAATTGGAGCAACTGTTGCCACTAGGCTGTTAAACATTAATTTACTAATCAATTACTATCATATGTGAGACTTCTTCAGTTATTTCCATAGTTTCTCACAGCACTGAAATGGATTGCAGGCTCTTGAATCTCCTTGGAGAGTGAATGTGGGAGGCAACATTAAGTGTATATGGGACCATGGGGCAATGAGATTAAGAGACCTCCAAATGTCAGATCATTCAAAGTACGAGGAGAAATCATAGCATCATTAGGGTCCCCTAAGCTATATCTCCATTAGTCTTTCTGCTAATTTGGTACAGTAGACCCTGCATTACTCACATAAGGAATCTCAACCTGTGCACATAGCCTGACTGACTTCAGAGAGACTCCTCGCATGTAAGGATTCCTCATGTGAATAATAGGTTTGCCGCGAAGGAAACACAAGCTTGATAATGTTTCGCACAAGAGCCTGGACTATAGATCCAAATGGTTCCTGGATACGTTAGACAAACATTAAAAATGCATATGTTTAAAAAAAAATTTTTTTATCCAGCTCTACCATCTGGCTTGAGCAGTTGGCTGATCTTTTCCTTTGTCTGGATGCAAAGAGAAGATACTCCAAAAGAAAGTCTGCTTTGCAACTAAGAGTTTAAGTAATTGCTAGCAAGTATTTTATCTTTATTTTTCTAGTAACCACTGACTTTTATGCCTCATTACACTTGTACTCACTTAAAAAAAACAGATCTCCCTTTGTAGTTAATGAACTTATTTTACTGTTTAATCCAATCCAGTGGGTCTAAATTGAAGTCTCTGGACAATTATTTAAGGTGATAAACCAGAATACTATTGCCTTAAAGGAATACTAGAGTTAATATACTGTACTCTCCAGGAGTACATACATTTCTGTGGAAAGATCCGGGCCTGGAGGTGTGTCTAAATTAGCTGTTACCACACAAGAAAGATCTTGGAGTCATTGTGGGTAGTTCTCTGAAAACATCTGCTCAGTGCACAGCAGCAGTCAAAAAAGCAAACAGATTGTTAGAAACCATTAGGAATGGGATAGATCAGGGATCAGCAACCTTTGGTATGCAGCTCACCAGGGTAAGCACTCTGGTGGGCTGGTCCGGTTTACCTGCCACATCCGCAGGTTTGGCCAATTGCAGCTTCCATGGGCTGCGGTTTGCTGCTCCAGGACAATGCAGGTGGCAGGAAGCAGCAGCCAGCACATTCCTTGGCCTGCGCTGCTTCCCGCAGCCCCCATTGGCCTGGAGCGGCAAACAATGATTAAGGGTATGGATCAGCTTCCACAGGAGGAGAGATTAAGGACACTGGGACTGTTCAGCTTGGAAGAGAGATGACTAAGGAGAGATATGATAGAGATCTATAAAACTTTGAACTGTGTAGAGAAAGCATATAAGGAAGTGTTATTTACCCCTTTACATAAACAAGAACCAGGGGTTACCCAATCAAATTAATAGGCAGCAGGTTGAAAACAAACAAAGGAAATATTTTTTTACAGAATGAACATTCTACCTGTGGAACTCATTGCCAGAGGATGTTGTGAAGGCCAAAATTGGAATTTCAAAAAAGAATTAGATAAGTTCATGGAGGATAGGTTCATCATTGAATATTAACCTAGGTGGTCAAGATGCAACCCCATACTCTGGGGTTGAGCCTCTGACTGCCAGATGTTGTGACTGGATGACACAAGATGGATCACTTTGATGATTGCTCTGTTCTGTTCATTCCTTTTGAGGCATCGGGCATTGGCCACTATCAGAGAACAGGATGCTGGGCTAGATGGACCACTGAGAAGACGTTACTGGGTTCCTTCTCACTGCCTGGAGGACATGAAGGGGAGGGGAAAGGTGAGAGGGTAAAGCAGACTGTGAAGGTGGAAAGATAGATATAATGTAGAAGACCACTAGAAAGACAGGGAAAGAAATCAAGAGATCAAAAATGACCCTTCAAACATATACAACTCTTATCCAAACTGAAATAGAACCCAAGTCCAGGAGATATACAAGGGGATAGCCTCATCACTGACTCCCACTCCACCTCCTCCACCACACACACCCCAAATATCCATTTGGCCTTTAACTGGATTCTCTTTAACTTATATGGGGGAAAAAAAAATCACACGGTATCAGTGGAGGGTCTGGTTTCTGCACCATTCTCAAAAAAGGGGAGGGAGGAGAGAAAATTAATGTCTAAACTTAAGAACAAGTATATGGTGAATATATGAGAAAGTTGTTTAAATAATCTTATTCTAATGTAACTGGATTATTTTCAGAACAGTTGTGCCTAAATGTTACCCCCAAAGCCTCGCCCATGCTGGATTATAGTGTGAATGTCATTGCCCAATAGTATCAGCAGCAATATAAAACCAACACAACATTTAACTCCTTTAACAAAAATAAAAACTAAAAAGGAGAGAACCTGAACTAATAATATTGAAAAAACATGCGAGTCTCATAGTAAAACATTCTCAGTCGTTTGGTGAAGCATAACCAGCGATAATAATTATAATTATTCTTGAATAGCATTGGGGGGGGGGATCAGATTTCTTTACAGTTGAGGAATTGAACAGAGTCCTTCATTACATTGTTTAATGATGATCTCAGGTTAGATTGGTCTCTCTTTTAAGTGTTCTGTACATTTAGGGGAAATGAGTTGATTTTTTCCAGGAATACTGTTAACCCAAATTCTAGGAAATTAGGTAGGGATGAAACAAAGTGAAGTTATTGAGGGTGAGTAGGGAGGAGGAAGAAAGAGAGAGAGAGGGGAGTTGGAAAAGATCCCTGGAGGCAGAGTGCTCAGATAAAAAGGCCTTGCCGATCCACAGGTGTAACGAGTCCCCAGGTCTAGTAAACTGATTTGCTTGGAGTCAGGATCTCAAAAGGTGGATGTGCTCCTGGCACACTGGAATCACAAGGGAGTAGGGCAGATGCTTCCTAGACACTGGAATCATGGGGAGGCGAGGTAAGGTAGATGCAAGCAAAGTCGCTGTGTCAATACTGTAACCCTCCAACCTGCTAACAGCAGCAGGAGCTCAATTATTTCCTGCATCCAGATGGAGGGCCAAACCTCAAATCAAAGAGGAGATCCTCTTCCCCACCCCTTTGCTCCTCAGCTGTTCCCTCTGTTGGGGAAGCTGGGGAAGTTCAAAGAAAGGAAACAAGCAGAAGGGTGGAGACAAAATATTGTGTTGGCTCTGTACCATTGTTGCTAAATGGAGAGCTGAATTCCAGCCCTGATCTGGTAAAGTTGTTTTAATACATCCCATCTGCATATTCTGCAAGGATTTTTTGACGTAGTGGGATCAGATACCTTTCAGCTTCCTCTGCTGTCATAAAACTAAACATCTTGGCCTCCTTTTTAACTTTGAAAGGAGCAGGGAAGGAAATGAAGTAGTCTAAACCTTTTGGCGAGGGCTCTTGAGCTATTGAATTAGTCCTCTTTTCCATCACATCCTAGCTGTGATCCAGGAAAATCGTCAGCCTGTGTCCCTTTCATGCTAGACGTTTAAGTTCACAGGCTTTTTAAAGAATGAGTTCCTGAATACTGTATTTTAAAAATCTTACAATTATGGGCTGGAGCTTTGCAATCAGAGGTGGGGTAGGGTGTGGTTGGCTCTCTCAATATCGAAGTTCTCATCAGGGAAGACAGACAAAAGCACAGGCAATATCGTGGCTAAAAATTTCACAGGCCTCTCTTTTCCAGCCCTGAACGACTGGAAAACTCTCAGATTGTTTATCCTTGATCTTCCTTTGATATCATTAACCTTCTCCTACAGTGTTTCAACAGTACTTATCCGTTGCTCTGAGGTGTTCATTGTGACTTCTAGCAAGAAGATTCTATTCTCAGCTTTTTCTAGTCTTGATGCCAAGCCTTGCAAATTAGCTTGATGCGTGCTAGTAATGTGTTGGATCTTCAGATATTTTTCCTCAAGATAATTTGCTCTCGAGTGTTTTTTTAGCCATAGTTTCACTCTAGCCTCAGAGGGGCAAGTTCTCCCTGATCAGCCATCTTGACTGCAGGAGGGCTGTCTGACAGCATCTCTTTTTTCGGATTTTGTGGGAAGTCTGGTGATGAAGAAACATCCATAATGGCATCAAATTAGGAGAAAAGAATAGTAGAATAATGTCTTAGCATTAGATTAAATAAAAAGAGCGATTCAATTGCTGATGCTTGTAGATTTAAGAGATAGGGAAGGCAGCTTGTAAAGCTAGGCAACCACCATCCTGATAGTGGGCCCTGGAAGTCAAACATTAATATAAACAAAACATACCAGATGCATGGACCACATCCAAGTTCCCCAAGATGTCATTCCAAGTATTTCCTACTCACGGTCTTCTGAAATGTCCACATTCAAGAATCTGTGAAAAATCATGACATCTTTTAAGAACAACCGAGAAGTCTAGATGGTTTAGATTAGTTACATGTAAATCCGAACAGATTGTGGCTTGGTGTTTGGATTCAAGCTTCACAGCACTTTGTAGCCAAAGTAACTGTGTGAACATCTAGTCCCCATGGAACAAAATCCCATTGTACATTGTATGATTTCAACAGCCTTTCATGAGCCTGAGCTCTGAGATGAGATGTTAGTGAATGAGGTTCTATGTACCTGCACTCAGCCATGTGCAACAAGCTTTCCACTTCAGCTCACTCTCTGGGAAACATAGGTGAAATCCTTAGCCCTACCTTTTACACTGGGTAAGAGTGGCATACAGGGGCCCTAAAAGCCGCAGCTCTAGTTAAGGGAGATTTAAGCCAACACAGGTACTGCAAGTGACTGCTAGAAGGCTACCCTTTGAAGACCACGGTCTCAAGCCCTGGAGCAAGAGGCATGCCAGGGTAGGGCTGAGGAAGAATGTGACACTGCAGTACAGCAGAGAGATTCTGGCCACTACTTTATCCCAAAAGGCAGGCCAGGTTTTGGAGGATGCAAATGTGGCTTTAAGCCACCATAGCCCTGGCCCCTGCCATGCCTTGTGGTTGAGAGTTCTGTGCTACACCTCTTAGAGTCACTGCACAGAATCACCAACAGGCACTTAACTGGTAATGATTAAATATATAAGAATCAATTTGGATAGATCATAATTCTCGCTACCAAAAGATCTAAGCATGTCAACCATTAATAAATTTGTCCTCACAACCCATCTGTGAAGCAGCAAAGTATTATCTCCATTGTATAGATGGGGAGCAAAGACAGGCACAGATTAAGTGACTTACCCAAAGTCATACTGTTACTCGGGGTTCTTTTAATCCAAAGCTCTTGATAACGTTTACTCTGCGCAAGGTGGTGTCAGGAAATAAATCAGGGAAGACACGGCCGTCCAACCGATAGATGGCTGGCACAAACAGGACAACACCAGAGTGCTTTCACTTAAAGCTAAACTTTACTTAGTCTCAAGCACCTACACACACATCCGCAACAGGTTAGTAAAACAGCCCCAACCCTTGATAATTACTGAAGCTGAGCGTGGCTTTTGAGTGGCACTGTGACAGGCTTCCGCTGGCCAGGCTTCCATCTGCTGCTGGGGACCCGAAGATGTGTCCAGAGACATCATTCTTGAAGAGCCCCTCCTGAGAAGTCCAATTACCTTAAGGGGGAAAAGTTCATTTATACACTGTATTACTAATGACGTATTCCTTCAAGAAACCTTGTTAAGCAAGTAGTTTTTAAAGATCAAGCAAGAGATTTTCTTATTGTCATCAATTTACCAGATATGGGTTTCCCCTCCCCCCCCAAATGTCCATGCCTTAGGTCCCTGACAAACATTCCCGGAGGCACATATAAACAGACTTCCTGTTTTTCTAAAATACATGGAGCAGCAATTTGAAAATTCTCAGCAGGAAGGACATAGGGTCAAGCTGCCCTGTCTATGGCACCCAACCCCCCCACCCCCCAATCTTGGTCATGCAGCGGCCTCAATGTAACCAATTTACAACCTGCTGACTTGGCTACTTTTAGCTATAAGCAAGAATGGCTCAATACGGCCTGCTAACTTGACTACTGTTAGCAACAAGCAATAGTTGTTTAGGCACTTTACTGGTTTGCCAGAATCTCCCTGAACAATACTACGAAGACTGTAATAGAGTCAGGAATTGATCCAGAGTCTTCGGAGTTCCAGTCTAGTTCAGCAGGGCAGCCCGGCAGCCCGGACCCCAATTACACAGGCCCTGTGGCCTTTAGCACACAGCTGGGCTGTAGCTGTGTATTAACTGGGCCGCATGTGGGCCACACGCGGGCCTCACATTGAGAACCGCTAGTCTAGATAATACTTAGTCTTTCCCTAGGTGCAGGGGACTGGACTAGAAGTCCTCTCGAGATCCCTTCAGTCCTATGATTCTATCTGTGTTGGGTGAAAGTCACCTTAGAGTAGGTTACTATCGCTACTCTCCAAATGGAACAGGAAATATTTTAAACTGGAGAGTAATGAATAGCACTTCTAATCTGAATTTTCAGACGTAGAACAGTCCGTATGAAGACTCTCAAAACTTTCAAAATTCATTAATTTTTTCATTAATACCAAGAAGTTGTTTAAATATTCACAAATAACAAACATGATGCAACAAGTCAGTGACAAAATCTGACCCTTTCTTTTTGCAAAGTTATTCACAGATCAGAGTCTTGGAGTTTTTAAACTGTTGAACTAGCTCTGATAAACACATTGTGAGAAGATGTTCTTATGTCAATCTGCCAAAACTTGAACCCAGGATGTTCAAAAGTTATAGGAGTCTGAATGCTTCACATAGGTTTTATTTTCAGAACAGTTTGCTCAGCCCTAGTTAAGGTAGATCCAAAAGACGAAATCCTATTTACTTGGCGTTCTGTACATGCAAACACTGTATAACTCCAGCAATACTGCCATCTAGTGGATTTATTTCTGTCTGCCTATACTGCACAGATGAGCCCTTCCTGCGTATGTGCAGGAGACCATACGGGACAGGATCAATGCTATTAAACCAAAAAACCTCGGGGACCATACATTAACACCCCAAAAAGAATTACCTAAATTCGTAAAGCCACTATCCCACCCAGCAATCTTTGCAAACACATGGACCCCATACATCTATGGTTTAACAAGCATATCATGTGAGAGCTGAAAGACATCTCTTGCTGAGTGGAGTCAGAGCTGAGTCAAACTTCTCTCAGCTCTAAGTGTTTGTTACAGACTGATTAGTCCAGCAATTAATCTCATTCCTCCCTCAAACCCCCCCTGTACTGTCACTTGTATAAATATTTTTCACATGATTTCCTGAACTACTTTGTAGTGTTTCTGGGCACAGTTAAAACCACCAATGCTTTCTGTACTGCAAGTAGCTGTATTTCCATGAGAGTGGAGTGAGCCCTAAATTTCTTAAGCTATATATGCAAAGTACTTTGAGTTCCTTGGATGACGGGGTCTACATAAAATGCTAGAAGGTAAAAATGACTAACAGTCTTGCAAGATGGCCTAGCCAGCACACAGTCTGCTCACCTGCTTTTTAATCTGTGCAGGTGGTAGAGTCCCACAGCCCACCAGGGATATCAGTTGGCAGATCCTTAATAGAGCCATGAGCATGGGCATGTAACTGGCATGGTTCACCACCGTCCCCCACACCTGTCCCTTCTGCAGCATCTGAAGTGTGCCAGCTTGCAGCCCCTTTTCTGGATCCTCCAGAGCCACCACCTCAGGTTCTGGCGGTACTTTTCCCTGCACCTCCTAACTTATGCACACCCTGTCCAGGCCCCAAGAAGTTGTAAGACTTCATCAGCCTCCCCCTAGTGCTGGCCAAGGTGGCCATCCATCAAACCAGAGGGAGGATAATGGACGGGGAGATGCTTTGTGACTGTGGGGGCCTATTTTCATTCCACCCAGGCAGAGTTCCTCTGGACCACATCCTCTGGCTTCCTAGACACATTCGAGGAGCAGTGGACCATATCTGGGGTCTCTGCTCAGAATCCCCTTCTGGATTCCTGATTTTGACCCTGTGACCCTCATACCCATCCTTGGTTCTCTCATTAGTTGTCCCCCAGAATTGCTCAGTGTCTGGGTACAGTAGCTCCTCCCCTTAGGCTGGATTCCCAATAGGTGCTCTGTAACCTAACTATATATGTAACCTCCTCTACATGGATGACATCAAGCTGTATGCTAAGAATGAACGAGACATCGACTCGCTAATCCACCTGACGCGGATCTACAGTGAGGATATCGGGATGTCATTCGGATTGGAGAAGTGTGGCCGGATGGTAGTGAAGAGAGGGAAGGTAGTCAAGACTGATGGGGTGGAACTACCAGCGGGCCACATAACAGACATACAGACAGCTACAAGTCCTATTGGCAGCCCCGCAGTTCACCATGGAAACCACGATGCAGTAAGAAGGAAGAGCAGCAACATCCAAGTATCACCAAAGGATAAGACAGGTCCTGAAGAGCCAGCTCAGGGGAAGACAAGATCCACGCCATCAACGGATACGCCCTGCGTCATCAGATACCCTGCCGGTATATAGTAGAGCTGGCCAAGGAGCATGGAGGCTGCCGATGTGAAAACCCGGAAGTCCTCACAATGCACGGAGTTTCCACCCAAGTCCAACACCCAGAGACTGTATACCGCCGGAAAGAAGGCGGCAGGGCTTGGTGAGCGTCAGCCACTATCCTGGATGAAACCGCGAACATCAGGAGTACATCAGTAAGATGCGCCCCCAAAGATGAGCTGCTGAGAGAATGCCTGAGGCAGCAGCAGACATGGGAGGAAGACAATGCAGAGAAGTGCCATGGCAAGACAACGACCTGCATGGGAATGTACCATTGACTACGATAGCTGAGGTGGCTGTACATTGGGAAATCTTCTATACCAGTGGCTGGAAAGTAGTGCTGGACAAAATGCAACTACACCTAGCGGGACTGAATCATAGCAGGACGATGGAACAGGCACCATCCCAGTCGAGCACGCCAGATCCATTAAGCAAGAGTCGTCATACCCACACATAGAGAGGACCGAAGGTACAGACTTGTCAGAGAGGCCCAGATGCCAGTAGCCAAAACATTCCATCAGGTAGTACAAGATGTAAGCATAGCGCTAGGCACAGCATACACTGACGGGCAGCAACCAATGGCTGCATTGTCTACAAGGAACATCTGCCAACAGCGTATGCGTGCTAGACCCTCCCAGACGCAGATTGGAGATTCCGCATACCAGGTTGTAGAGAGAATAGCTGAGGCTGAAGTTCTGTGCGGACTTCCAATCCGAGGAAAGCAGGTACTGGCCAATCAATCCAGACAATCGTGGTAATAGACAAGACAGAGACGCAAAGCGTGGTTAAATAAGATATAGCAGTTGGCAAGTGATGCAAAGGCAAACTCAAGAAGAAGGATATGAAAGCTGGAGAAGTCCCGAGTGGCTGAAAGAGAGACAAGAAAGGATGTGGAAAGGTGAAGGCCAAAGTGGGTGCCGCAAGTGGTGGTAGGGCGCCCTCGGGCTGTGCTCCTAAGTGCGCTGGGTGAGATGCTTCGAACAGATCCCGAACAAGCATCAGAGCTGCTCTGTCAGAAGAGTGCAGTGTAGGGAGCAGGCTAAGATAGCTAGCGCAGCTAACCCGTCAAACTCGCCCAGGCAGCTCTGGTTAGATGGACGCGCGGGTTGAGAGAACATAGGCGACCGCATAGGGTGAGAGGGGAATTTTTTTTTTTTTTTTTTATATATATATAACGGGCCGGGAGAGAGAGTGGGGGAGAGGATGAACAACCACCTCAGTTCTTAGGTCCATTAGGACAACTTTGCATTGATCTCCAACCATAAAACTGGCTTAAGCCTGACAGATCTGAACAGTGAAGGATTCTGCTTGCACATGGGAAACTTCAGTGATAAAGAGACACAATAATGGCTGTAAAGCCACCAGCTCCTGCCTGTCATGGGGACATGTCTAGGAGAAAGGGACCATACCCAGCACCCCAAGGATTCGTGGCTCCTAAAATGGTGGCAGGTGGGGGGAAATGGCAGCTCTGAGACAATGCATCTTGCACACTCCTGAGAATCTGGCCTGCAATATTTCACTTTCCCTGACTGTGACAGAATATACCCCTGTATTCACACCCTATACACCAGTAGATTAATCTTTGTACATATTATGCCTTGTAAGGTATCATCTGAAAACTCAATTTGTGATCAGTATTCTCTTGGTAAAATGTGTGTGGCCACATTGTATGTGAAGTTAAGACTCCCCTGTATGACAATATTAAACACATGTTCCAAACCCCACAGCCCTGTCCAAACAGAAGTTGGCAATCAGGTCTGTCTAAAACAAAGGAACATATGCATACCTTAATTTGCATGTAAGCAGTAAACAGTCATCAAGCAGGGAGGGAAAACAAAATAAGTTCAAACACATGAAAACAAAAATCAGCAAGGAATATTATCCAGCATAGTCTGTCTCCTGGATCTTAGAAGAAAGTATTTTTCCAAGAGGGACTGAAACCATGAAAAGGAGGGACTGACACCCTAAGCTGGTCGTGATAGGAAGAAAATGAGACAATAGCCAGCTCCTGCAAAGAAAAGAGGTCATAAAGCAAGGAATGTAATGCAAAAACCACTAAGCAGCCCAGGCCAGCTCTGGCTTTTTTGTCGCCCCAAGCAAATAAATAAATAAATAAATGTGGGGTGGCCGGAGCAGCAAAGGGTGGGAGGGAACAAACCTGCGGGCCAGCCAGAGTGGCAAAAGGGGGAAAAAAAACAACAACAACAAAAAAACCTTCAGGGCTTGCTATAGACCTGGTACCGCTCCCAGCAGGGTGTTCCCTCTTCTGTGCTGCCGTCCCCTATAGGGTGGCCAGAAAGGTAAAGAGGGGAAAAAAAAGCCTGCAGGGATGCTGCCCCTTGGAATCTGCCACCCCAAGCTCAAGCTTGCTCGGCTGGTGCCTGGAGCCAGCCCTGAAGCAGCCAAAATAGACCAGTCTGAGGACATCAACTTCATGCTGTTCAATGCATGATCAACAGTCAACAAACTGCACATGGAAGCAATACAGGACACAAACTCATTTGCTTTTTCTTTGCAGGTCATCTTTACCTCTTTTGCAGGTCACCACTACCAGGTGCCTGCTATCAGACCCAGAGAGTCTTTACAGAAAAGACACCCAGAGTGATTAAGTGACCTGTGTAGGTGGGTACAAGAAGCAGGATCACTATTTGACTTCTGCTCTAACAACTAGACTACAGTCTGGTGTTGATATTTTGCCAGAGAGCTGCTCTTGAGAACATTTTTGAATGGATGATCGTTTAGAGGTTTGCTTTATTGTTTTAGCTCACAGTTGATACCTAGTGTGGCATCTTTCATACCCAGTGAAATATAGGAGAGGATAAAGATTAAAGGAACTGAGAGAAAGTGCTACAGCTGTCTAGCAATAAGTTTAATGCTGGCTTGAAGAGAGAATCCCTGCTGGAGATATCCAACTAACCTAGCTAATACCAGAGAATAGTAGTATCCTCTTCCAGTACCACTGAGAGAGAGGATGATTATGAATAGAAAAATCCAAAATGTGTTTTATATTAGAGCATAAAACACAAAATGACTGTATTAAAATGAAGTTAAGGGACTGATGAAAACCATAGAATTCATACGTAAAGCAATTAGTTCTCCTTTAACCCAGCCTCACCAAACCTAGCCATTGCCTGGGTCTCAAACAGTGCATTGTACAACATGTGCTATGTTAGCTAAACGTGTCATAGTACATAAGGATTTACATGAATGCCTCACTCAGTAAAGTCAGAATTTACTTGTATTTATTTATCCTTAAGACACATTTCAGATGCAATTCTTACACAACAATGCCAGTTTTACCACTACCTGGCATCCACCCTTTCCCTTTCTCATTGTATTTGATGTCCTTTAACAGAAACTAAATCAGTAAGAGAAAAGTTCTTCTACTGACATCATACCAGAGCTGCCACATATTGGGGTCAACTAGACTTAAACACATACACACACGCAAGTCACCACAAGTGTCAGTAACTCTTGAAGCTTTCTATCTGACAAGGATAACACCTGATGTGATCAGAGATTAAAATGCATCATAGTATGTGTCTGAAACCATACTATACCCCCATTTCATATCTCTTACATTTCCTCTGTCAAATTGCATCCATCCTTCAATTTCTTTTGTGGTAGATCAGTTACCCCCTCAACCAAACTATAAAGCCCTCCCTTCCAGGGCAAACAAAACTAGTCCAAAGGATACACAACATAAACCGTTCCAGTACCCTCTCTCAGGGATAAACAGTCCCCTCCCCTGTTAATGCAGAAGGAGAAAGGAAGGATTCCCTCAGGCCTGGTCTACACTACGCGTTTATATCGATTTTAGCAGCGTTAAACCGATTTAACGCTGCCCCCGTCCACACAACAAGGCCCTTTATATCGATATAAAGGGCTCTTTAAACCGGTTTCTGTACTCCTCCACGACGAGAGGAGTAGCGCTGAAATAGGTATTACCATATCGGATTACGGTTTGTGTGGCCGCAAATCGACGGTATTGACCTCCAGGCGGTATCCCACAGTGCACCACTGTGACCGCTCTGGACAGCAATCTGAACTCGGATGCACTGGCCAGGTAGACAGGAAAAGCCCCGCAAACTTTTCAATTTCATTTCCTGTTTGGCCAGCGGGAGACCTCACGAGCACAGGTGACCGGCAGAGCTCATCAGGCACAGGTAACAATGCAGTCTCATGAGAATTGAACAGAGCTCACACATGGGACGCACAAAGGGAGTTACTCGGAATTCCTCATGATGCTAATGGGGAGATGGATTCTGTGCTACAGACTTTTCAAAGACAGTGACATTGAATTTCCACAGGCCAGTGGAGACGGCCCAGCAGGACTCGATGCAGTGCAGAGTGAGTTACAGGGTCAACAACTCGAAACCAGAAGCGCAACGGAGGTCGAGCGCAGAGCGAACACAGCCGCTTTCTCCGTGAGCTGCATGCTTCTGGGGGTCGCACCACTACTCTCCTCCCGTGGCTCGAGGTTGGGGTGGGTAATTGGCATGGCTGAGGATCTGCGACAGGCGGGACGATGAGGAGGAGGACGCAGGAGAGAGCTTGCAGACAACCAATGCCACTCTGACCGTCTCCTCATTCACAGCGGAGCTTTTTCTCCACCCAGACGGATTACCCTCCCCAGCCCGCTCCCCAAGCCACTACCAGACAATGAGCCACGGAGCGACTGCGGGGGGGGGTGGTAAGTGTACCTTTCGTAAATTAACATCGGTTTAAGCACTCAGCCGTTTTTATGATTGATTTGCCTGAGGATTTGGTGCTTCGCAACCGTAAAGTTATTGGACCAGTGTGTGTTATATGTCTGGGAGGACGATCTCCGGGCATCCTTGAGCCACTCCTGGAGTACTCCAGCTTTTCCATAAGGTTTTTTGGGCAAAGCAGCTTATCCGTCCACTGGTAGGATGCTTCGACCACGCCTGCAATGTCACAAGTAGTCTGGTAGTCACTTGCTGAAAAGCCTAGCTGCATGTGGTCCCGGTGAATTGCTTGGCATTCAGCAACATCTGCTTTTTTTATGCTCGCTTTGTTCATCCTCGGGAGAGTGTCATACGTTCCCAGTAACCTGGTGAATTCAGAGTTTATTAAGGGGACAGAGAGGCCTTCCTTGGGCCTGTTGCCTGTTGCTTACAGCACACTCTTCCTTGCCGGTAGCCAAGCGGGGAGGGGAGGGGACATGGCGCCACGAGCTTTTTCGCGTTTGGGCTAGCCAGGATTTTCCCTGCTCCAGCCACCGGTGGGGGAGAGGGGGTGATTAGCAGTGATCTTCATGATACCACCACCCCGGTGGGGGAGGGTAACCGATCAGAATATTGCATGGGGGAGTGCTTTCTACTGCTGATGTTAAAGGGGAGCAGCACTGCAGGGTCCTTGCTTGGTATTTGGGAACCCGGAGGGCACCTGTGTATATGAAGGGCTGCAGAAGCCGAAAGACATGGCTTACACATGGCCAACTGAGCTGACATTCTTGCTTGCCCACACCTGCATCTGTGAGACTCTCTAACACCACGAGCCGCAGGCCTCATATTACAGATGCAATCAACCTTTTTAGTGACTCACCATGCTATGTCAGGGTTGAAATGTGTTGTTCACACTAGAGAGTAAAGCTTGTCCTGTAAAATGTGCTTTTTAAATACTTGTCTCCCTTTTTTCCTCCCTCAGCAACTGCAAATTTTTCAGCCTCTCCTACTTCCAATCCTGAGGTATCTCAGATAGGGCGGCGGAAACACAGTCACGCGCACGACAAATGTTCTCGGCATCTACTGGAAGTGACCCCGAAATAAAAGAGCTCATCTGAATGAGTGGAGAGACATGGTAGCAAATTACAGGAAAGATGCCATGAATGTGAGAACAAGGAGGGACACATGAGATAGGAGGGATGCTCGAGATGAAGGTGGTGGCAGGAAAATCAAGTGTGATGAGATGCAATGCTGGGGCTGCTGCGTGATCAAATTGACATCCTCCGAATCTGGTGGAGCTTCAGGAACAGCAGGGTCACAAGGTGCCGCTGCAGCCCCTGTGTAACCACCTTCACCCACTCATGTTCCATATCTTCCTACCCAGACGTTCGTAGAATGCATGGGGAAGGCTTCTTCGTCTGCTCCTCTCCCGCCCTCCCACCTCATTAGACAGCCCAACCAAAAGGCTGTCATTACTTTTTGAAATTTTTTTAGTGGCCTTTTCCTTCCCTCTATCCTCCTCTCCAAACCGACAGCGGGATACCTTGTCAGTTTTCTTCCCTCTTTTATAATGACTTTTAATTAAAGAATATCATGATTTTAAACAATAGTGACTTTATTTCCTTAAGCAGCGTGTAATCGAAGGGGGGAGGGTGGGTTGGCTTACAGGGAATGAGCAAACCAGGGCGGGGTGTATCAAGGGGAAACAACAACTAAACAGTCAACACCATACCCTGGCCCATGATGAACTCATGTTTCAAAGCTTTCTTCGTCTGATGTGCCTACCGCTTTGGTGTATGCTCTCATCCTAATCGCCCTTGTGTGCTTGGCTGTGGCATATTCAGTGGCGTGCCTACGGCCTAGTGTTGCATTAGGCCCTCCCACTCCCAAACCATAACGGTTCCCCTTACTCCACAGCATTGTGGAGCAAAAAGCAAAGCTAGCAAGTCAACAATGGGAATTTGGGTTTGGTCTGAAAGTCTGAGCGAAGTCGAGTAATGTTGGCACCAGGCCTTTAAAACGGTCAATTATGCCTATCACCTATAGACACACATTCTGCATTGCTCAGCCTGTAGTTGAACAAGGCTCTCTACTAAACTGTCCATGGTCTGGCCTTGTATGGCTTCATGCAGAGCCATGCATCGAAGGGGTTAGGCCTGGATTCTACCCAGAATAACTATCACGGCATTTCAACATCTCCCAATCTGTTCTTTTCTTTTTTGGCCTGGGAGATAAGTTCCCTTGCTGCAGCCGATTTAAAAAAACTAAAACCGAAGATCTAATAAGATGAAAAGTATCCTCGAGACGCGAGCATCAATGAATCCCAAAGCCTGGCCATCCAACATATGCATGGATCTTCGTGTGAAATGTCCGCTTGTGAGCCAGCCAGGGCTTTGCTTACTAGCTAGCATGGAAAGTACTCCCTTGCGATTTGGACGTACTGTGGTGCCCCCTATGCACGGTTGCTCCAATGCCAAGATTAGGGAATGGGTGTCCACGCTATTTTCCCACCACTAGTTAGGGAATCGCATTGCCAGCAAAGCCCTTGCCACTTATGGACCTGCCGTTGTCCCAGAGTGTCACAACTGCTTTCGTACAGCAGCCTTAATGATTGCTTGGTCTACTTGAGTCACAGCAGCCCTCCACAGTAGACTTTTCCCACTCGAAATTGGTTCCGAGCTGATTGGTAGCTTTCAGGCGTTGCGAAGCTCTCTCAGAGGGCTAATTGCCACTCGTTTCTTCAACTGTGAAGGGCTGCTCTTCATTTGGTATTCTGGCGATTCAGGCAAGGGGAAAGCAAGTCACAAGTTCCCATGGAAAGTGCCCTTAGCATGTCAAAGTTCGCACCACTGCAAAATCGCTCTTAATAACCTGCCAAAACTATGCTGTCCCCCAGTCCTGGTGCTTGTTTCGCCGGGCCAAGAATCGTGTTTTATGTGCTAGAACCGTGTCCCATTACCAGCAGGATTTCCAAAGCGCAGGGGCCTGCGGTTGGAGAGAATTCTGTGTCCATGTCTCATTCACTCTGTGTCGCCGCTCTGCCGTAGCTGCGCCTCCTCGCCTGGCTTTGGCAGGTCCTGCTTCAGCACAGACTGCACGAGAATGCATGAGTTTTACAATACTCCATGATTGCGGTCTTGATCTGAGCAGGGTCATCTTGCCTGCGGGCTATGCATATTGTAAGTTCACCAGGAAAAAGGCGGCAAAACAGTTGTCTGCTGCGGCTTTTCGCCCCACGCACCCCCCAACCCCCCACCACCCAATTCAATCACGCCCCATTTCTTGTGGAGGGGGCAGGGGGTGAGGCTGTACCAGAACCACGGCACGCGACAGATGTTTTTTGCCCCATCAGGCACTGGGATCTCAACCCAGAATTCCAAGGGGCAGGGGAGACTGCGGGAACTATGGGATAGCTACAGGATAGCTACCCACAGTGCAACGCTCTGGAAATCGACGTTAGCCTCAGTATATGGATGCACACCACCGAATTAATGTGCTTAATGTGGCCGTGTGCACTCGACTTTATACAATCTGTTTTACAAAACCAGCTTATATAAAATTGGAATAATCCCGTAGTGTAGACATACCCTCACTGCAATCCCAAGACTGAAGTCTGTAAAGAAAACACACAGGTGCCAACTCTGCCTCATTCCACACCACTACTGTTTCAATCCAGCCCTCTTCTGTCCCCTAATTAACCCCTCAAGCACAAGTTCCTGCCTCTTCATTAATGAGCCTTTTCCATAGCCCCACCTGTTTGAAGTTTGTCCAGTTCCCTTTAATGAGACTCCACAGCAGTTCTAAGCTCTCCCAGCCCTTCCTGTTCCCGATAGGCTTATCCTTTATAAGGCTGCTCTTTGTATAATCCTGCCACTCCAGTTATATGGCAGTCTTGATGATATGCAACTATTTGCCAGGCTATAGAGGGTTGAACCCCAGTAATAGATAGGCAGGCAAGCAGTATTTGCTCTTAAAGGGGCCAGAACTCTCAGTTACAACCATACAAGACATTTTTGACAAACTGTTCCACTACATACAATTGTCAGTAGAACTATTCACAGTGGAAACCTTGCCAGACAAGATCCTGATGAAGTCAGCGGGATTTTGTGGACTCTGAATGCTACACCTAATAAGAAAAGGCTAAATTCTGCCCCTGATGAGCATCCACAGTTCTACTGAAAAATATTACAAGAAGCTGTTTCTGATAGTCTTTTCAAAAATCAAATTCTTCTGAAAAACACAAAAAGCTTCTTGACAATCTACATATTACATTCAAATGGTCCTGAAAGATCCTGAAAAACTGAATTCATCATGGAAATACTGGCAGCTATTTTATTAGAGCAGCACTACCAGATTCTCCTACTGAACATAAACTGTCAGTGCATTCACATGATTAACTGAATGATTAATAAAGATTTGAGTTGAAGAAATTCTATGTTATCCCCTCCCTCCCAAAAAATCCTAAAGAAAAGAATGGTAGGTAGGCTATTCCCCGCCAGTTAAGGACACACTTAAGGACACACAGTTAAGGACTCAAGAGTCAGGAAACTTGAAAGTTAAAGATAGTTACGATTGACCTTTCTATGTTTCTGCTACGTATACATTTCAACACAATCTTGACTGAAGTGCTCATATGGCTTCTGAAGTAATGCAGTATAATTTGCCTTCTATTTTATATATCTAGGGTTATCTAAACGTGTGATAACTTACAGTTCTGACTTATGATAGTCTAAATTATTAGACTACAACAATGCAGCATTAACATTGTGTTTTGGGTCTCTACAGTATTTAACAACAACCTAGTTGCAACACATCCTCAATAAGCATAATTGCACGTGCTTGAGCAAGTCTGGGATGATTTAGTTGGGAATTGGTCCTGCTTTGAGCAGGGGGTTGGACTAGATGACCTCCTGAGGTCCCTTCCAACTCTGATATTCTAAGTCTGATATTCCATCCATTGTGAAAAGAAAAAGCATAGCATATTATGCAAATTATTATAATGCCCCCAAACTGGCAGGCGGTCACAGCTGAGAATACCAGATTCAGGACAAACTGCTGAGAAATAAGATAGACTAACCATCAGTTTGGGGTGAGTCTATCAGAAGATATACCAAACCAGTAACCAAAATAAACTTGTCTCACCACACTGGTTAACGAGAAGTCAAAAATGCAGTCTCCTTATGCATTCCAGTACTTATTTTACCACCTAGACTCTAAGCTTTATGATGAGTGGTTATTGAAAACCAATTTCATCAAACAAAGGGTTCTTTTGATCCCAAGAGATTAGCTTCATAGCCAGGTCAATATATAACTCAGATCTTACCCAATAATCATGCTGTTTGTTTACAAGAGAAAAACATGGTTAAGGAAATCATATACATACAAACAACTGAAAAAGTTCTTATCTCAAGTTTGAAGCAGCGATAGAATAAACTGCTAGTTTGTAAGTCTTTCTGGAAATTACCCAAATAGCCTGGCGGTCACCAGTCCTTGTTTAGAGCTTCCCTGTTAGAAATCCAGTCCAAAGAAATGAAGACAAAGTGGAGATGTTTCCAGTGTCTTTTATACCCTCTGCCATATGGATGGAATTTTACTATCTCAAACAAAGCCCACAGCACAGTTGGTAGAAAAGTACAGGCACAAGACAGAGTCAAAGATCATTCACCCTTACAGTGCTTGCTGACTCACAGGGGCAAGCCACTAGTTACATGGAGGCTAAGGCATTTGCAGGAAGAGCCATCTGGGTGGAATGAGTTTCTTCTGTGGCCCATTATGAGAATTAATTGCCTCTGATGGGCCATGAACACAAAACTGTCTGGCTTCAATGTAGATGTTACCTGGTGTTACCCCAGGAACAGACACATTTGAAATACTGGTACACGGTCAATATTCATAACTTTAGATATAAAAATGATACATTCATTTAAACAGGATAAATCGTATTTGATGTATTTAATGGAAATGTTACTACATTACTTTGTATAAGATTTGTTGCAGTTGTGTAACAGCGGTAGCAACAATAATATACCTTTTCACATTTCAATTGTAACCCTTCTGCCCCTCTGAGTTGGCAGCAACAAGGGCCGGGTTCAGTATCCAGGGGTTCCCTTCTGCCCCTCTGAGTTGGCAGCAACAAGGGCCGGGTTCAGTATCCAGGGGTTCCGTTTCAGTAACACAATGCATAACCGGCTCCAGCCCCCACCCAGTGACCTGGGACACTTACATACCACACCTCCCGGGCGGCCTTCAGGAGCAATCTTTCCCCTCTCGCAAGCACGAGTCTGGTGTAGCAAATCTTTTTAATAAAGTATCTCTCTCTGTGCGAGCTCCCACTGAGAACCACCAAACAAGTTAAACACAAACATAACACCCCATATTGCATGTCCTTTTAACAAGTCCACAACCCAAAGTCTCAGAGTCTATCTGTGAGGTCCCTCCACAGCCTGGGTGAAGGGCACTTCTTTTTTTTTTTTTTTTTTTTTTTTTTTTTTTTTTTTTTTTTTTTTTTTTTTTTTTTTTTTTTTTTTTTTTTCTGTCCGCGCCAACTGCCCTGCCTCTCCGTGGTTTGCTTCTGCCTTCTCACGAACTGCTCCGCCACCAGCCGCTCATCGCCCCTCCAGCCGTCCTCACCAACTGCTCCACTGCCCAGTGCCTCATGAGTCTGCCTCCAGTTTGTTCCCTGCCAAACTGCTATGGCTATGCTCGCTCTGTGGGGCTGCTCACCGGTACCACAGCTACTCCTCTGCCAGCCACTCCGTCTGCAACCAGCTGTCCCACGGATCCGCTCAGCCATCCCCACAAATGCTTCCACTCACCAGCTGCTCTGTGTCACTAGTTAGCACAGTACTTCAGTGGCTCCCAGCTCAGTAATTTCAGCTTTTTTGTGATTTCAGCTCTTCAGTGATCTCAGCACATAGTAGGGGAGCCCCGGGCTTAGTTGCACCATTAGCCCAAGTGAGTTCAGCTCAGCAACCTGTATCTAGTGAATCTTAAGGGAATAAAAAACCACTCTGACTTCCACAGTGGAGGAAGGAGGAGATGGAAATGGTGCTTCGGCTCCACAAGGAGCCTACCCACCGGCCGCTACCTGTCCCCACCTCTCTCCATTCACTGGCTTTTTTGAACCCATGCCTTGTCTAGCAAGTGGTCATTTATTTATATTGGATTTCTGTTACTAAAGCAGTCTCGTCAGTTCCTCATTCTGCTCAGGGCACCACATATTAATTCCTGCCCAATACTGAAGAAATTGGATCCCAGAATGTCAAATTAACCATTCCAGCTCCTTGCTGGGTGTGCCTATGCAAATATGGACTTCACATTCCGGCATTTTCCACACTTCCATTAATTCCCACCAGATGTCGGGTACACTCTCCTACACATCATACAGATCACAGCCCCTCTAATTTTTCTGTCTCAACTTAGACCTGAATATGTGCATCAATAATCATAGGCCAGAAAAAAGGAGTGGGAAATTATTATACTTGCTAAAAAAATTTCTCTTCTTTCAGAAGAATAGGTCACAGTCCATCAGTATGGAGGCTGTACCTGTAGAGGGCAGAACAAAGCTGATTAATGGTGATTAAAAACTGCCCCCACCTTAACTCCCCCCCCTTGTATTGAGATCTTCTAAATCTAGCACCCTGCCCTTCTGAATCTGGATCGTAAACAACCAAATCTCATCTGCATCAGCACCTTGCAAAAAAATACTCAGCAACAAACAAACAAGAATTTTTTAACTACTGTGGAGCACTTTAACCATGAGATTAAACACATCTCCCTTTACTGGATTGTCAGAGAGGGCCAGATCTTTTACCTTTCCTTTCTAAGAGGACATTTTTCAGGTAAACAGGACAAATTTGCCACTCTTCTCAGGGCAGAGTCCACAGATCCCAGTGTCTTTCTCAGTACTGCCCACCTCATACAAGCGTTTCTGTTAATCTGGCCGTGTTGGCCAGGCTGCACATGTAAGTGGGGTCTGAGTCAGCCTAACATTGTACCTTCTGTCAGCTCTCCATCCTTCTGATTTTTGAGACAGTTCTGTGCCAGAGAGGGCCTGCCAGACATGTTACATGGAAGCCACTGCAGTCAATAACCTTAGGCTCAGAGCGTTTTCGTAATCTTGCTGAAGAACTCATCCCCACCCCAGCAAATAACAGCTCAGTAAGGCACAGAATCTAAAGGTTGTTTGGCTGTCCTCCTCTGTTACGCTCTGTTGCAGTTAAGGAGCAGGGGCAGGTGGGAACCAAATCAGTGGGGAATCCTGAACTTCTGGTAACAGAACATTTTTGACCTTGCCTTTTGAAAGTGGATAGAAAGCTATTAAGTAAGGGTTCAGCCATGTTCCCAAAATATCTGAATTTGTTCTAAGATTAAGCACCGGGGGTCCCCCACCCCACCCCACCTCTCCAATCTTATTCTGTCCCCTCTGGGAGCATGCCCCGCCCTTCATACTACGCCCTTTCTCCCCAGTGCCTCCTGCATACCACTGTCTCTGCTACTTGTGCAGTGGGAGGCACTAGGAGCATATCATGTAGGTTTGTAGAAAATTTTGGTGGTGTCCAGAACCTGCCCCCCACAACTCCACCCTTCCCACGCCTAAGGCTCTGGAGGAGAGTTTGGGTGAGGGGAGGAGGTCTGGGGTGCAGGTCTGGAGGAGTTGGGGGCAGGAGGTGTTGTGTAGAAGAGGAGGGTGCCTCGCTCTGGAGGGAGTTTGCGGATGGAGGGGAGCAGGGGTGAGGGTTGGGATGTGGGAGGGAGTGCAGGCTAGGACAGGGGGTTGGAAAGGTCTGTGGTGGTGAAGGATGGAATGAGGGGTTCATGATACAGGAAGGGGCTCAGGGGTGGGCGAGGATTTAGAGTGAGGAGGATGAGGCTGGGTGAAGATCGGCAGGACCCATTGGTGTGCGGGGGGATGGGTTTTGGCTGGGGTAGAGGCTCAGGGCACTTGGAGAGGCTTCAGGGCTAGGCAGAAGGGCAGTGTTAAGGGCAGCCTGCCCTGCAATCGCGGATGTGGAGCACTAGGTCCTGCGGAACAGTGATGCCTGGACTGGCAGAGCAGAGTCAGTGTGAGTTGCAGGCTCGGGCCGGGAACGTGAGTGGGCACAGCAAGTAGTGCCAGGACGCTCGGAGGTGCGTTTTGGCCGCAGGTGGAGGCAGGAGTCCATAGCACCATGAGTGTATATAACTCGCCGTCCCTGATGGGGGGCGAGTAACAGATTGGTGGAGCCACGGGCTGCTGGGGAGGGGAGGACTGATCCTTCAGGAACATACTTTTTTTTTTCCCCCATGCGTGTTTAGCCCCAGAGCACCATGGAGTTGGCGCCTATGCTTTCAGTGATGTTGGCCACTCCCCGATGGTGCTGTGACATTCATTCTCGCACACCACCCATAAGAGCATGCCTGCTGTCCTCCTCATTGACCTCAACCCGCAATGCGTAGAGGTCACCCACATGGAGGGCATCATTTTTGAGAGGAAGGCCGTCAGCACATTTCACATCATACTGTTCAACCACATGTCCTAGAAGTGATGGGGGACCTGTCCTTTCAGAAGGGACCACCGTAATACTGGATGAGTGGCCTCCCTTGATGGGGCTTGCTTACACTTGCAGTTGTAGAACTTTAAGTTAAACTAGCTTTTGGAAGCGCACTACGGGGAATCGCTCCACCCTGTCCCCACTGAGCTGAAAGCGCACTGGTGTGGCCAATTTGCAGCACTTGGAGCTGCACTGGAGCAGTGATGATGGGCAAGCTAGCCAGCGTTCAAGTGGTATGGGGTGAGGTGGAGTGTGACAGGGACTGGGGGAAGCGTGGGTTTGGGTGCTGACAATGTGATCAGCACACTGTCTTGTAACTCAGACCCCCCCACTTCCCCCGTCTCTCTCTCACTCACAATGCCATTAGCTTGTTTGTTTTTTACTCCGACCAGATAAGACAGCTGGCACTCATGAGCGGAGCTTTGAAAGGGCACTTCAATAGTTCAACAAAGGACAAGAGGGCCACTTCAGATATAGAGAGAGATTGGACGTTCTGGAGGGGTCAATTAGAGCATTGTAACTTACACTGGCACGAAGCTTTCTCACCCATTTGCAACAGCGTTAAATCCTCTGGAGGTGAGTACCAGGAGCGCGCCGGCCAGGGAGTCAGAGATCCTCTTGGCAGCGGAGTAAGGTAGATGCTTGAGAGGCTTTATCCACATGCAAGTGTGCCAGGCTGCTGTCTCACAAGATGTCACCCTCTGTAAAAGCCTTTTTTGACACCAACTCCAGTGCCCTAGGCTCTGGAGGGATATTCCTTGTGAGATTCTCTTTTCTCCCCTCCCCTGTACACATCCCTTCCCCTGGGTCTAGGGCTTGAGACCAAACTGCCCAACTAGGAAACGGGGGTTGGAGATGAGCCTACATGGCAGGAGGCAATACCCAAATGTCTTGGAGCTGCTGCTGTGTGTGTGTGGGAGGTTCTGGGGAGGGAGGCAGCAGCAAATCCTTTCCGTGCTAAGGTGGAAGGAAGCTTGGAGGGCACAAGGCACAAATCGTTCCTTTTTGTACCCTCGGGTGGGTAAACAGATCAGGGTCCAGCTTGGACTCCATCTTTTTGGGACTTCTCTGCCATCCTCCAGCTACTGGATTGGGGGGGCTGATGTCTTTTGGCAACTCCACAGAAACAACTGTCTATTCCAGCTTCTCTTCCTTCTTTTCTTGGAGAGGTCCTGGGTTCACAACTGCCCTGCCAGTAGCTAGTTTGAGGCGACAAAACTTGAGGAGGTCTTCCAGGTGGGGCCTAGCCGCTCATCAGCCATCCCAATCAGCTTTGAATCTGGGTTCTGCCCACTACAGCTACCAGAAGGCAATGACCATCAATTGAATTTCTTTGGGATGTAACCAGAAAGAGAATAATAAATTTAGACCAGTCTGACAGAGAAATACTAGGGATTTACAGAGATAAGCAGAGTTACCCATTTCTATTGCTCGAGGTTTTAGATACCAAATATCTTTGTTATCAAGGCCTTATATTCTGCTCTCCTTAGTAGTCCTGCCATTCTGCCTTAAGAATGACCTTCAAAGCCACACAGCAACCACTGTGTATTCTTACATGCCAAAATGTGGTGCTCTGTTCCGCTTAGCTGACATTAACCATAATTCATTCTTTCATAGCTGTTCAACTGGAACTCATTTACAGTCGAAGTCAGGCAGAGAATACTGACGTTTTTTGTCAGTAAAATAAGAAACCGTGGCATCTCCAAGACATTGAAGCAATGTCCACCTTACACTTTAAGAGTTCTTGCTAGGCTTATTACAAACACAATTCTCCTGGGACAGTTGCCGGAAATGCAGCAAAGAATCCTGGTTTAGAAAGTTGTCGTTGTACAAAAATTTCCCTGAATCCTGCTGTATTGGTTTTCATCTTTAATTTCCTGACTTGTGGTTGTGTTGGGCAAACAGAGAATGACAATTCTTGAGATGCACAGCTGGATTATCTTCTTTGATGGAGTGTAGTGCATGTGTCTCGTTTCCCACATTAGTAAGCCTTCTGGAATGGAAGAAGGAGAGATTCATATGTAGATTCTGGTCACCATTGTCTCAGAAGCTGATCAGTTAGGGCGGGCCATTTTCTCTTGTGATCAGATTCACATAATAAGGAGAGTTTTAAAAGGAAGATAGCAGACATCTCCTTGCTACAAACCTCATCTCCTGCTTAGGTACTGCTTCAGTGAGGTTAGTAGAAAGGAGAACTCCCTAATCAATCAGTCTGGGACTTCCCTGCCGTAGTCTGAAGATCACCAGTGGCGTAAAGCTGGAGTAGCCAAACTCACAGCACGCTGCATTAGGCTACGGTTCTGTTAGGCGGGTCGGCAAACTCTGGCATGCGGCTCGCCCAGGATAAGCAGTATTCACATAATCAGGTGGCAACACTTTATTTATCCTGCCCCAATAATGAAGAAATTGGGGATCCCAGAAATGTCAAAATAACCATTCCCAGGCTCCTTGCTGGCTCCTTGCTGGGTGTGCCTATGCAAATCCTGCCCCAATAATGAAGAAATTGGGGATCCCAGAAATGTCAAAATAACCATTCCCAGGCTCCTTGCTGGGTGTGCCTATGCAAATATGAGACTTCACATTCCGGACATTCTTTCCACACTTCCCATAATTCACCACCAGATGTCAGGGTACAGCTCATCCTGACTCTGCTTACACAATCATACAGCATCACAGCCCCTCTAATTTTTCTGTCTCACTTAGACCTGAAGGTGAGGTCTTTCTTACAAAAAATATATGGCTACTGAATGGCAAATACAGAAAAAAAGAGAGTGGGAGAATTTAATTACTACTTGTAAAAAAATTTCTCTTCTTCAGAAGAATAGGTCCACAGATCCTCAGTATGGAGCTGTACCTGTAGAGGGCAGAATCAAAGCTGATTGAATGGCTGATTAACAACTAGCCCCCACCTTCTAAGACTCCCCCCCTTAGTATTGAGATACTTCTAAATCTAGCACCCTGCCCCTTCTGGAATCTGGATCGTGAAACAAAAACCAAATCTCATCTTGCATCAGCACCTTGCAAAAAAATACTCAGCAACAAACAAACAAGAAATTTTAACTACTGTGGAGCACTTTAACCATGAGTTAAACACATCTCCCTTAATGGATTGTCAGAGAGGGCCAGATCTTTTACCTTTCCTTTCTAAAGAGGGACATTTTTCAGGTAAACAGGACAAATTCTGCCACTCTTTCTCAGGGCGAGGTCCACAGATCCTCAGTGTATTTTCTCAGTACTGGCCCACCTGCAGTACAAGCAGTGTTCTGTTAATCTGGCCGTGGTGGCCAGGCTGATCACAATGTAAGTGGGGTCTGAGTCAGCCCAGACATTTTTGTACCATTTTCTGTCAGCTTCTCCATTCCTCTGATTTTCTGAGACATTCTGCCAGAGAGGCCTGCCCAGACATGTTACACTGGAAGCCACTGCAGTCAATAACCTAGGCTCAGAGGTTTTTCGTAATCTTGCTGAAGAACTCCCATCCCACCCCCAGCAAATAACAGCTCAGTAAGGCACAGAATCCTAAAAGGTTGTTTGGCTGGTTCTCTCATTGCCCTGACTGTTACAGCTCTGTTGCAGTTAAGGGCGGAGGGGCAGGAATTGGGAACCAAAATCAGATGGGGAATCCTGAACTTCTGCTAACAGACATTTTTTGACCTTGCCCTTTTGAAAGTGGATAGAAGAGCTATAAGTAAGGTGGTCAGCCACATGTTCCCAAAATATCTGACATTCTAGTTCTAAGATTAAGCACCAGTGAGGGGAGGGAAGGTGCTCCACCCCCACCCCCACCCCACCTCTTCCCAATCTATTCTGTCCCCTCCCTGGAGCATGCCCCGCCCTCATACTACGCCCTTCTCCCCAGTGCCTCCTGCATACCACTGAACTGCTACTTGTGGCCAGTGGGAGGCACTAGGAGCATATATGGTAGGTTTGTAGAAATTTTGGTGGTGTCCAGAACCTGCCCCCCACAAACTCCACCCCCCATCTGCCTAAGGCTCTGGGAGGGAGTTTGGGTGAGGGGGAGGAGGTCTGGGGTGCAGGCTCTGGGAGGGAGTTTGGGGGCAGGAGGGTGTGTGTAAGAAGAGGGAGGGGTTGCACGCTCTGGGAGGGAGTTTGAGGATAGGAGGGGGTGCAGGGGTGAGGGGTTTGGGATGTGGGAGGGAGTGCAGGGCTAGGACAGAGGGTTGGGGTGTGGGGTGAAGGACTGAGAATGAGGGGTTCATGATACAGGAAGGGGCTCAGGGGTGGGGCAGAGGATTAGAGTGAGGGAGGATGAGGGCTGGGGATGAAGGATTCATGATGCAGGAGGGGGCTCAGGGCTGGGGCAGAGGATTAGGGTGACGGGGGATGAGGGCTTTGGCTGGGGTTGAGAGGCTCAGGGCATTGGAGAGGCTCAGGGCTAGGGCAGAAGGGCAGTGTAAGGGCAGCCTGCCCTGCCAATAGCGGATGTGGAGCACTAGGTCCCTGCGGCAACAGTTGATGCCTGGAGCTGGCAGAGCAGAGTCAGTGTGAGTTGCAGGCTCCGGGGCCTGGGGAACGTGAGTGGGCACAGCAAGTAGTGGCCAGTGGACGCTCGGGGGAGGTGCGTGGTGGCAGCAGGTGGGGCCAGGAGTCCAGGCACCATGAGTGTATATAACTCGCCGTCCCTGACTGGGAGGGGGAGTAACAGATTGGTGGAGCCACCGGTGCTGCTGGGGGGAGGGGGAGGACTGATCCTCAGGACCACTACTTTTTTTTTTTCCCCCATGCGTGTTTCAGCCCCAGAGCACCCATGGAGTTGGCGCCTATGCTTCCAGGAGTGATGTTGGCCCACCTTTGCTGACATGATGGTGCATGTGACATCATGCAATAAAGATGGCACACACACCCCATAAGAGCATGCCATGCTGTCCCTCCTCCATGACCTCAAACCCGCAATGCGTAGAAGGTCACACCACATGGAGGGCATCATTTTTAGAGAGAGAAGGGGCAGAGCAGCATTTCACATCTGATACTGGACAAAACCACATCCGGCTGAGTACTAGAAGTGGATGGGGGACCAACCTTTCAGAAAGGGGACCACCCAGTTTAATACTGGATGAGTGGCCTCCCTGATGAGGGCTTGGCTACACTTGCAGTTGTAGAGAACTTTAAGTTAAACTAGCCTTTGGAGAGCGCACTAGGGAAAGCGCTCCACCCTGTCCACACTGAGCTGAAAGCGCACTGGTGTGGCCACATTTGCAGCACTTGGAGCTGCACTGGGAGCAGTGAATTATGGGCAGCTAGCCCAGCGTTCAAGTGGCTGCAACATGCTTTTCAAATGGGGGGTGAGGTGGAGTGTGACAGGGACTGTGTGGGGGAAGAGTGGGTTTTTGGGGTGCTGACAATGTGTCAGCACACTGTCTTGTAAGTTCAGACCCCCCCACCTTCCACCCCCGTCTCTCTCTCACTCACAGCAAACATTAGCTGTTTGTTTTTAACTCAGACCAGATAAGCAGCTGGCACTCTGAAGCGGAGCTTTGAAAGGGCACTTCCACATCCTGAGTTCACAACAAAGACAAGAGGGGCCACTTCAGTTAAGGGGATTATGGGACGTTTCTGGAGGTCAATTAGAGCATTGTAACTTACACTGGCACTGAAGCTTCTCACCCAATTTGCAACAGCTGTTAATCCTCTTGGGAGGTGGAGTACCAGGAGCGCGCCGGCCAGGGAGTCAGAGCATTCTATGTGTCTTGCCAGTATGGACAGGGAGTAAGGTAGAGTGCTTTGAGAGGCTTTATTGCGCTATAACATGCAAGTGTAGCCAAGGCTGCCTGTGCCTCACAAGATGTCACCCTCTGAGAAAAAAGCACTTTTGGCACCAAACTCAAGTGCCCTAGCCTGGAGGGAATATTTTCCTTAGTGGGAGATTCTCTTCTTCTCCCCTCCCTGTACAATCCCCAACTTCCCCTGGGTCTAGGGGCTTGAGACCAAACTGCCCAACTAGGAAACGGGGGTTGGATGATGAGACCTACAATGCAGGAGGCACATACCCAAAATGGTCTGAGCTGCTGCTCCTTGCTCCATCTGTGGGGAGCTCCTGGGGAAGGGAGGAGCAGCAAATCCTTTCCAGTGCCTAAGGATGAAAGGAAGCTGGAGGGCACAAGGCACAAATCGTTCCTTTTGTACCCTCGGGTAGGGTAAACAGAGCAGGAGCATCACAGCCTTGGACTCCTCTTCTTTGGGACCTTCTCTGCCATCCTCCCAGCAACTGGATTGGCGGGGGCTGATGTTCTGGCAACTCCAGGCAGAAAACAAACTGTCTATTCAAGCTTTCTCTTTCCTTCTCTTTCTTGGAGTAGGTCCTGGGTTCCACTGCCCTGCCAGTAGCTAGTTGAGGCAGGACAAAACTGAGGAGGTCTTCACAAGGTGGGGACTAGCCGCTCATCAGCCATCCAATCAGCTTTGAATCTGGTTCTGCCCACTACAGCTACAGAGAGGCAATGACCCTCAATGAAGTTCTTTGGATATAACCCAGAAAGAGAATTATAAATTTAAGACCAGTCTGGACAGAGAAATACTAAGATTAACAGAGTATAAGCAGAGTACCCCACTCTATGCTCCGAGGTTTTAGATACCAAATATCTTTGTTATCAAGGCCTTAAAATATTCTGCACTGCCTTAGTAGTCCTGCACATCTGCCTTAAGAATGCACCTTCAAAGCCCACACAGGCTAACCACTGTGTTCTTACATGCCAAAATGTGTGCTCTGGGCTCCAGTGTAGCATGACAGAACCATAATTCATTCTTTCTAGCTGTTCAACTTGGAAACTCATTTACAGTCAGAAGACTAGTGCCAGAGAAATACTGGACAGTTTTTGTCAGTAAAATAAGACACGTGGCATATACAAGACATATGAAGCAATGTCCACCTTTACACTTTAAGAGTTCTTTGCTAGGCTATTACAAACACAATTACTCTGGGACAGTTGACGAGAAATGCAGCAAAGAATCCCTGGTTAGAAAGTTGTCAGTTGTACAAAAAAATATCCCTGAATCCTGCTGTAGGGTTTTCATCTTTAATTCCTGAATTGTGGTGTGTTGGCAACAGAGGAATGACAATTCTTGAGATGCCACAGCCTGGGATTTCTTCTTTGTGGAGTTGTGTGCATGTATCATGCACACAATGGCAGCTGCCTCAGTTTCCCACCATTAGTATAGCCTTCCTGGGATGGAAGAGGAGAGATCAGAATGTAGATTCTGGTCACCATTGTCCCAGAAAGCTGTCATAGGCTGGGCCTTTTCTCTTGTGATCAGATTCACAATAATAGAGAGAGTTTAAAAAGGAAGATTAGCAGACAACTCTCCCTTGCCTACAAACCTCATCTCCTGCTTGGTACTGCTTCAGTGATGTAGTAGAAATGGAGAACTACCCTAATCAATCAGTCTGGGACTTCCCTGCCAGTAGGGGAAGAATCACCAGTGGCGTAAAGCTGGAGTAGCCAAACTCACAGCACCTGCTTAGGCATACGGGTCATGTTAAGGCAGGGGTCGGCAAACTCTGGCATGCGGCTCGCCAGGATAAGCATCCTGGCGGGCCGGGCAAGTTTGTTTACCTGCTGCGTCTGCAAGTTTGGCTGATCACGGCTTCCACTGGCTGCAGTTCACCGCTCCAGGTCAATGGGGGCGGTGGGAAGTGGTGCGGGCTGAGGAATGTTCTGGCCACGGCTTTCCGCCACCCCCATTGGCGTAGAGCGGTGAACCGTGGCCAGTGGGAGCCGCAATCGGCCAAAGCCGTGGCTGCAGCAGGTAAACAAACTGGACCGGCCCGCCAGGGTGCTTATCCTGGTGAGCTGCGTGCCAGAGGTTGCCGACCCCTGTGTTAAGGCATAGCAGGAATGCAGTGAACTCTGAAAATCACCAGTGGACAGAGTGATCACTATAGGAACATTTTAGATACTGTAATTTAGAGTAGCCCTTTGGCCATTCTAAATTGCCCTGGGGGCCGTTTCAGCCAATAGCTAAGTTTAGGATTAGGCAAAAAGAAAAGACAGCCACTATCTCCTCGCTCCACTCCTGGGTCTTCTGCCAAAGCACAGCACAACTGTGACTAATGATCTGGCCCTTTATCTGTGTTAAGTCTCATACACAAAAACACACAAAATTAGATATTTTTAGAGTATAAAATTCAGGTCATAATGGTAGAGAATTCCTAAATCTCAATGGGAATACTATCTGTAGTAACATTAAGATCTAGCCACAGTGACTATTGTATACTATTGTATCGTTAACAATGAAATATCTTGATTCAGTTGTGTAGTAATCAAATTGATATAACACACACATAAAACGACTTGAAAATAGGAAGCTGGGATGCAGTTTAGAGGATAAGACACACAGGGGAAATCTCTCTCTTACTATGCCATCCACAGAACAACAAGAAAATGTAGAGAACCATTGATCTGTCCAGGCATGCACCACTTGATTCGTGAGATGTTCACAACAGGTCTCCCATGCATATCTTTTTTTGCCAAATTAATACTCCACCACAGGAAATTAAAAAGTGAGCTATCCCAGCTGGAAAGCAACGGTCCCTTTCAACACTTACACACTTCACCATATAAAGTTGACACAGATTCCAAACTCTGCATCACCACCTAGTGATCATAAAATAGTAGTGCTTTAGTGAAAATTACAATGCTTAGGATTGATTAATTCAACATACGCAATTAAAACAAGATAAAAGTGAAGTGCGAGCAAAAAAATTCACATACAGTAAGCGATGGCTTTCGAGCCACACAGAGCTCTTCCTCAGGTCTGGGAAAGGCACTAAGTGTCACAGCTAAATGCAAGGTCGAACAGATAGTTTAGCATAAAACTAGTTAGCACATATTCTAAGGGACCATTGAAGGTGAAGTAGCCCTTCAACAGTAGTCATAGGAAAAAAGGAAAAATTCATAAAATTGCTAGGTTTCAAAGTGGTAGCTGTGTTAGTCTGTGTTAGCAAAAAGAATGAGTACTTGTGGCACCTTAGAGACTAACAAATTTATTTGGGCATAAGCTTTCATGGGCTAAAACCCACTTCATCGGATAAAAATTTTTTGATAAAGTTGCTAGACACTACAAATCATGATCTCAATAACCACAAGGGTGTTAATGGGCCATTTCACCTTGAATGGTCCCTTAGAATAGGTACAGAGCCGCCCCAGCTTTTTTGCCGCCGCAAGCAGCGAAAATAAATAAATAAGCAAGCCGGTTGAGCTCCTGCCAAAGAAGAAGAGACTGAGTGAAGGACCTGCTGCTGAAGTGCTGCCGAAGACCCGGACCTGCCGCCCCAATACCAGATGGAGTGCCACCCCTTTCTGTTGGCTGCCCCAGGCATCTGCTTCCTTTGCTGGTGCCTGGAGCCGGCCTTGAATATGTACTAACTACTTTTATGCTAAACTATCTGTTCAACCTTGTATTTAGTTGTGAGACACTGCAAGAGCTCTGTGAAAAGAACAAGGAATACTTGTGGCACCACAGAGACTAGCAAATTTATTTGGGCATAAGCTTGTCTCTCTCACCAACAGAAGTTTGTCCAGTAAAAGATATCACCTCACCCACATTGCCTCCTTAGATTCTTGACATTCAGGTTCACTAGTCAGGGGGTATCCTAACAACCAACCAAATGCATTAGCTGATACCAAGGCAGAACAGTAGGCAACATCATAGATGGGAGATAAGTGTTAAAAAAAGAGGGAAGAGAGGAGGTGAATAAGGTTTAGCTTCCCCAAACACATGGATGCTTGTCTTCTGTAGGACAGCATATGCTCCAGCTAAACTGAAGATACTGCAATTCAAGGCAACCAAAGCACTGGGGACAAAACGAGGTTCCAGAAGATGCTTCATTTGCAATAATTGCTGTACATGTTATTTTTTCTTCAAACACATCAATCAGTTGTAAATAGTCTAAAAAGATATCGTGTAATAGTTGAGAGAAAGTGAGAACTCTTTGATTTAGCCAGTCTTATTATAGTATTGGCTTTTCCTCAGATCAGGAGTGCACAAGTAATACTAAATCTCTGAAGTGGGGGTTGGAATTCAAACCAAGCTGATAGATTCAGCCACACTATCCTGGTAACACAGATAGCAGGAAATCTAAAGTAGATTTTGAAAATCTGTAACAAGTAGATTTAGACTACAGAAGAGAGAAAGGGAAATTCCTTCTTGAGATGACTCCACACTGGGAACTCATTCATGATGTCCTGATAGCAGTGGGAGGCATGCCTCAGAATGAATTATAGTACACTTTAATATGCAGAAAAATAGAATCCCATTTGTCACTAGGCATATGGGTTAGCTAATGATATTTTGGCAGTGTATTTAAAACCAAATTCTATTTTTTTAAAAATTATGTTTATAGGGGATGGATTGCTATAACAAAGTAAACTAAGACTATACAAAATTCACATGGAGTATGTTTATTTTTATATTAATTTTACCCCAGAGGAAAAGAAGTAGAGCTTCACATTTTTTTGGCAATCACTTGAAATAACTAAAATAGGCTCCAGGTTACTCCTGTTTCTGATTTATTACAGTTAATTTTATAACCTGACAAGAGGATAAGCAATAGATTACGTATTGCCACCACAGGACTGCATACTTTAATATTAAAGTGTTAATCAGCATAAAATATGGCCACGTATTCTTATTGACCTATTCTTAATCCAGACATGAGAATGTTCTGATATAGCATTGTTCAGGATTGCAGAAGAGACATCAAATAACCAAGAAAACAGAGGTCTACCTAGCAACTCAACCTAACTCAGAATGAGGAAATAACTTCATTAGTTATGAGAGGCTTTTGCATCTGAACAAAACAATTTAAGAAGCTAGGACCAATCTAACCTAACCTAAGAAGCCAAAACCAGATTTATTTAGGGTCCAGAAAAGGCAACCTTTTTCATCATGGGAAACCAACAGCCAACAGATCCCTGACACACACACACCGCAACCCCACGTGTCTATAAACTAATGCAGATTACGTGATTTTGAACAAAGCCAATCTGGTTCAGATATATAAACAGAGGGCAAAAACAGTTTCTAATTGTCAAACCAAAATCTTAGCCAAAGTTTTACTATCCCAGTTTGCTATAAGTCTATAATTTCCCTATCCACCTTCAGTTTTTTTTTTAACCAACTGAAATTCAGGCCATGTGTAAAGTAGATTGGTATGGATATTAGATCCAGCTTTACATGTAAAGCAAGTCATTGTCATTCTGAAAATTATGCCTCACATTTTTTAGTTTAATAATTCTCATCTATGTAGCTGGGAATAAGAATTCCCTCTGATGCAGGAATTACTGGACTTCATTATTTAGGAGGACCAATTAGATAATCATAATTTATCCCCTTCTGGCCTTAAAGTCAAGTTCTTCTGGACAACTGCTAACATTTTTTATTATGTTTTTCTGTACTTTTCCAATATCCTTGCTCATGACCTGACCCCCAGGACACCAAAAAAGTCACTAGCTATTACAGCATAAACCTGTAATATTTTTGAAAAAGCTTGACTCTGTGCTAGTGCTTGTTCACAGCACCAGATGGATGATTAACATTGTGCTACATAAAAATGCTGAGCCTCAAAGGTTCTTCAATCTTTTCTGTGCCAGCAAGGTTAGTTTTTTAAACCATCACAAAGCTCAGTTTTCTATAAGGTCATGGTGAAGTTTTCCAGCAGTTACATTATGCACCTTAGCGGCTTTTAAGATCTGAAATGTGCTATGAAAAGTTCTTTGTTCATATTCTATATTAAAGAGGACTCAGGAAGAAAATTCCCCCCCTAAATTCTCATGGCAATGTTACAGTTCAGGTAGAAACACCCTCTTCTTCATTAGTCATGTAGGGCAGGTACCAATGCTTCACACTGAGTAATTAACAGGGCAGCTGGGTGCAGTTGCCATCCTTTTATCACAAGGAGTTAATGAAAATCAGCACTATTTACAAGCAGGAAAAAAGAGCAAAATGCTGAATCTTCTAAAAAGGTGAAACTTACATCTGATTTGTGTGTGAAGTTTATAGGGATAACCAGCTGTTGAGTGAATAAATCACTGCTGAATGTTTTAATAAGGTCCAATGAAAGCTGATTTACTAAATAAAACTACAAATAAGAAGGAACCTAAATAGCAGTGTCCACTGCCATTCACACTGGAGTTAGAATGCCTAGTGAGTCCCTTGTTCATAGAAAAAAGCTGCAAAGTCATTTTGACACTAAGAAAAAAGAAATTCAACCCGAATGCCCATTTGTTCCAATCAAAGCAGCACACGTGGTTCTTTAAGCTCATCTCTAGATTTGAAGCTCTGATCTTACATTAGTAAGCCACGCTGGAATAAGAACAGGGCACATTTCTGCATACAGCTTTGAACATTCTCACCTGCAGTGCTTGCTTAGCACATTAAGATTACTAAGTATATCTGTTAGATTTTACCTTAAAAATTTGTTTTTGCCTGTTCTGCCTTGTCAGATATTTACAGGAAAACAATACATATTCAGGGATTTAAAAGAGAGTTAGACTGACTAAATTAGAAATGGTTACTTACCAAAGTAAGTTTTGTTTTTCAGATGTGTTGCCTCCACAGATCTACACTAAAATGGTGTACCCTGTGCAACAAGAATACACAGCAATAAGAAACCATTTCAAAGCAATTAGCCTACAGAGGAGTGTGTGCATGAATACCAGAGTCTCCCACACAACTGCCCTCAGTTCCTTTTTAACCATGGACACATCCTCTAAACCAGGGGTCTCAAACATGCGGCCCGCGAGGTCCTCGCAGCCCCCCACCTCCTTGCCCTCCTCCAGCATTTACCCTAGAGTGCCTCCCTCCCTGCTCCTGCGCCGCTCCAGGAAGTGGACAGAACCTGTGGGAAGAGGGGCACTGGGGAGTGTGTTGATGTTGCTTCAGGCACCGCCTCCAGCAGCTCCCATTAGCCGTAGTTCCGTTCCTGGCCAATGGGAGATGCTGAGGGCGGTGCCTGAAGCAAGAGCAACACACACAACCCTTGTCCATGCTCTCGCACATTCCAGCCGCTTTCCAGATTGGCGTGGGGGCAGGCTGGGTGGGTGGGTGCGTAGGTAGGGAGCCTGCCCTGCTGCCAGTGCGCGCCAGGCCAGAGCCTGCCCCCTGAACCCCTCCTGAAGTCAACCCCCCTGCCCTGACCCCCTACCACATCCCTTCTGCACCCCAACCCATTGCCCTGAGACCCCTGCCACACCCTGACCCCCTGCTGTACCCCACACACCTCCAACCCACTGCCCAGAGCCCCCTGCTGCACCCCTCCTGCACCCTGATCACCTGCCACACCCCTCATCCCTCCTGCACCTCACATCCCAACTCCCTGCCCTGAGCCCCTGCCACACTCCACACCCCTCCTGCACCCCCTGGGGATGGAGTTGGGGTGGGGATTTCGGGGAAGGAGTTGGAATGGGGGCAGGGAAGGGGTGTGAAGAGGCGGGGTGGGGCGGAGCTTCGTGGAAGGGATAGAGTGGGGGCAGGGCCAAGGGCAGTCAGGGGGAGGTGTCAGTAATGCAGCCCTCAAGCCAATGTACTAATCCTCAAGAGGCCCTTGTGGTCATTTGAGTTTGAGACCCCTGCTTTAAAAACTTCCAAAGCAGAAGGAAGCCTGTACTTGTGTTACAATAGCGGTTGCATTCCCTCAGTGAGGACATCTTTAACTATTCAGGTTGGTCCTCCCACGCCACCAACATTCTCAGTTCCATTGGGACTAAGGCACATCCAACTAGCCCTTGCAACACAAGTCCATCTTGGACACTAATTTATTCTTTCCACCGCTCCAGGCAGGTGAGCTCTGTTTCCATCTAGATCAGTACGCAACCTGTGGCACATGTGCCAAAGGCGTCATGCAAGCTGATTTTCAGTGGCACTCACACTGGCCACTGGTTTGGGGGAGGGGGGGCGGGGCTCTGCATTTTAATTTAATTTTAGATTAAGCTTTTTAAACATTTTGAAAACCTTATTTACTTTATATACATCAATAGTTTAGTTATATATTATAGACTTACAGAAAGAGACCTTCTAAAAATGTTAAAATGTGTGACTGGCATGCAAAACCTTAAATTAGAGTGAATAAATGAAGACTCAGCACACCACTTTTGAAAGGTTGCCAGCCCCTGATCTAGATACTTACACAGTCCTCATTACCACAGTTGAGGTTATCAGCAGCAGAGGACTGGTTTGAAGAAAATGAAGTGAAACTATTACCTCTAATCAACAGTAAGAACACAGCCTATCTGCAATGCAAGAAGCCAGCAGAGAGCACAAAGTGAGACTTCGGCATGCAAAAACCAAGATACAGTGAGGAAGCAGATGCTGTGCAAATCATTACTCGATCAAGCTCTGAAGAGATACAGACAGCCTCAGACACAGGAAACCTCAAAGTCATCTATGATGGCCTGAAGAAAGTTCTGAGTCTCACTGTCAACAAGGTTACCCCTCTTAAGTCACACAGCAGTGAAATCATTACAGATAAAAGCAAGCAGTTGTCTCGTTGGGTTGAACGCTATTCAGAGCTATACGCACAAGAAAGAACCACCACCAGCGAATGGCTGGACCAAATACCAACTCTACAGATCATGCCAGAGCTAGATGTGGAGCCCACTGTAGAAGAGCTCAGCAAGGCCATTGATTTGCTATCAAGTGGCAAGGCTCCTGGAAACGAGGATTTCCGCTGGGATGCCATCAAGTGTGGAAAAAGACAGCCTGTTACCATATCTTCATCAGCTGCTACTCAAATGCTGGAAAGAGGTACCACAAGAGATGCATGATGCAAAAATCACTTTGTACAAAAATAAAGGTGAAAAAAAAAAAAAGGGCAACTGCAACAACTACAGGGGAATCTCGCTACTAAGCATAGCAGGAAAAGCTTTCACAAAAGTCATCTTAGTGCGCCTACAACAGCTGGTGAATCACGTCTACCCTGAGTCAGTGTGGATTCAGAGCTGGAAGATCAACTATACACATTATTTTCTCTGCGTCCACTCCAAGAAAAGTGCAAAGAGCAAAACCAACCATTGTACATCGCCTCTGTGGACCTGACCAAAGCATTCGACACAGTCAGCAGAGCAGGTCTATTTGCTATACTAGAAAAGATGGGGGACATGCTAAGTCTTATACGTTCATTCCACAACAACACGAGAGCAACTGTCCAGGTTGACGGGTCCACTTCAGACAGCTTTGAGATTAAATGTGGAGTGAAACAAGGATGTGTTCTTGCCCCTACAGTCTTTGGAATCTTCTTCTCATTATTCTTGAACTGCATGTTTAAAGACATGAAAGATGGAGTGTATCTACACACAAGATCAGATGGGAAACTCTTCAATCTGTCCTGACTTAAGCCAAAGACCAAAGTCAAAAAGGTGCTAATCAGGAAACTTCTATTTGCTGATGATGCTGCCCTCATAGTCCACAATGAAGATCTATTACAAGAACTCATGGACTGCCTTTCAAGTACCTGTCAGGCATTTGCTCTCACCATCAGCATCAAGAAAACAGTTGTATTAGGACAAGGGGTTCCACAAGATCCTTCAATTACCTTAAATGCAAACTAGCTAGAAGTAGTCCAAAAGTTCACCTATTTAGGTTCTACAGTGTCGGAGAAAAACTCAGTTCTCGCTTTTTGTTTGGGTGCAGCAAAATCAAATACTTTATTATTTCTCCAGCAATTGCAATAAAGGGAGGGAGTGCCCTAGGACACAGGGTCGCCCCAGTCCCGGACAGGTCTCTCAACAGGTAAACAATTACAGCAAGCATTTATACCTTTGTTACAGACAATAAAAAGCAATAATACAGACAATAATAAGCAACAACTGCTTTTTGTTTATACATAGGCCATCCTGCTATCTTATTTTTCTTACTTCTAGAAGACGCCAGTCTACATATAAGATGGTTACTCACCTTTGTAACTGTTGTTCTTCGAGATGTGTTGCTCATATCCATTCCAGTAGGTGTACGCGCAGCGCGTGCACGCTGTCGGAAGACTTTTACCCTAGCAACTCCGGCAGGTCGCCCCCTAGAGTGGCACCGCCATGGCGCCTGATATATACCCCTGCCGGCCCGTCCGCTCCTCAGTTCCTTCTTGCCGGCTACTCCGACAGTGGGGAAGGAGGGCGGGTGTGGAAGGATAAAGCAACCACATCTCAAAGAACATACAGTTACAAAAGTGAGTACCGCTTCGTTCTTCTTCGAGTGATTGCTCATATCCATTCCAGTTAGGTGAGTCCCAAAGCTTACCTAGGCGGTGGGGGTGGAAGTGAGATGTCACAGCATATAGCACGGCGGAGCCCGAAGCCGAGTCATCTCTTGGATCTGCTGGACAGGGCCATAGTGGGAAGCGAAGGTAGGATGTGGAGGACCAGGTTGCTGCCTACCAGATTTCCTGGGATGGGCCGGGGCAAGGAAAGCCGCCGGAGGAGGCTTTGACCCTGGTACAGTGCGCAGTCCACGCGAATTGGCCCGGAGGGAATATGAGCCAAGTCATAACCCAGACCTGGAATAACAGGACGTCACCCACGAGGAGATCCTCGAGATAGACGGAACAACCCTTAAACGTTCACATACCAACAACGAAATTGGGCGGATCTGCGGAACGGCTTGGGTTCGCTGTATAAAGCGAGTGCCACGAACGCTAAGGGTGCAGCTGCTGTCCCTCGAGAACGAATGGGTTCGGGAAGAAGACAGGTAGAAGATCTCCTGGTTGATCGTGAAGCCAAGATCCACCTGGGGGAAAGCTGGTGCGGTCTCAGCGCACCTTGTCCCGGTGAAACGATCGGGGGATCCGCCGTGAGAGCCGGAGCTACCGACACCCGTCTTGCGGAGGTGATGGCTACCAGGAAAGCAGTCTTCCAGGAGAGATACAGAAGGGAGCACGTAGCCAACGGTTCAAACGGGGGGGACCTGAGTCGAGCCAAAACCAGGTTCAGGTCCCAGGAGGGGGCAGGGTGGCGAATCTGGGGGTAAAGACGCTCCAGACCCTTAAGGAACCTAGTCAGCATTGGGTGAGAAAAGACGGAGCAGCCATCGCTTCCCGGGTGAAAGGTGGAGATGGCAGCCAAATGAACCCGGAGAGAGAGGATACCGCCAGACCTTGCTGCTTGAGGGACCAGAGGTAATCAAGGATATTAGAGATGGAGACCTCGGTGGCGAGGAAGTTCCGTTCCGTGCACCAGCACGTAAAACGCTTCCACTTGGCCGAGTACTTCGCTGTCATAGAAGGCTTCCTGCTTCCCAGGAGCACCTGCTGCACCGGAGTAGAGCAACGCATTTCAGACCGGGTCAGCCATTCAGGAGCCACGCTGTGAGGTGCAGCGACTGAAGGTCTGGGTGACGGAGCCTGCTGTGGTCCTGAGGGATCAGGTCCAGGTGAAAAGGCAGGGGGACGGGGTCGGCCACAGACAGGTCCAGCAACATGGAGAACCAACGCTGCCAGGGCCACGCTGGGGCAATCATGATCAATCGGGCCCTGTCCCTGCGCACCTTCAGAAGGACCTTGTGGACTAGCGGAAACGGTGGGAACGCGTAGAACAGCTGCGTTGCCCACGGAATAAGGAAGGTGTCCGCAACCGAACCCGGTTCGAGACCTTGAAAAGAGCAGAACATCTGGCATTTCCTGTTCCCGCGGGATGCGAAGAGGTCCATCCGGGGACATCCCCACTTCCGGAAGAGTGCAAGAGCGACGTGTGGGCGAAGGGACCACTCGTGGGAAAGAAAGGATCTGCTCAGATGATCCGCCAGCGTGTTCCGAACCCCCGGGAGAAAGGCGATGAGGTGAACGGAGTGGGCTATGCAGAAGTCCCAAAGCCTCAAGGCCTCCTGACACAGAGGAGGAGACCTCGTGCTGCGCTGCTTGTTTATATAATACATGGTTGTTGTGTTGTCGGTGAACACTGAAACACAGCGACCTTGGAGTTGCTGATGGAATGTTTGACACGCAAGGTGGACCACCCTTAACTCCCGCACGTTGATGTGGAGAGCTAGCTCGTGAGGAGACCAGTGGCCTTGGGTCTGCAGGGTGCCGAGATGGGCCCCCCACCCCAGGTCTGATGCGTCCGTTGTCAGGGACACCAAGGGCTGGGGTGGATGGAATGGGAGTCCCATGCACACGACAGACTGGTCCAGCCACCAATGTAGGGAGTTCAGGACATCCTGAGGAACTGTGACAATCGTATCCAAAGGACGCCTGGCCAGACGGAGCTGAGCAATGAGTCAGGACTGGAGGGGCCTCAGGCGGAGCCGTGCATATCCCATGACAAACGTGCAGGCCGCCATGTGGCCCAAGAATGTCAGGCAAGTACGTATTGAGGTCAAAGGCGCTGCCTGCAACCGTTGGATGATGGCCGTCAAGGCTTGGAACCGTGACGGAGGAAGAACGCCTCTGGCCAGAGTGGAGTCCAGAATGGCGCCGATAAACTCTATCCTCTGAGTGGGGGTAAGAGTTGACTTTTCGCCATTGAGCATCAGGCCTAGGCTTACAAAAAGTCTCCTGACCACGTGGACGTGTGTGAGAACTTGCTCCTCTGAGGATCCCCGGATCAGCCAGTCGTCGAGGTATGGAAATACATGTATACGACTGCGGCGAAGGTGGGCGACGACTACAGCCATACACTTGGTGAACACTCTCGGGGCCGTAGAGAGGCCGAACGGGAGGACCGCAAACTGATAGTGACGGCTGTTGACGACGAACCGAAGGAACCTCCTGTGGGGCGGGAAGATGGCTATATGGAAGTAGGCGTCCTGCATGTCAAGGGTGGCGTACCAGTCTCTGGGACCCAGGGATGGGATAATGGTCCCCAAGGATACCATATGGAACTTCAACTTTACCAGGTATCTGTTGAACTCCCGCAGATCGAGGATAGGCCTGAGGCCTCCCTTGGCCTTGGGGAGCAGAAAATATCGGGAATAGAACCCCTTGCCTCGCTCGCTCTCTGGAACCTCCTATATGGCTCCTTTGGCGAGGACCGTTTGCACCTCCGGGAGGAGGAGTTGCTTGTGAGAGGGGTCCCTGAAGAGGGACGAGGGAGGGGGGCAGGAGGGCGGGTATGAAACAAATTGCAGATGGTATCCAAGTTCCAACGTGCGTAAGACCCAGCGGTCCGATGTTAGCTGGGACCACGCTGTGAGGAAGAACGAAAGACGGTTGGAAAAGGGAGGAGACGGATCCGTGGGAGGAACTGGTACAGCGCCCTAGGGCGCACCTTCAAAATGAAGGTTTCAGGCCGGAGGAAGGCTTGGAGGAGCTCTGGTTCTGTCCTCCCTGATTGTCTACGTCGGCCATTTCTATTCTGCTGCCTGGCGAAGTCTTGCCTTTGCCTGGGCTGGGCGTAGGGCCGGTGTTGTTGCTGAGGCCTGAAGGGTCTGCGCTGGGTGACGGGTGTATGCATGCCCAACGAACGCATAATGACCCTATTGTCTTTAAGGCTTTGCAGCTGAGGGTCAGTCTTGTCAGAGAACAGGCCCTGGCCCTCAAACGGAAGGTCCTGGATGGTATATTGGGGCTCCGGAGGAGGCCAGAGACCTGTAGCCAGGAAATGCGGCGCATAGTAACGCCGGAAGCTAGAGTCCTGGCGGCCAAATCTGCGGCGTCCAAAGCTGCCTGCAGGGAAGTTCTCGCAACCTTCTTGCCCTCGTCAAGGATCGCAGAGAACTCCTGACGCGCATCCTGCGGGAGCAGCTCTTTAAATTTGTCTGCCGCCGCCCAGGTGTTATAGTGTAACGGCTAAGTAGAGCCTGCTGGTTGGACACCCGCAGCTGGGAGGGCGCCCGCAGAATAGACCTTCCAGCCGAGCAGGTCCATGCGCCTCGCCTCTTTAGACTTGGGGCCAGGGCCTGCTGACCATGGCGTTCCCTCTCGTTTGCACAGACTGGACGACGAGGGAACACTGGGGGCACCCACTCGAGGGGAACACGGGGTGCGTGACATACAGATATTCGTAGCCTTCGAGGGCACCATGTACTTGCGCTCCACTCCGCGAGCAGCGGGGGGAACGGATGCCGGGGACTGCCAGATGGTCGTGGCATTGGCTTGAATTGGTCCGAATAAAAGGAAGGGTGACTCGAGTGGGTGCGTCGGCCGACAGTATGCTCACTACCGGGTCCTCAATCTCGGAGACCTCCTCAGCCTGCAAATTCATGTTTTGCGCCACGCGCCTGAGGAGGTCCTGGTGTGCCCTGAGGTCAAGCGGAGGGGGACTGGTGGATGTTGTTCCCGCCACTGCCTCATCCGGGGAAGATGACGAGGAGAGACCTGGCAGGAGTGGATCTGCCAGATGCTCTGCCTGGAGCACTGTGTCTGACTCTGGAGGGTGCTCAGGGTCCTGAGGCTGAGACTACCTCTCCTCTGTAGGGGACGGAGGAGGACGGGAAGACGTGGCCTCTGGAGCCCTGTGTTCGGAAACAGACGAACGCGGGGGAATCTGTTGAGGGCCCTGGGCTTGGTGGTATGCCCAGGGAGTCCAGAAACCCCACTGCTGTGGACCATGCTGCTCCTGAGGCTGGGGCTCGTGAAACAGAGCAGCAGGCCTGTCGGTGTCCAGGTACGCGCTGTCTGCTTGCGAAGAGACCGACGGCTGGCGTGACGGCCAGGGAGGAGCCGAACGGGAGTGGTACAGTCCATTGCTCCTGATGGTAGAGACCTCCTCGGTGCCGGAGATTGATGCCGGGAGTCATAACGGTGCCGCGATTGAGACCGGGACCTGCCGCCACCTCGGTGCCGGGAGGTCGACCTGGATCTGGACCACTGACAGTGAGAACAGCTCCTCGAATCTCGGTGCCAGTAGCGATGGCTCGAGCAGGAGCAGTTCCGGGAGTATCGGGACCAGCGTGATGAGGACCTACGCCGTGAGTACGACCGGTACTGCCGTGGAGAGCGGTGCCGGGACTGCGAGCAGCGTCTTGAGCGAGACCTCCCACAGGATCGGGAACAGTGCCGGGACCTTGATGGTGATCGATGCCGACTCGGGGAATCCAGAGGTGGCGCTCGCATGGTCACTGGCTTGCCCTTAGATTGAGGAACCCGAACCAGCGGTGCCGGGGGTTGGGGCAGCGCAGGCTCCGTCAGGGCGATGAGGTCCCTAGCCGAGGAGAATGGATCGGGCGTTGATGAGACCATCAGCTCGACCCCAGATCTTAGTGGGGAGCTGAGAGGGACCGGACTCGAAGGACCTCCGAGGCCCGGAGTCGACGGAATCCCTGGTGTTTGGTGCCGCGGCCGGGGTGGGTGCCGGGTGTTCCATCCGAGCCTGCTTGGCCGGGGTGGAGGACGCTGACAGTCTTTTCCCGGGGCCTGGTGCCGGAGAAGATCGGTGCCGAGGCGTTATCGCGGGCCCGGAGCGGTCCGGTGCCGTAACTGAGACGGTACCCGGTGCCGAGGACGAAGGGTTAAGCGCTGCTTCCTTGAGGAGAATCTTTAGGCACTGGTCTCTCCTTCTTGGTCCTTGGCTTAAAGGCCTTGCAAATTCAGCACTTCTCAGAGATATGCGATTCCCTAAGGCACTTCAGGCAGGAGTCGTGGGGATCGCTAGTGGGCATCGGCTTTTTGCAGGCTGAGCACGGTTTGAACCCTGGCAAACTGGAACCAGGCATGAGCCCGGCACCGGGCGCGGGGGAGGGCTAGAGCCCAAAGCCCACTAACTATATACAACAAGAACTATTAACTACAACTATTCTATACTTCACTAACTATAACTACAACTATAATTGGAACTAGAAAACGATGAACAAGGAGAAGCTAGGGACGTGGAGGACAGCTATGCCGCGCTCCACAGTTCCAATGACCGACATGGCGGTAAGAAGGAACTGAGGAGAGGGTGGGCCGGCAGGGGTATATATCAGCCGCTATGGCGGCACCACTCTAGGGGGCGACCTGCCGGCCCGCCGGAGTTGCTAGGGTAAAAGTCTTCTGACGAGCGTGCACACGCGGCGCGTACACCTACTGGAATGGATATGAGCAATCACTCAAAAAAGAATTGGTTATTAGTGCAAGGTCGTGACAACTTTTCACACAGTTCTTTTCCACTCGCCTCACACCATCCTCGCTTCTACAAGTCTCACGTCATTAGGGTTACAGCTGGCCTAACTCTTGTTAACTGCTAGCCTGACTCTTGCTAACAGACAGACATGCATTGAGATCCCCTACAAATCCTTGTCAATTCTTTCCCTACTTCCATACTCTCCCCTTTTGTACTTCTAGTACAACAGATATTTTCAAATCTCTATTTGCATTAAGCCGTGGATTTCTGATTCTACATCAGATGTTTCAACCTTAGGGATTTTCATTGCATGATTAGCATGAACATGAAAGGTATTACTGCTATTATTGTCTTTTACAACAACAACAACAATCCTAAACTCATTAAAAGCAATGCAAGCAATAATATCCCCATAGCAATAATATGAGGAGGTTGTTGTACAGTTTTGGTTACAAAGCATAATATATCATACTTAGTACACAAAGTAGACACTCCATAAGCTGTATGAAAGGCATTCTTTTCAGCTTGATATATATTCTGAAGCATGTGAATTTGCCCTTATATTTCAGAGATTCTTTGAACCTCTGGTAACAACGAAAGCAAATTTTGAAAATCGATCAGGTACTAAGCTGGTCCAATTAAACTAAGGGCTACTTGCAAAATTCTATCTGCAGGCCAGTAAATGATATGATTGCCTGCAGCAGTGGTAAGATTAATGTGTATATCTTGCAATGTGCAGGCTTTGACATACACACAGTTATCATTAGCTTGAAAAAGTAGGTGTCCAGTCGGGATAGTTTCTTGTCTTCTACTCTCCCAGCAAACGTTATGAACAGTGACAACTTCCCCTGGCTTCAGTTTATGGATACACTGAAGCTGTAGGGGTTCTAACAAAATGTCCATTGACTCCCTATTCCTATCCAAAATATCAGGTGTTATTCTAGGGGCACTGACTATAAATCAGTTAGGTATACCAGGTGGTCTAATTTCCCAGATGTCTCGGTGAATAATCCAGTCCCATATGCATCCTCCCCATGGACCTGGCAGGATTCGGTATGTGGGAGCCCACACCCCCGTAACCGGTCCATATGCTTTTAAAAATATTCCAAATGGCTGCTGCACTATTGGCCCCATCCCATAAGGATCTGGTCAGGTCCCTCTTCTTTCTAGAGGAAATAACCCAGGCCCTCTGTTATGCTAATCTAATGGCAGCCCCTTGTGAGCAATTTGGGTATGTAGAGGTGATCTGGAAACTGGATAAGGGCAATGTAAGTTTGACAGTCCCTAGTGTTGTATTAATCACAGTCCATTGATATCCTAATACATACCTCTTTGGTGTAGTACTATATCACATCTGTTGGTTGTATACCTTTAACTAACCTCAGGTACTTTCAAGAGGCATTGAATAGCATGGGAGGGGTTACAGGTTACATTATCAGTCACTGGAATGATTTCAATACAGGTAAAATTTCCAGTGGCAGAACAAACTCTTTGGGTATTTGTTTAATTATTCACTAATTGGGTAACCAAACAACAATAAGGGCCTCTTTCAGGTAGCACAGTACAAATTCTAGGACTAGCCATCATATCTACTTCACTTTGGAACCCCTCAATTCCAATTATACGTTTTTTGGGTTCATTTGCAGTAATATTATGGATCTTTATTTCCACTGATCCATTTATTCTCCACTCAACTTATATGGGATATCCTGAACTTTAAAAATATGTTCTTTTTTTTTCTTTCCAAACAATCTTTAAATAAATCACTGAAGTGTGAAGGCCTTGGCCATTGGTTTTATCAAATATACGACATTGTCTGTATTTGGATGTATTACAGGGGTCATAGTGTAATGGAGGAGATAGCAGAGGCAGTGGCAACAAAGTGCCTTTGGTACCTGTCATTTAAAATCCTATTAGAGAGAGCAATACATGCTGAAGGATTTATCTAAAACACAGGGCGCAGCCTGTAGAATAAACCCCAAAATCCAATCAATACCACATTCCCAAGCAGGGTCCCACAAATTTCTTCCTGCCAGTGTATAATTCTTTGTTTCTTCACCAGAATCAGTTCTTAATGTCCTTTCTAGTCAGGAATTCCTGGACTTTGGCAATCTCAGTGGAGTGAGTTCCTTCTTCTTTCCCAAAACAGTCGTGGTTTAGCATCCTACAGGGGAGAGGTTACCAGCACATCACCCTGTAATGGTTTTGATTCTTCTAGAAAAATCCAAAGGCACAGTAGGTCTGTCAGTGGACAAAGGAGAGGTTACTAGCACTTAACCTTGTCCTTTTTCCCTGCTGTCCAGAAGTCACAGAAGGAGAAATAGGCTAATCAACAGTAGGAGAATTCTCCCGAGGTGGAGGGGTCTTTTTGCAGTGAGAATCTTGGGTCCAGGCAGACAGTCTTTAGCACTTCACCGTGGTGTTGGTAGTCAGCAGGATTTAATAAGGGTCTTTCCAGCATGAAGCCAAAGCAGTCTTTCGTTGGTGGACCTTTACATAGATCCAGTCTCCTGGTTCCAAGGAGTGGCAGGGCTGCTAGGGTCTTTGGGTAGCGCTTCTTTACCTGTGAGAAAAGAAACCTAACACATTTCATTAGTGCCTGGCAGTGTTTTGCAGATCTCATCATAGCTGTTTGGGCACATTCAAGCCCCCCTTTTCTTGGTTGTCAGCCAAGTCTTAGCTGTGAGCAGTGTCCTTGAATGGAGCCAATGTCTTATCTTTAGCCTAAGCTTGCTAGCTATTTTTTCCAGTTAATTCATTCTGTTCTTTTTCCTTCTTGGCTTCTTTTAACCTACAAAGGAAACTTCCACTCTTCACTCATACATGTTTTTCCAACAATGAACACACAAACATTGCCATCATACAGTACATTAGTCTTATTTAATATATTCCGACATATACTCTTCCACTAAAATAACTATTACAGAGCTTTGGAGCAACAAGCCAGGACAAGCACACCCACTTTGAGGAGTTCACTCAATACAACCTTTAGACCAATAGCTTCCCACCATCCCCAGCCCTCTGGCTAGAAATCTGAGGTATCCAGAAGGATCCCATGTACACTATGGGGAGTGGGTTAACTTTTCATGTCCTTGCTTCCAAAGACTGCTGGTATGCAAATTTTAACAACAATTTTCAATTAAAAGATTTGGCCAATGAAGTTTCTTTTTCTTACTTAAGGAAATGTATTAGACTTTAGTATATCACATTTTCCTGATTTATCCAAACACTCTGTATTCCAAAGTCGAATAAAACAAATATCTGCATTTTAATTTAACCCTTCTGTTTGATTTTAAACTAAACTATCCTATGAAAATATTAAAACACAACAATTCTGGCCACGAGATAAACACCACAAAACAGAACATAGAACACAAAACATAATTCCTATTGTGCCAGTAAATGCATGATACGTTGAATGCTGTTCAGCTGGCATTAGTTTTCTCTGATTATCTGAAAGACAAAAAAACAGATCTATCCTCCTGGGCAGTCAATCACTTAAAATATACAAATAATGTTGTTGATTTCAGGCAAAACAGAGGAATTACCCCATATTTTCTTGTATTTGTTTCATAGGCAGCCCAGGTTTCAGTGGCTTCTATCTTATCAGTTAGATAATTTGCATTAATACAGATGCTTTCTGGCTTGCTTCTGGATCTGAAGGACCGGTACTTGCTTAGCCAGGCTTCCGTTTCTACTGGGAAGTCCCGTCTCAAGGCCTGCAACTGCCTGGGCTGCCTGGTTCATGATCTATGCTCTTTTGCTTAATTCTAGTTATCAAGTACACATCTCTTCCCTTTTCTCTAACTTCTTCTATTGCCCAGTCCTGCTACCAACTGGGGGTAGATCACCTGCCATCCTTTCTGGTCAACCAGGTGGAGAGAGGAATGCTAAACCCCTCTCCAGTTCTCAGACTTACTGTGGCTGAAAGTGGCACTCCTTAATCATGCAATCCTCACATATAACATCAACAATACAAGCAAAGCAACATAAAAACAAGAGTAAAACAGATGGATGGTGTAATTCTGCAGGCTCCCCACTTCTTAATTGCTCACCAACGTGACAAATTTCTGTACCAATACTATCCCTTGTGTCAGGTGATCAGGCTGACACTGCAGGACATTGGGGAAGAATAAGAAACACACCATATGACTGAATTTTAAGCTCATTAATATAATAAAACAACAATGGAGAGTGTTGGGCGCTCCCACATCACTCAGGAAAATCATTAATGCCCCAGCCCTAAGCCATTTTCATACTCACATGTCCAGACTGGCCAAGTCTGAGTATACGTTCAGAGAAGGGGGAGAGGTGGACGGGAGATTATCTGTATACAGCTTTTCCAGAATTCCACATGCTTCCGCTCTTGGGAGGCTGTTCTTTTACACCCTGGAATCCCTGTGGTGTCTCTTTCAGAGATTCCAGTCCAGTCGGCTGCCTGTGGCTTCTTCGGTGTCACCAAGCCACACCGGCTCTGGGGTCACAAAGGCACTCTGTTGGATCTCACTGGATAGTTAGCTTTGCAAATGTAATCTCAGTTCTGTACTTGTATTGCCTTTGGTTTGCCTCCGTCATATTTTTTTCCAACAGCCAGCTGGGGCTGAAAGCAGTTTTTCTTTGTACTTCGCATAGTCTGCGTTGATTCTTGACCTTGAACGCAGAGCAACTTTCTCTTTATCTCTGGGCCAAGCTGAATTTCAAATTACCTGTTCTTTTCCTTCAATAGATAAATTGATCACACTGTCAGAGGTTTTTGTGATTAAAAGCTCCTCTTAGATGTATGATTTATCTAGATTGAAGGTACTGTCTAGTGGGCATTGTTTAGAGTGGATTTTCACACATGTAAAGATTCCAATGTATACTGCAGGTTGTTGGACCATAATGTACGTTCATGAAATAAGATGGGGTCTTAGGGGGTGAGCTGGAATGCTTAGACTGTCCCTACCCATTTCCAATCACACACACACACACACACACACAGGGGGGATGCCCTGTCTGCCTAGTGGCACATAAACTAAGGGTCCTCCCTACAGGGACTCACACAGGAAAGGCTAACGCAATGACCACGACCTCCAACAACTCCTTCAGAAAGAGGTCGGCTAGTCCCTCTGGAAGATGGTGCCACTTACCCTGATTGCATCCAGTGAAATGATCAGACTGTCAGTAGCACACACGGAAAGGAAAGGGGTAGGGAAGATGGGTTCACACGCTCCTAGACCCAGGTAGCTTCCTCGGCTGGACGATGCCAGGCGAGTCAGCCCACTGTGAGTCGGTCTTCTAAAGATCCTCTAGTTACCGGCTTGCGTTAGAGTAGTCCTGGTCACAAGCTTTCGCCTTCACAGGGTACTCTGGGCATCTTCCAGTAACAGTCACTCACACTGGTGCACCCCCCCCCCCCCCCGAAGGCTTTATTTCCAAATACCACGATGCATCTGTACCTTATGTCCAGACCAATACCATGAGGCGGTATGACAACCCCTCTTGAGGCAGTAAAAACCCTCAGCACCGGTGCACACCTAATGCATTTCCCTTGCATTACCTTGTTGGCCAACCCCAGCAGTTTCCCAGTACTGCTATAAACTAAACTACCTTCTTGGGCCTTCCCCAATATCACTTTGCATATGATCTTGCTGCACAGTCAATAAGTTTCAGATGGCGTGACCTCAACACGAGACAGAAAGCCCCACGGACAGTCCTCTGACTACACCCCAATAGAGATTTCAAAAGGTCTCATACCTCTCTTTGGCGCCATGGGGTTCGAAGGGGAACGATCGTAGCAACTGCCTTTGTCTCAGTAGGTTGCCATCCCGGACGAGCCCCAGTTGTCGGAGAAAAACTCAGTTCTCGCTTTTTGTTTGGTGCAGCAAAATCAAATACTTTATTACTCCAGCAATTGCAATAGAGGGAGGGAGTGCCCTAGGACACAGGGTCGCCCCAGTCCCGGACAGGTCTCTCAACAGGTAAACAATTACAGCAAGCATTTATACCTGTGTTACAGACAACAACAACAACAACAACCACCAACAACTGCATTTTGTTTATACATAGGCCATCCTGCTATCTTATTTTTTACTTCTAGAAGACCCAGTCTACATATTTGGTTATTAGTGCAAGGTCGTGACAACTTTTCACACAGTTCTTTTCCACTCGCCTCACACCATCCTCGCTCTACAAGTCTCACCTCATTAGGGTTACAGCTGGCCTAACTCTTGTTAACTGCTACGCCTGACTCTTGCTAACAGACTGACCGCATTGAGATCCCCTACAAATCCCTGTCAATTCTTTCCCTGCTTCCACAACAGTGACCCCAACTTCGCACGGATGAAAAACTAAAAATATTCACATTGGAAGGCTGCACCACCGTTAGCAGACTAACTAAAAGAGCAGGAAACATCAAGACCAAAATGCTAGTGAACCAAGTTTGCATCCTCAGCACTCTTATGTAGAGTGTAGGGAAACATGGACAACCTTACTCATCAGGAGAAAAGGTTGAACAGTTTCCACCTACATTGTTTATGCCGCATAACTCAACACCAATGGCAAGAGATTATCACCAATGCAAAGGGCAAATTTACCAACGGTGACAGCCCTGCCAAGCAAGGATGACTACGCTGGCTGGGCAATCTGAGTGGGTTGGAAGACGGACACATACCACGGACATGGTTATACAGGGAGCTCTCAGAGGAACGAGAGCAACCGGACATCTCAAGCTTTCACTATAAAGAGCATGCAAGTGAGATATGAAGGAATTTGGAACTGATCCTGACTAATGGGAAATCTTGGCAAGTGATCATAACAAAGCAGCACCATCGTCTCCATCAGGTATCAAAGTCCATGACAGGAGTTGACTCCAACAGCTCAAGAGAAAAGGAAGCAAGCAGCACCTAACAAGATTCATACATTTGCAATAACTGCCAAAGATCATGCAAATCCCAGATTGGCCTATTCAGTCACATGAGAGCATTTCAAACCATCTACATCATAGGCTGCAATTCCCCTGTCTCTCACAGATGAAAGGATTCCAACATTACCATCGCTGAGCAGGTTAGGCAGCAGCAGAGCCTACATCAAAGCCCATACTCTCACCACACACTCCCAGAGCCATAAGCCTTGTGATCAATGTTTGAATAATGAAAACACCAAGACAGACTCTGTGGTACCCTTCTCTTCAGGCAGAGAAGCAATTACTCCTACCCTACATGGCTTCATAAAAGTTGACCATTATCCACCCTTGCTAGGATGTGCAGATGGGTCAGAGCCTCATGCGAGTGGTATCAAGGCTGTTGACAGATCTGAAAGAACTAAGGTGAATTCCTTGCCCCACTAAAAGTTGAGCAAAATTCCATGACTTCAGTGGGGACAGAATTTCATTCAGAAGATTTTGTCCACTGCAGGATGCACTAGTGCAGTTTTTACCACATAGCCATGCCTATAACCCAGTGAGTCTCAATTTTTTCCTGGCAACCCCTTTCACATTGCAAGCTTCTGAGTGTGAACCCCCTAATAAATTAACACACACACTTTTTTAATAGATCTAACACTATTATAAATACTGGAGGCAAGTGGGATTTGGGGGGAGGTTGACAGCTCAAGACCCCACATGTAATGACCTCACGACCTCCTTAAGGGTCCTGACCCCCCATTGAGAATCCCTGCTATAACCTGAGTGACCAGGATTAAGGATGCCTGAAGATTCAAAAATGGCTAGAGTTTGCTAAGCCACTACCTTTTCAATAATCTTTCAAAATTAAATAAAAGCTGGAGGCTAAAGACAGGTCTATAATTAAGACGGTCAGCATCAAAGTTGGTTTTTCTGAGCAGAGGCCTCCACAGCTTCTATATCAGTGAGCCATCTTAGTTAAGTAGTGAGAGAGAGAGAGAGAGAAAGATAGATACACACACATTTCCCTACTTCAACCTATATATCACAATGGCTTTGGAATCTATGAGTCAGTGTGGAAAGGATAGCTTAATTCACGGGAGCAGATGGAAACACACAAGGATAAAATGTAGAGAGAGAAGGGGACTAAAACACAGCCTTGAGGGGCTCTTGAGAAAGGAAGCAAGATATCAAGGACAGCCACCAGAAGGAGAGCAGGCAGAGAGGCAGGAATTAAAATGAAACATCTTAGTTATTTAATGCAGAGCTGTACCTGGAAGGTAAAAAGCAAATTTGTAATTGCTGTCCTGATGTAAAAAGATAGCAAAGGCGGCATAGGCCAGATTGCATCTAAAAAAATTAGCTACACTCAATCACAAGAAGGAATAACTTGATTTGGTTTTACTAATACAGAAAAAAATAACCTTTTAAAAATGAATCTCCTTCTAGACTAAAAGTGTATTTTTTCCTATAGCATTATTTTAAAAACAAACTATAAAAGAAAAATCCTCTTAACATTTTTTAGAACACAAATGAATGTATTTTTAGTATCACAGAACTGTCTATGTCCATTACAGATCTGGCAAATGAAGTCAACAGAATAATATTTTTCACTCTATTCAGGGATTCAGCTATTCTAAATTATTATGTACAGTATGTATGTGCCTGTAATTTTTCTACCATCTCTCATACAGATTATGACAGTTGCTGCATTGTGTACTATTTAGAAGAAATGGATTATTGTGATTACCCAAACAAAGGAAAGTCACTGGTTAGCTCCCTTAACAGCTTACAAGCAGCCAGTAGGGAGAAGCAGAAAGCCTCACGACACAGTACCTGAACTTTGAACTGTCTCCCCTTATCAGTTTTGAGGCAAAGTTGAAGCTGGGTTCTTGGTGGTTTTTGCTGAGCAGATTGCAGAAGTGCAGGGTTTGTTAACCACCAATCAATGCTAGCACGACAACTGAAGCCTGTGTGTGAGTGTGTATAAAAAGAGTCTTGATTTTTGTAGTTGAGCAGAGTCTTTTGTACCAAGGTACAGGGCTCTCCTTTCTTCTGCAGAATAAAGCATATTTTCCTTATCCCTGTTTGGCTGTCATTGGCTCTCAGCTAGGCGGACCACGACATTTTGGTACAAATCATGCTGGAAATTGGAAGTCCAGCTGATCACCATAAGAGGAAAAGCCAGCATAAGTCTGTAATTTCAAGTTTTATTTTAATATTGGTGAAACACAGAACCTCTTTCCGAAAGAGGCAGTATCTGCAGAGCTGTTACAAATATGCTTCGTAACTCTAATACACTTCACAGGTTGGAAAAGGTATGGATAAAGCACAATTTCACATTGTATGAACATTTTCACACAGCATCTGGGCATACAAATTCAGTCATTAAAGATAATTTATATATCTGACTTTTTTTTTTTTTTTACTTACTTATTATTTAAGTGATAATACACAAAACAAGTACCAACTGTTTTGGGAAGCGAAACAAACATTAAGTATATAATATAGACAATCTGTTTTACAATGACACATTTACTAAAGGCAGTAACATTCCATTACACTTTCATTACCTAAAATACGGTAGAACACTAGATAAAATCTAACTTTTACCATGTTTCTAACCATAGCCATCTTTTCATATTCAGTCTTGAAAAGCAACATTGCAATCAAATTAAAATTTTTACTCTTTGATGCAAACAAGTCCCTTTCAATTTTAATGAGCTTGCTTGCCATAGTACAAAGAATTTTTGCCCTTAACGTTCCTTAATCAGTACACTGAGTTTTAGTCGGAAACACCCTACCAACATGGAAAGAATTGTCTAGCTAAACCTCACCATATACTTTGAAAAATAATGGTTAGTGTCAAAAATTGGTTTTGGACAACACAAAAAACAGATGTTACATAAGTGCTTTGTTTCAGATGTGAATGCACAGACTTGTAGCCTTGCCTTACACAACACGTTAGTGTTTTCATCGGATAGTTTAAACAAAACTGCAGTACTTTGTCTTACTAAGATATACAAGAACACTAATTTTCTTCACGTTATGCATGTCACACTCCTTTCCTCAGATATCCCAGATTATGTGCAACAGGTAGCCTAAATTCCCAGTGTAGTCAGTAAAGTTCTCCTCACACAAAAAGTACATCAATGATATCCTATAAAGAGCCCTCTTCTAGAGCATGTGTACGCCGATGAGCAGTCAAGGAGACAGAAATTATTGAGTTCATTAGAGTAAGCTACTCCAAGATTTACATTTATTAGTGCTGTTCAAAGACAAAGTGCACATCTTCAAAGCCCTCACCAGTCTTGACAGAAAAAGCAAACAACTCACACTCGCCAAATTTCATCTTTGATTTTTTATAGAAGTCAAGGTGTGCAAGCAAACTTCCAATATCCATGTCCCTGATATAACATGACAACACACACGGGGAAAGTTCAGCACTAAAAAAGAATATTTTCAAACAACTTCACATTTCAGATCCAAGCTTCAGTCCATTCTACATAATTTTGACACACAGAACCAGTTTTTTAAAAACCATCTATCCTAGCAAACAGACTAACGTTGATTGATAGACGTCCCCATTGATGGGAGCGTCTATCAACACGTATGTCATACTAGCTTTTGCCTGACCAATGTGGTACATATTCAAAATTTGCATTCTTTCACAATGTTCCTAAATCAGATACCAAAACTCAAAAAGCTTTTCCACACTTGGTACATTAACAGAACTGTTCCAAGAAGTCTCAAAATTTCTGAAATCATTTGAGGCTTAACATGGTGGCAGTCACAGTATTAGCATTATACCTTGCTTCTGGTCTAACGCTCACTGCAATTTAGGAGTCATGTGCACATGCACATCAATGAAATCCCTCCATCAGATTCTGGATGACCTCATCCGATAGTAGGCCTTCATGGGTTCTTCTGTGGAAATTTCTGCAGAATTGAAGTCTATGGTCACCTGTTGGGCATGGATAGTCAAACTGGAGTAGTCAAAATTTAGTTTGATCCTGAAGAATATACATTTAGATTTTTGCGATGATTTACACTTAAGTTCATCAAAGAACTTTGATGTGTTTTATAATGGAACTTTGGCCAAGTTACAAAATGCAAGACAGACCCACTACTGGCTACATTATGCTTTAAATAAATTGTAGAAGAGTACTACTGATTTCCAAATTCAAATCAAACAACTCAAATTTTTGGAGACAGTGTTGAGATATTTCCAGAATGTTACCTTCACTAGATTTTTGCTGATTCTTTTTCTGCAGAGGCTTTTATATCAGCAACACGCACGTCTTTTTTTTTTTTTTTTAATTGATTATGGTCGGCTCCCTTTCTCCCTTAAATATGCACATTACAAACAGCATCTCACTCTGCAACAGCACGATCAAAGTATCTATTGAGAATATTGTTTCTTTAGAAGAAAGCCCCGTTATTTTCCCATAGGTGCCTATCTGAAGAAACTTGCAAGGTGGCTTTCATATCAGTTGTCTTAGTATTTTTCCACAACCTTTTCCGCTCCTGGCATAATGCTATAAAAATAAGGCATTATAAAAACAAATCCCTCTACAGATTAAAAATTGTTTTCAGAATAAATGAAATGGTCCACACCCAGAGCTTAAACTTGTGCAAATATCTCATCTGGTAAAGATTTCATCTTTTTATTCCAGATATTCAATGTGCTACAAAACTACGCCAAGCTGAATAACCTTTAAACTGCCAAAACGTGGAAAAAAATCACAAACATGTTATAGGGAACCAGAAGAACCCAGTAAAAACTATTCTAGAATCCCAATATTTGAAACTAGTTGTTTCAATACTTCTTCCCAATTCTGCTTAGTTTCTTTATACCCATGTTGCTTTTAGAGAAGCGAAAATATTACTCAAATATTTTCAGATGAGAGGAAGGCAGTGCACTCAGAGACGTTCTTACCAATGTTATGGAATGGAATCCAGAAATGCTTCAAGAAGCGGTGGGTTATCGTGCTTTTTGTAATAGTACCCAAAAGATGTCAAGTCCTATATTAGCTTCCAATATCATTGATTGCAATTAAGTGCTGGTAATTCTGATACTGATTGAATATGCCTCAACACTCCATAAACAAGGCAAGTCTGATATTTAAACATTGAAACATGTTTACAACAGCCACAGTCCACCAGAAATATTCATCATCTTACCTCCAGCATGGGAAGCCAACAGCAGCTGTCCTCCTGCTTTTGTCCGTGTGTAGTAACTGTTGGTGATTTCTTATTAGTTCCCGCTCCTTAGGGACGCTCCCAAAACTAATAGAAGCTTGGCATACTGAACACCAACAAAATAATGACAGGTTTAGTATTCCGCCATTGTCATAGGGAAATCCTACTTGTCTTTTTCTAGAAAGAATCACACTGAATTAAATGGGACTACACTCTTAGTAAAGTGAGCAGGAGTTTGCCTCAGTTTATTGGACTACACTCAAAATGGCAACAATCCATTAATTGTAACATTCAGTTTACAATAGCATAAAAAGGAGACCTAAGCATGTACTATTCTCTGTGCTAAAGTGTGTAAACATGTTACTATGATTTCTGCTCCTTTATAGAATAATCATTGCCGTGTTGCATAGTACAGAGTACTAGAAAGTTTAAGATAAGCAAGTCTCATCAATGCAGTTGTAAGTGTTTGTTCAGCACTGACAATTTGTGCGTAAACTATTAACCACCAACATAAGTGTCTTTTACAGACGCTTTTTCAATTAAGATGCATCATATTTTCAGATTTAAAAGTTATATTAGATGAAATTAATATGTTAGAAAACCTCACACTAGGATGATTCAGAAGTTTTATTACTTGCCTTCCTGTCTTAAGTCTTTTCTAACAATTTCAAATATGCCGTGATTTTTTTTTAAAAAAAATAGTTAAGATATTTCTCTGAAAGAAGAAAAAAAACATCTTTCTTTAAAACAACAAATGTGCCAATGGTAATTTCACTGAAAATGTACAGGACCACTCGAGAACCTGAGCCAGTGTATGCCAACTTCCTCTTGATATCTCTCAGCCAGTACCATTGGATTTCTAGCTTAAAATGGACTTGCATGAATAGTACTGTATTTCGAGCTGAAGCATTGACAGCCAGAGTTTTCGGCCCATGTGGGGTACAAGGGAACTGAACTCAGATGCTATTCAACAGCATTCCAGCCAATTCTTCCAGACAGACTTACGAATGCCATAAGAAGGTGCTCATTCATCTAAACCCTTCAGATAAGATGGAAGATACAGCAGGAATGTGGAGATTTACAAGTGCCGTGAGCAGTAAATGAGGAAACATGAGAAGCTGGAGGTGGGAGAGCAAATCCAGGACACACATACAATAACTCCAGTTTTCTGCCAAAACAGTTCTCTCCTCTTCTTACCAGGAAAAAGGTTTATGAAATCCATTGAATGTTAACTTACACATTGTCCATGTACTTGAAGAGTGGTGAGTTACAGAACATTAGAAACTTGATCCTGGTCCTGGTTGTCATATCCTTCTAGAAAGCCTGTTCTAGTGCTGCACAATCTTCACTTCCACTGAATCCCGGTATACTAAAGGAAACAAAAGTTCATTTAAAAACATTTTTACTGTTCCACTCACATCTCGCACTCAACTCTTTACTCTTAATCAGTGATATGTAAACATAGAGGAACAGGCAGCTGTTGTTTTTAATTTTATATGGTATTTTGCTTAAATAAGTATCAAAAACCCGGCTGAATACAAATGGTCTAATGCGCATGAAAAATGTATTTTTTGACTGTATGATCTATCTAACCATATAAATTATAAACAGATCTCTCTATTTTTTTTTTTTTTTTAACATTTTAGTTGTCTGCTTGGGATTAGTTGTCTGCATGGTCCCCATGACAGAAGTGCCTTAAACCTCATGAGTTTCTGGTTAGTCATAATATTTCTTCTTTTTACAGTGCATGTATGGAATCATTAGAGTGTTTTGAGATAGGCAGGTAAAAGACAGGTTAAAATAAATCCATTTTTAATATCTTTGGATATGTGCATTTTGTATTTAAAGAACTAAACAATGTAAAAGTTGGCAGAACACAAAATAAAAACAGTAATTTCAATGGTGACAATCAAAAAGTCCTTTATCCGATTACTGAAACGTTACAAGAGCTATCCTCTCTGTTCAGTGTATGAAGAAACAGATCCTAAATGAGGAAGTATTAAAATGAATAATTTTTTTTTTTTTAGTGGACACTCCCACAGCAACAACCCTGTATGTTTTTAATCAGCTTTATTAATACTAAGCAAACAATAATCTGGGAAGA